>NC_091365.1:16290229-16437729 GCF_038502225.1 Cherax quadricarinatus | reverse complement strand
CAGGTGGTGTACAGTTTGCTCTCTGTTTCTCTCCCCTTCCCATGCGTTCTGTATCTCGGATGTTGCGTGCTTGATCTCTTCTCTGCCGCCGCCCATCTTGTTGTTAGTTTAATATCTTTATTAAGCACCCCATACCCATCCTGTGGGCGGTAGTCAAAAGATTACAGAGGTACATAATGGGTCCAGGGACTGGGCCTCAAAGTTTTGATAGCTGAGCAAGTTACAGAGGTAATGAACTCATAATTTACAAAGGTAATGAAGTCACAATTTACAAAGGTAATGAACTCCAGGTAGGTCTGGTCACAATCATGACAAGTTACAAAGGTGATAAATTAGACACATGTGCAACTCTTGGGTATCTTTATTGAGGAAACGTTTCGCCACACAGTGGCTTCATCAGTCCATACAAAGGAGAATCTTGAAGAATAGGAGGAGAATGAGGTAATCAGTCCCTCAACCTTGAGTCGATGTGGTCAGTCCATCAATCTTGAATAGAATACGGCATACGTGCTGAGAAGGAGCTTATATACCGTTGGCAGGAGAGGTGAAGCAGTCAGAGGCAGTGTAACACTTATTCAATGTTGAAGTAGGTCGTGCCCAAGAATTAGGCAAGCGAAGAATTCCCAAGTATTAAGATCCCAAGAAGATGCAGTGTCTGACAGCTTTGTAGATGAATGGTTCAGAGAACCGACATGTTGATAAATTAGACACATGTGCAACTCTTGGGTATCTTTATTGAGGAAACGTTTCGCCACACAGTGGCTTCATCAGTCCATACGTTTCCTCAATAAAGATACCCAAGAGTTGCACATGTGTCTAATTTATCAACATGTCGGTTCTCTGAACCATTCATCTACAAAGTTACAAAGGTATTTACAGATTTCAGAGGTACGTAATGGGTCCAGGGACTGGGCCCCCAAAGTTTTGATAGCTGAACTAGGTGCAAAGATAATGAATTCACAAGTTACAAAGGTAATGAATCCTGTAAGAATGGTTACTTACGTTTATACATGGCTACAATCATGAACAAATTATAGAGTAATGAGCAATTCACACTTCCACACCCGGTCACAACTGTAGTGAGTTATTGGTGCAAATATTGATTGTTGAGTCACACACACACACACACACACACACACACACACACACACACACACACACACACACACACACACACACACACACACACACACATGGTAATGCATTATTTACAGCTAGCAAAGTCAGGGTATTTCTCCAGAATGGTCTGCAATATACCACTGTGGATAAAATACTTTGCCATTTCTTGAACATTTCTGAGTGAGTTGTCTCTAAATTCATTAATTTGATCACACTCCAGTACATAATGACGCAGGGTGTGACAATAGTCCATCTGGCAAAGTTTACATTTCGTTTGGTCTACATCTGGTGGTGGTGATTTAACCTGCCAAAGATACTTGTAACCCAGCCGGAGCCGGGCGGTAGTGACATCCAAGAGTCTGCTTATTTTGTTGGATGCACCATAGACATGTGGCTCCTCCTGCATGATAGAATGATGATAGATGGACTCACTGGTGTCAATCTCCCTGAGCCTTAAGTCCATAAAATTCAGTTGTAGTTCTTTTCGTATTATTGTTCTCAAACTACTACCTGACAAGCCAAGATTGTAATCTACTCCCTCTTTGAAAGCATACAGCTTAGCCAATTTATCAGTTCTATCATGCATCTGAAGACCAATGTGAGATGGAATCCACAGCATGTGCACTCTGACTCCACTGTCCACAATCTTACCATACCTGTGTCTGGCTTCTGACACAAGCATGCCACAATTTATACTTAATGAGTTGAGAGCATTTATGGATGACAGAGAATCAGTTACAATTAAAGTGTCAATCTTAGATACATGGACACAATTGAGTGCAAGGAGTATGGCAAACAGTTCTGTCTGAAGGGTAGAGGCCCAATTATTAATGCGTGCTCCAATTTCTTTAAGAGAACCATCACTCTGTACGACAACAGCAGCACTACCAGCTGCACCAGTGGATTGGTGAACAGAACCATCAACGTAAATAATTTGCAAGAGTGTGTGCTGTGTGACTAAGTGATTTTAACGTTCGTCATTATCTCTGGGGGAGGGTTCCACTATGACTCTAGTGGTGATCAGCTGGAGACTCTTCTCACTTCTCATCCTCCTCAAGTTTTAAATACGGGTGCTCCCACCTATTTTTAACTCTCGCACTCAGTCTCTCTCTTGCATCGATCTTTCTATCTGTTTCTCATCAACTGCCCTTGATCACGCTTGGCCTGCTCTCTCAGATTTGCACGACAGTGATCACTTTCCTATTATTCTTATTTCTACTATGTATTCCCTACCGCCTCATAGCCCCCATTGTCAATTTGGACGAACGAATTGGGATTTATACTCTCATCTTATCGCTTTTTGTGGGGACCCTTCTTCGTCCTCTATTGATTAGCTGGTACACCAATTTTCCACCTTAGTTTTGACTGCAGTGTCACGTTCTATTCCTCAAACCTCAGGGAGGCATTCTTAGACATGCTTGCCTTGGTGGTCTCCTGTGTGTGCCCGTGCAGTGCGTTTGAAACATGTTGTGTGGGGGCACAGAAATCGGGAACCATCTTGTTCGTGTCTCCCAGTGGCTTCACCTCTGTCCCTCGTTTCTCGCTTCTATGTCTGCCAGGGAGCAATTGCCCTTGGATTTCTCATCTAATAGGATGGAGCTATATATATACCTTTTACTCTCTTAGAGCTAGAGTCCACGCTTTCCACTTGCTGGTCATTGGCAGCTGGGCCCGATGATATTCATATCTGTATGCTACAACATCTCCATTCTACAGCCCTTACAGTCCTTTTGTGTCTTTTCAATCTTGTTTGGACGCGAGGGGTTCTCCTTCAACAATGGAAATAATTGTACTACCATTTCACAAACCAGGCACTTCAGGGCTTGATACCTCTCACTATCATCCCATTACTTTGACCAGTGTAGTCTGCAAGATGATGGAACGATTGGTGAATACACGTCTGATATAATATTTGGAGACTCACAATTGTCTTTCTCCTCTACAATGTAGCTTTCGCAAGGGCCGCTCTACTTTGGGCCTCTTGCTCCACTTAGATACGTATGTCCGAAGTGCCTTTGCTAATAAACACTCCATCCTAGCAGTTTTTTTGATTCCGAAAAGGCATATGACACCACTTGGAGGTATAACATCTTAGTTCAGGCCCCCCCCTTAGGCCTCCGCAGTAAGCTACCGACCTTCCTTGCTGCTTTATCTGAAAGACATTTTCGTGTCCATGTTGGCGCATCGATTTCCTCAGACTTTGTTCAGGCCGAGGGAGTCCCACTCTCATTTACCCATACCTCACCTATGGTATTTGTGCATGGGGCTCAACTACAGCAAATCACCTTAAGCCTTTAATAACCCAGCAACAAACTGCAGTGCGATTGATTACTAACTCTTACATTAGACAACACAGTCCACCACTTTTCAAGAGTCTTAACTTGCTTAATATACAAAACATCCAAACTTATTATTGTGCCTACTACATACACAGAACACTATACTCAAATATAAACCCTCCTCTCAAACTCCTCCTTGATAGCTATAACAGAACACAGCCACAATACGAGGCACTAATCACTCTTCGATATCCCTTGTGTCCATCTTTCCCTATGCAAAAATGCTATCCACGAAAATGGCCTGAAGATCTGGAATTCATTGTTAGAACACAATAAAGGACCCATGCCTGCAAATCAGTTTAAGGCCCTACTAAGAAATCGCCTCATCACTCAAATTTAACCAGACAAACCCTACCTAATACCTACCAGTTACTCAAAAGCTACTCACATTGTGCTGAGGATTGCTCAACCATTTACTACTTCTAAATTAGGATATCCAGATTTCATTGTTTTAAATAGTACTAAATTCTAATACATCATATCATAAATTGCTTTAAATTGTTCTATTGTAATACTGTAATCTTTATAAACTAATTCCATATTGTAATTATTCTCTACTAGACTTATCAAAGCCATGTAGCATTACCTAACAGAATATTGAGATCTCTCGTACTCACTGTAACTTATCTAATGACCATATGAACTATCATTGCCTTCCTAATCTTAAGTTAATTTTTAAGTTTGCCCGATATGCTCTGCATACAAAGGGGCTTTTGGCATGTACACCCAACTATTATATTCCTCTGTACAAAGATAAGATTTCGTTCAGATTTTTAACCCCGGAGGGTTAGCCACCCAGGATAACCCAAGAAAGTCAGTGCGTCATCGAGGACTGTAACTTATTTTCATTGGGCTCCTCAATCTTGTCCCCCAGGATGCCACCCACACCAGTCGACTAACACCCAGGTACCTATTTGCTGCTAGGTGAACAGAACAACAGGTGTAAGGAAACGTGTCGAAATGTTTCCACCCGCCGGGAATCGAACCCGGGCCCTCCGTGTGTGAAGCGGAAGCTTTAGCCACCGGACCACCGGGCCTGTATCATGTATCATGTCAAAATAAACTTTTTATTCTTATTCTTATTTTTAGGGTTGTGTCCTTAGCACTACTATTTTTCTCTTGGCTATAAATGACCTACCTTCCATTATTCCATCGCATATTTAGACCTCACTTTATGTGGATGACTTCGTTATAGCTTACGCAGGCGCGGACTGTCACCTTGTAGCGGCCTCCCTTCAGGATGTGCTTGACCGTGTTTCCCTATGGGCCACTTTTCATGGATTTAAATTTTCTAGTGCGAAAACCCATTTCATTACCTTCACTAGAGGTCCACTTGTCCCAGATGTTTCATTGTATTTACATGGCTCATGTATCCCAGAATGTGATACGGTCAAGTTTCTTGGCCTTCTATTCGATCGCCGGTTGACATGGAAACCTCGCATTTCTTCTTTGAAGGCAGCTTGCCATGGTCGGCTAACTCTCCTTAAAATTCTTGCGCATCATTTATGGAGACTCTTCTCCATTTGCACTCCACCCTAGTCTGTCCAAGCTGGATTATGGTGACCAAGTCTATTCTGCAGCTTCTACAACTCTTTCAAAGTTAGATTCACTTCATCATCAGGATCTACATTTATGAAACCATACCACGGTCGGGGATAGAACCCGCGATCGCGGGTTCTATCCCCACCCGTGGTATGGTTTGTTTGCAATCGTGTCATTACGATTTCGTGAGTCATGTCTACATTTATGACTTGGTGCTTTCGTTATTCCCCTGTTGAAAGTCTCTATGCTGAGGCGAATGTCCCTTTCTTAGCCGAATGTCGTGATGCTCATTGCCTTCGTTACTTTGTCCGCTCTCATGACCTTCGTGTTCCCTCTACATATAGGTTGGTCTCAGACGTTAGTAGAAGCCTGTTATTTGTTAGGTGCCCCTGCTTACTCCGACCGTTTTCTCTTCGCTCCTGTCTTCTCTCTAGTTGCCTCCCTTGTAAGTTCAAGTAGCGTCTGCCGTTTCCCTTCCCCCTTGGAAAGTTCTGATGGTTCGTGTCTGATCTGTACTACTGCCGTGCGCCAAAGCTCTCCACCTACGGCTGCTTCTCGATCTTTCCTGGTCACTTCTGGTCGCATGTTCATGCCATTGCTGTTTATACAGATGGTTCTAAATCTGATGGTGTTGGGTTCGTGGCTGTATTCCTTGACGATGTTGTCCAGGGACATTTGTTAGGCTCGGCTAATATTTTCACTGCAGAGTTGTATGCAATCCTCACAGCGCTTCTTCGTATTACGTATGTCTCCTTCGGTGTTTTACCTGGAGTTTACCTGGAGAGAGTTCCGGGGGTCAACGCCCCCGCGGCCCGGTCTGTGACCAGGCCTCCTGGTGGATCAGAGCCTGATCAACCAGGCTGTTGCTGCTGGCTGCACGCAAACCAACGTACGAGCCACAGCCCGGCTGATCAGGAACTGACTTTAGGTGCTTGTCCAGTGCCAGCTTGAAGACTGCCAGGGGTCTGTTGGTAATCCCCCTTATGTGTGCTGGGAGGCAGTTGAACAGTCTCGGGCCCCTGACACTTATTGTATGGTCTCTTAACGTGCTAGTGACACCCCTGCTTTTCATTGGGGGGATGGTGCATCGTCTGCCAAGTCTTTTGCTTTCGTAGTGAGTGATTTTCGTGTGCAAGTTCGGTACTAGTCCCTCTAGGATTTTCCAGGTGTATATAATCATGTATCTCTCCCTCTTGCGTTCCAGGGAATACAGGTTTAGGAACCTCAAGCGCTCCCAGTAATTGAGGTGTTTTATTTCCGTTATGCGCGCCGTGAAAGTTCTCTGTACATTTTCTAGGTCGGCAATTTCACCTGCCTTGAAAGGTGCTGTTAATGTGCAGCAATATTCCAGCCTAGATAGAACAAGTGACCTGAAGAGTGTCATCATGGGCTTGGCCTCCCTAGTTTTAAAGGTTCTCATTATCCATCCTGTCATTTTTCTAGCAGATGCGATTGATACAATGTTATGGTCCTTGAAGGTGAGATCCTCCGACATGATCACTCCCAGGTCTTTGACGTTGATGTTTCGCTCTATTTTGTGGCCAGAATTTGTTTTGTACTCTGATGAAGATTTAATTTCCTCATGTTTACCATATCTGAGTAATTGAAATTTCTCATCGTTGAACTTCATATTGTTTTCTGCAGCCCACTGAAAGATTTGGTTGATGTCCGCCTGGAGCCTTGCAGTGTCTGCAATGGAAGACACTGTCATGCAGATTCGGGTGTCATCTGCGAAGGAAGACACGGTGCTGTGGCTGACATCCTTGTCTATGTCGGATATGAGGATGAGGAACAAGATGGGAGCGAGTACTGTGCCTTGTGGAACAGAGCTTTTCACCGTAGCTGCCTCGGACTTTACTCTGTTGACGACTACTCTCTGTGTTCTGTTAGTGAGGAAATTATAGATCCATCGACCGACTTTTCCTGTTATTCCTTTAGCACGCATTTTGTGCGCTATTACGCCATGGTCACACTTGTCGAAGGCTTTTGCAAAGTCTGTATATATTACATCTGCATTCTTTTTGTCTTCTAGTGCATTTAGGACCTTGTCGTAGTGATCCAATAGTTGAGACAGACAGGAGCGACCTGTTCTAAACCCATGTTGCCCTGGGTTGTGTAACTGATGGGTTTCTAGATGGGTGGTGATCTTGCTTCTTAGGACCCTTTCAAAGAATTTTATGATATGGGATGTTAGTGCTATTGGTCTGTAGTTCTTTGCTGTTGCTTTACTGCCCCCTTTGTGGAGTGGGGCTGTCTGTTGTTTTTAGTAACTGTGGGACGACCCCCGTGTCCATGCTCCCTCTCCATAGGATGGAAAAGGCTCGTGATAGGGGCTTCTTGCAGTTCTTGATGAACACAGAGTTCCATGAGTCTGGCCCTGGGGCAGAGTGCACGGGCATGTCATTTATCGCCTGTTCGAAGTCATTTGGCGTCAGGATAACATCGGATAGGCTTGTGTTAATCAAATTTTGTGGCTCTCTCATAAAAAATTCATTTTGATCTTCGACTCTCAGTCTGGTTAGCGGCTTGTTAAAAACTGAGTCATACTGGGACTTCAGTAGCTCACTCATTTCCTTGCTGTCATCTGTGTAGGACCCATCTTGTTTAAGTAGGGGCCCAATACTGGACGTTGTTCTCGATTTTGATTTGGCATAGGAGAAGAAATACTTTGGGTTTCTTTCGATTTCATTTATGGCTTTTAGTTCTTCCCGCGATTCCTGACTCCTAAAGGATTCTTTTAGCTTAAGTTCGATGCTTGCTATTTCTCTGACCAGTGTCTCCCTACGCATTTCAGATATATTGACCTCTTTTAGCCGCTCTGTTATTCTTTTCTGTCGCCTGTAAAGGGAGCGCCTGTCTCTTTCTATTTTACATCTACTCCTCCTTTTTCTTAGAGGAATAAGCCTTGTGCAAACATCGAGTGCCACCGAGTTAATCTGTTCTAGGCATAAGTTGGGGTCTGTGTTGCTTAGTATATCTTCCCAGCTTATATCGGTTAGGACTTGGTTTACTTGGTCCCACTTTATGTTTTTGTTATTGAAGTTGAATTTGGTGAATGCTCCCTCGTGACTAGTCTCATTATGTCGGTCTGGGGCTCCACGCATACATGTCTGAACCTCAATTATGTTGTGATCTGAGTATTTTGTTTTTGATATGGTGACATTTCTTATCAAATCATCATTGTTAGTGAAGATGAGGTCTAGTGTATTCTCCAGTCTAGTAGGCTCTATTATTTGCTGGTTTAAATTGAATTTTGTGCAGAGATTTAAAAGCTCGTGTGAGTGTGAGTTTTCATCAGAGCTGCCTCCTGGTGTAATTACTGCAACAATATTATTTGCTATATTCCTCCATTTTAGGTGCCTTAAGTTGAAATCCCCCAGGAGCAAGATGTTGGGTGCAGGAGCTGGAAGATTTTCCAGACAGTGGTCAATTTTTAACAGCTGTTCCTGGAATTGCTGGGATGTTGCATCCGGAGGCTTGTAGACTACCACAATGACTAGGTTTTGGTTCTCGACCTTTACTGCTAAAACTTCCACTACATCATTTGAGGCATTAAGCAGTTCTGTGCAAACAAGTGACTCTGCAATTTACAGGAAACCCCCCCCCCCCTTTTGCCTGTTCACTCTGTCACATCTGTATAGGTTGTAACCTGGGATCCATATTTCGTTGTCCAAGTGATCCTTTATGTGGGTCTCAGTGAAAGCCGCGAACATTGCCTTTGCCTCTGCAAGCAGTCCACGGATGAAAGGTATTTTGTTGTTTGTTGCTGGCTTTAGACCCTGTATATTTGCAAAGAAGAATGTTGTCGGACTGGTGGTATTGTTGGTACTGGGGGGGGATTTTTTTTCCGGCATTAGTATCTGTATCTGTTTGTGATAACTTCAGATTCCCTCAGCACTTTACAGGCCATTAAACAATTTGATTCCTCTCGTCCATTGGTCCTTCGTATTCAACTTTGGTTATGCCATGTGGCTAGCAAAAACAGACATTATTTTCTGTTGGGTCCCTGGACACATTGATGTTCAGGGCAACTAACATGCAGATGCTGTTGCGTGACCAGCGGTACGTGATCTTCTTTTATCCTATAGAGGTATTCTGTTCAGGGATTATTTTATAGTCATCTCTGCCTGTCTTCGTAGCCGTTCGCAACAGCAGTGGTTAGACATGCACCATAACAAATTGCACTCTATTAAACCACTATTAGGTTTATGGCCATCTTATTACCACCATTGCCGTACTTGGAAGATTACACTCTCCCGTCTTCGCATCGGCCATACTTACCTTACCCATGGATATCTCATGAAACGACACCCTCTTCCTCTCTGTGAGGTTTGTCGGGTCCCTATTTCGGTTCTTCACTTTCTTGTGGATTGTCTGGTTTACCAGCAAGCTCTCAGGATTTACCTCCACCGACACCAACGCCTTACCGCTTTTACCTCATCTTCCCTTCTTGCACACGGTCCTGCCTTTGACTTATGATCACTGACTTGTCAGTTTAGCGTTTTATTTGATTATAATAATGGACACTGGAGTTGAGAATTTGAAGTCGGTTGGACGAGGCATTCTCGAGTTTGATCAAACTTCAACAAATCCTTTAATGATCCACACGGGTTCAGTGTTTTGTACAATACAGTTGCACCTGCATCCCGTCATCTCCCAAGAGATCATGAGAGAGAAGATTCCATTTTTTCCCCGCGTGTGAGATAAGCCATCCTTGTGTGATGAAATACGACAGGGAAATATAGCAGGCTTTTTCCCACGATATAAATATACAAAGTATGGTAGCAGAACACTATAGATGTTACCACTATTGTGTCACCATTAAGTGTATGGTAGCAGGAGACCGTAGGTCTACCACTACTGTATGTCACCATCACAGTATGGTAGGACACCACAGGTGTTATCACTACTGTATGCCACCATCAAGGGTATGGTAGTGGCACCCTGCGAGTGCACCTAATTGTGTTTATAAAAATAGAATGAAGATTAACTCTATGATGCATGTTAGTGACGCATGAGCCTGGAGGACCACTCCATTGTTAAGAGCTACTTATATCAGTGTAAAAAAATAGGCTACACAGTCACCCAATAATACAATAAACTGATTATATATATCTCTTTGTTCTCAACTCTTTGGGCACAGAATCGTTATCAGTCAAGTGGGATTTGACGAAATAGTGGAGTTTTGTTCATCAGGAAATAGGAAAGTTTATTATGATGGTGGTCTTTGTCAGATGAAGACCCGCTTAGTGATGAAGCAATCACTGGTTATCAGTAGATTCCGAGAACGACTCTTTTGATCCGCCTCAAGCTCATTACAATTGTAACCAGATATAAACATGTAAATAGTTCATTACCACTGTAACTTGTTTAGCTCATTACCACTGACTTATTCATCGATCAAAACTTTGTGGCCCAGTCCCTAGACCCATTATATACCTCTGTAATCTTTTGACTACCGCCAACAGGGTAAGTATTGTGAACATAAGAACATAAGAATGGAGGAACAGTGCAGAAGGCCTACTGGCCCATACAAGGTGGGTCCTTATCAAAACGACCTCTACCCATGAATTAACTCCCGTACCCAATGACACCAATCAAACCCAGCCCCTTCCACTCATATATTTGTCCAATCTCTTCTTTCTTAAAGCTACCCAAGGTCCTAGCCTCTATCACCCTACTGGGAAGATTGTTCCATGCATCCACAACTCTGTTAGAAAACCAGTACTTACCTATGTCCTTTCTAAATCTAAATTTATCCAACTTAAATCCATTATTTCTGGTTCTTACCCGGTTCGACACCCTCAGTACTTTATTAATATCTCCTTTGTTTATGCCCATCATCCACTTATACACGTCAATGATATCTCCCCTCATTCCACGTCTCTCCAGATAGTGGAGATTTAAGGCTTTAAGTCTATCTTCATACGGGAGATTCCTTACACAGTAAATCATTTTAGTCATTCTTCTCTGTATGTTCTCCAATGAGTCTATATCCATCCTGTAGTAAGGAGACCAAAACTGAGCAGCATAATCTAAATGAGGCCTCACTAGTGATGTATAGAGCTGTAAAATAACCTTTGGACTTGTGTTACTTATACTTCTTGAGATAAATCCAAGTAATCTGTTAGTCTCGTTGCGCACACTTAGACACTGCTGTCTTGGCTTTAGGTTTCTGCTTACCATGACTCCCAAGTCTTTTTTACATTTTGTATGATCAAGCTCTGCTTCACCTAGTTTATAGCTTCGAGGGTTATTTTCATTACCAAGGACTAGTATTTTATTTATTTATTAACAATTTGAGCATACATACAGAGGTACAAAAAAATACAGATAAGAGCAGCATGCCAAAGCCACTTATACTATGCATAGCATTTCGGGCTGGCTTAAAATTAACTAAGCAATGATGAAATCAGTGATAATACATTATTGTAAACAGATAACTATAAAGCACAAATGAGTATTACAAAGACAGGTCATATGGTTGCATGCATTGTTGTACATTCAGTCGTATGGAGTATTCTGTTAGGTAGTGTATTTAAAAAATAATAAAGTTAGATTGGGTTTTAGGTTTAATATTTATGTGATATAATTGTGAGAAACATTTAAGATATACAATTTATAAGGTTCAGTTATTCAGTATTTATTTGGTTTTGGGTGAGTTTACCTGGAGACCTGGAGGGTCTCCAGGTAAAGTAAGTGATCTTTGAGAAGAGACTTGAATTTATAAACAGGTAGTGTTTCTTTTATATTTACAGGTAATGAATTCCAGATTTTAGGGCCTTTTATGTGCATTGAGTTTTTGCATAGTGTGAGATGGACACGAGGAACATCAAAGAGTGATCTGTGCCTTGTGTTATGGTCATGTATTCTGTTGAGGTTGGCAAGGAGATGTTTGAGGGGAGGGTTAATATCAGAGTTAAGTGTTCTATGTATGTAATAGGTGCAGTAATAAGTATGGATGTTTTGTATGAGTAGGTTTAGTGTATTGAATATTGGTGGAGTGTGCTGCCTGTAGTGAGAATTTGTTATCATTCTAACTGCAGCCTTTTGTTGGGTAATTAGTGGTCTGAGATGGTTAATTGTTGTTGAGCCCCATGCACAAATTCCATAGGTGAGATAGGGGTAAATAAGAGAGTGATATAGGGCCAGGAGGGTTGACTGTGGAGCATAGTACCGTATCTTCGGTAGTATGCCTACAGTCTTGGAAATTTTCTTAGAAATTTGTTGTATATGTGTATGAAATTTGAGTCTATTATCAAGGTGGATTCCTAAGAATTTTCCCTCTGTTAGCTTTGTGATAGGTGATACGTTTATCATTATGTTAAGAGGGACATCTGTAGCTCTGTTACCAAACTGAATGAAGTAGGTTTTGTCAATGTTTAGTGTAAGTATGTTAGTCCTCATCCAGGAAGATATTTTCTGTAATTCGGTATTTACAGTATTGGCTAGCGTGACTGGGCTCGGGTGAGAGAAGACGTATGTAGTGTCATCTGCAAATAGTGTGGGTTTGAGTAATTGCGAAGCATTTGGTAGGTCATTTATGTATAGGAGAAAGAGAAGAGGGCCAAGGACACTTCCCTGTGGGACACCAACTGTAATTGGTTGCGCAGAAGAGTTTGCCCCATTTGCGTACACATATTGGCTTCTGTTGCTGAGGTATGACTTGAGGTAGTTGAGGGAGTGCCCTCTTATACCATAGTGTGACAATTTTACGTGGAGCAAGTCATGGTCAACTGTATCAAAAGCTTTACGTAAGTCAATGAAGATCCCCAGTGGGACTTCTTTTTTCTCTATTGCAGTGTATATATGTTCTAGCATGTGTATAATAGCATCATTAGTATTTTTATTAGGCCTGAATCCAAATTGGCAGGGGTTGAGTATGTTTTGGGAGATAAGGTAGGAGTTAGTTAGTTTAATATGTTTATTATGCACCCCATACCCATCCTGTGGGCGGTAGTCAAAAGATTACAGAGGTACATAATTGGTCCAGGGACTGAACTCCAAAGTTTTGATAGCTGAGCAAGTTACAGAGGTAATGAACTCACAATTTACAAAGGTAATGAACTCACAATTTACAAAGGTAATGAACTCACAATTTACAAAGGTAATGAACTCACAATTTACAAAGGTAATGAACTCCAGGTAAGTCTGGTCACAATCATGACAAGTTACAAAGGTATTTACAGATTACAGAGGTACGTAATGGGTCCAGGGACTGGGCCCCCAAAGTTTTGGATAAGGTAGGAGTAGATTCGTTTATGAATTAATTTTTCGAAGATTTTTGAGAGAGGGTGTAAGTTGGATATTGGCCTATAGTTATTCAACTCTGTACCTTACACTTATCCACAGTGAACTTTATCTGCCATTTTTCAGACCAAGACATTAATTGTCCAAATCCTCCTGGAGTTCATTGCTATCCTCCTCAGAATGAATCATACGGCCTATCTTTGTATCATCAGCAGATTTGCTTCAAGGTCATTAATGTAAATTATGAACAAGAGAGGGCCTAAAACTGATCCTTGTGGAACACCACTAGTGACTAATCCCCATTCAGATTTGACCCTATTAATCGAAACTCAATGCTTTCTTGACTCGCGAAATCGTAATGACACGATTGCAAACAAACCATACCACGGATGGGGTTTGAACCCGCGGTAAGAGTCTCAAAACTCCAGACTGTCGCGTTAGCCACTGGGCCAGCTAGCTTCAATAAGATTCGTCCAACTAGGTATATTTCTATACCATAGGAAGGTTAGCATAGGCACCACTGTGTCCACAAATGTAAGTAGAAATATACCTAGTTGGACGAATCTTATTGAAGCTAGCTGACCCAGTGATCCCATGCTGAGATTCATTTATCAAGTTATGCTCTTCAAGGTGACTTCTAACAATGTCAGCTATAATTGGTTATAGTAACTTGCCCACTATAGATGTCAGGCTTATTGGATGGTAATTTGAAGGAACGGACTTGTCCCCTGATTTGAATATAGGAACCACATTAGCCAGCTTCCACAACTCGGGCACACCAGTAAGGATGGACGCATTAAACACACTGATTAATGGCTGACTAAGTTCCATCTTGCATTCCTTAAGTACCCTGGAAAACAACTCGTCGGGCCCCGGGGACTTATTTTGCTTCAGATTGTCTATCTGTTTGATAACCATGTCTCTCGTGACAGTAATATTAGTCAACTTGAATTCGTCAGGAACTGAATAATTGTTAATTTCTGGAGTCTCATTTACATCTTCCTGTGTAAAAACTGACAAAAAATAGTCATTAAATAAGGAACACATTTCCAGTTCGTTATCCGTCAGCTGCCCATTCCCAATTTTCAGAGGTCCTGGTTGATCAGGCTCTGATCCACCAGGAGGCCTGGTCACTGACCGGGCCGCGGGGGCGTTGACCCCCGGAACTCTCTCCAGGTAAACTCCAGGTAAACTCTGAGCATGGTGTACATTATTAAGAAAAAAATCATTAATGGAGATCCCTTCGTAATCATAAGTATGATCAGCGTCAATAAAATCATTAGTTAGATAACCCCAATCGAGATTTGATAGGTGTTCCCTAATAATAAAGATGTTAAGCTACCTGAGACTATCAGCTTGGTTTCTAAGGTGGTTTGCACTGATTTTGGATTCTCAGACTATAAGATGCACTAGCCTTTGGGTTTAATGCTTAGATTTAGATTTAGATTTTTTATTTTGACAAATTACATGGTTGTACAGAGGAATATAATAGTTGGGTGTACATGCCAAAAGCCCCTCTGTATGCAGAGCATATCGGGCAAACTTAGATTAACTTTAGTGACCCGGTGGTCTGGTGGCTAAAGCTCCCGCTTCACACACGGAGGGCCCGGGTTCGATTCCCGGCGGGTGGAAATTCCGACACGTTTCCTTACACCTATTGTCCTGTTCATCTAGCAGCAAATAGGTACCTGGGTGTTAGTCGACTGGTGTGGGTCGCATCCTGGGGGACAAGATTAAGGACCCCAATGGAAATAAGTTAGACAGTCCTCGATGACGCACTGACTTTCTTGGGTTATCCTGGGTGGCTAACCCTCCGGGGTTAAAAATCCGAACAAAATCTTATCTTATCTCTTAAGGCAATAATACATATGGTCATTAGATGAGTTAGTGAGTACAGGAGAACTGAATATTATATCAGGTGATGCTACATGGCTTTGATAAGTCTAGTAGAGACTTTTTACACTATTGAATTAGTTAATATTACAATGTAACAATTTATAGTGTGATGTATTACAGTTTAGTAGTAGTATTTAAAACAATAAAATTTGGTATTATAATGGAACAATTTACATTATGATGTACTGTATTACAATCTACTACTATTTAAAACAATGAAAAGAACAGACATCATAATTTCGAAGTAGTAAGTGGTTGAATATTCATCAGCACAGTATAAGTAGCTTTTGAGAAACTGGTAGTGATTAGGTATGGTTTGTCTGGTTAATTTTGGGTGATGAGGTGATTTCTTATTTGAGCCTTAAACTGATTTGCAGACAGGGGTCCTTTAGTTTGTTCTGGCAATGAACTCCAGATCTTCGGGCCTTTTACGTGCATAGCATTTTTGCATAGGGAGAGATGAACACAGGGGAATATTGAAGAGTGATCTGTGTCTCGTATTATGGTTGTGTGTTCTGTTATAGTTATCAAGAAGTTTGAGAGGGGGGTTTACATTAGAGTATAGTGTTCTGTGTATGTAGTAGGCACAATAATATGTGTGGATGTTTTGTATATTTAGCAAGTTAAGACTCTTGAAAAGTGGTGGACTGTGTTGTCTAACGCAGGAGTTAGTAATGAATCGCACTGCAGGTTTTTGCTGGGTTATTAAAGGCTTAAGGTGATTTGCTGTGGTTGAGCCCCATGCACAAATACCATAGGTGAGGTAAGGGTAAATGAGAGAGTGGTACAAAGCTAGAAGAGCTGACTGGGGTACATAGTACCGTATCTTTGAAAGGATGCCTACTGTTTTGGAGACTGTCTTGGAAATTTGCTGTATCTGTTTCTGAAATTTGAGACTGCAGTCAAGATGGAGACCTGGAAATTTGCCCTCTGCCTGTCTCGAGATAGGTGAACCATTTATCAGTATGTTTAGCTGTACACTTGAAGCTCTGTTTCCGAAGAGCATAAAGTAGGTTTTGTCTTTATTGAGAGTAAGTTTGTTGGTAATCATCCAAGTAGATATTTTTAGCAGTTCACCATTTACTGTGTCTGTTAGTATGGTTAGGTTTGGGTGAGAGAAGACATAAGTTGTGTCATGTGCAAATAAAATGAGTTTAAGGAGATTAGATGCGTTTGATAGGTCATTGATGTAAATGAGAAAGAGAAGTGGGCCAAGAACACTCCCCTGTGGGACTCCAACAGGAACAGGTTGTGTAGTGGAGCTGGCTCCATTTGTGTATACATACTGGGTTCTATTGTTAAGATAAGATTTTAGGTAATCGAGTTAGTTTTTTAGTTTAATATGTTTATTATGCACCCCATACCCATCCTGTGGGCGGTAGTCAAAAGATTACAGAGGTACATAATTGGTCCAGGGACTGGACTCCAAAGTTTTGATAGCTGAGCAAGTTACAGAGGTAATGAACTCACAATTTACAAAGGTAATGAACTCACAATTTACAAAGGTAATGAACTCACAATTTACAAAGGTAATGAACTCCAGGTAAGTCTGGTCACAATCATGACAAGTTACAAAGGTATTTACAGATTACAGAGGTACGTAATGGGTCCAGGGACTGGGCCCCCAAAGTTGTGATGGCTGAACTAGGTACAAAGGTAATGAGCTCACAAGTTACAAAGGTAATGAATTCTGTAGAATGGTTACTTACGTTTATACATGGCTACAATCATGAACAAATTATAGAGTAATGAGCAATTCACACTTCCACACCCGGTCACAACTGTAGTGAGTTATTGGTGCAAATATTGATTGTTGAGTCACACACACACACACACACACACACACACACACACACACACACACACACACACACACACACACACACAAACACGCAGGATCCATACATAGCTTTAAGCAGAGGTATGATAAAGCTCACGGCTCAGGGAGAGTGACCTAGTAGCGATCAGTGAAGAGGCGGGGCCAGGAGCTCGGACTCGACCCCCGCAACCTCAACTAGGTGAGTACAACTAGGTGAGTACACACACACTTTAGTTTAATATCTTTATGCACCCCATACCCATCCTGTGGGCGGTAGTCAAAAGATTACAAAGGTACATAATGGGTCCAGTGACTGGACCCCAAAGTTATGATAGCTGAACTAGGTACAAAGGTAATGAACTCCAGGTAGATCTGGTCACAATCATGGCAAGTTACAGAGGTAATGAATCAGCTTCACTCCTATACATGGTTACAGTCATGAACAAATTACAAAGTAATGAACCACTGATACGTCCACACCTGGTCACAATTGTAATGAGTTATAAATACAAATATTAAGTGGATCATACACCCACACTAGCGCGCGCGCGCACATACACACACCAGGGCGCACGCACGGACATGTGCACACGAGCGTACAAATATATGCATACACACAAGGACGCACACCCACACACACACACCCACACACACACACACCAACACCCACACACACACACCCTCACACACACCCACACACGCACACACACACCCACACACGCACACACACACCCACACACGCACACACACACCCACACACGCACACACACACACACACACACCCTCACACACACCCGCACACACACCCTCACACACACCCACACACACGCACACACACACACACACACACACACACACACACACACACACACACACCCACACACACACACACCAACACCCACACACACACACCCTCACACACACCCACACACACACCCTCGGGGCCAGGAGCTAGGACTCGACCCCTGCAACCACAAATAGGTGAGTACACACCCACACACACACACCCACACACACACACACACACCCACACACGCACACACACCCACACACGCACACACACACACACGCACACACACACACACACACACACACACACACACACACACACACACACACACACACACACACACACACACACACACACACACACACACATGCACACATGTGGTAATGCTTTATTTACAGCTAGCAAAGTCAGGGTATTTCTCCAGAATGGTCTGCAATATACCACTGTGGATAAAATACTTTGCCATTTCTTGAACATTTCTGAGTGAGTTGTTTCTAAATTCATTAATTTGATCACACTCCAGTACATAATGACGCAAGGTGTGACAATAGTCCATCTGGCAAAGTTTACATTTCGTTTGGTCTACATCTGGTGGTGTTAGTTTAAACAACTAACCCAGCCGGAGTCGGGCAGTAGTGACATCCAAGAGTCTGCTTATCTTGTTGGATGCACCATAGACATGTGGCTCCTCCTGCATGATGGAATGATGATAGATGGACTGACTTGTGTCAATCTCCCTAAGTCTTAAGTCAATAAAGTTCATTTGAAGTTCTTTTCGTATTATTGTTCTCAAACTGCTAAATGACAACCCAAGATTGTAATCTACCCCCTCTTTGAAAGCATACAGCTTAGCCAATTTATCAGTTCTATCATGCATCTGAAGACCAATGTGAGATGGAATCCACAGCATGTGCACTCTGACTCCACTGTCCACAATCCTACCATACCTGTGTCTGGCTTCTGACACAAGCATGCCACAATTTATACTTAATGAGTTGAGAGCATTTATGGATGACAGAGAATCAGTTACAATTAAAGTGTCAACCTTAGATACATGGACACATTTGAGTGCAAGGAGTATGGCAAACAGTTCTGTTTGATGCGTGCTCCAATTTCTTTATGAGAGCCATCACTCTGTGTGACAACAGCAGCACTACCTGCTGCACCAGTGGACTGGTGAACAGAACCATCGACGTAAATAATTTGTGAAAGATTGTTCTGTGTGACTAAGTTATCAATACAGCTTAAGGCATCATGTTTGGCTTCAAGACGAAGCTTTGGTTGTGATTTAAGAAGAGTTTTGGGGGGAAATGGAGGAATGATAGTTTGGAATGGGGTAATATCCCATGGAGCAGGGAAATGTCTCTGTTGTCCAACTTGATATAGATCATGTAGCTGGTTCATGCGGAGGTCGGTTCCAGTTTTTTCGATCCATCTGGAAGGATGTTCACCAGTGCTGAGGAAAGTTTGGAGGGCTTCTGTGCAGGGGTTTGAATGGGCTAGCCTAAGCATATTGACCCCAATAAGGATATTTCTTTCAGTAACACGATCTCTAATGCTTGGAATATTAAGTTCTTTCCGCATATTTAAAATTTTGGCAGTACGAGGGCATCCTAGGATGATCCTCATTGCTTCGTTTTGCAGTTTTTCCAGCCCTCCAAGCTTCCAGTCAGACACGAGTGCAAGTAGTGGCGCTGCATAATCAACCAATGATCTAATATAAGCAAGATACATCATTTTCACAATTTTAACATTAGCACCATACCTGGGATGAAAACCTGCCACAACTCTAAGTGCTCTCAGCCTTTCTTTGTATTGGCGACAAAGTCTCGTTACAACAGGTCCAAGTAGTGGAACCTCAAAGCCTAGATACCTGTATCTGCTTACATATTCTAGAAGAGACCCATCATGCAACTGGATCTGACGAACTGTGCCTCTCTGCCGAGGAGGACGCCTGTTGAGTATCTTTGTTTTATCCCCTGAGATTATTAACCCCAGGTCCTGACACGAGGCTAGTACATGATTAAGAATGTTTTGGGTGTTGGAGAATCCGGTAGTGTGAATCATTATGTCATCAGCAAAACTAACCATATAATGATGGGGCTGGCTAGGCATGGCATTAAGTAAGGCATTAATCAAAATGTTGAAAAGGGTGGGACTAAGCACACCTCCCTGTGGGGTTCCTAATTCAAAATCTTTAGTTACACTTCTATGTCCCTGGAACAACACAGACGACTTTCTGTTGGACAGGTAACCTTTAATCCAGCGGAGAAGCCATCCTCCAACATCCATTCTGGCAAGTTCACTAATGATTACATGTCTGTTGGCTACATCAAAAGGGGATTTAAGGTCAAGGAACGTAGTGTATGAGCTGTCAGTGTGCAGAGTGAGAAAGGTGGTAATGCAATGATGCACACTCCTTCCATGCATGAAGCCATGCAACCGGGGTGACAAGAATTCCTTAATTCTGTGCATAAGACGATTAAGAATCATCCTTTCAAATGTTTTACACAAGCAGCTAGTAAGGGATATTGGGCGAAATGAGTTTTGTTGATTGGGCTTTGGAATGGGAATAATGAGGCTATTGGTCCATGATTTAGGGAGCTCCCCAGTGACATAACTCATGTTATATAATTCAAGTAAAGGATTACCTGGTACTCGACACAGCAATCTGAGTATGTTGTAAGTAATACCATCCTCACCAGGCGACGTGGAGTTGCCCTTAGTTAGTGCTGCATCAAGTTCATAATTAGTGAAAGGAATGTTGCAGTCATCTGCCTTGCTGAGCATAAAGCAAACAAGTCTCTCCCTTGCATCATCCCGTAATGTTCGAGTTTTTGGTGCAAAAGGTTATGGTTAACTGTATCAAAAGCTTATCTTAAGTCTCTGAACAGCCCCAGGGGAAATTCAGTTTTCTCGAGTGCAGAATATATTAGTTCAAGTATATGTATAATAGCATCATTAGTACTTTTTTTCGGTCTGAACCCAAACTGACAAGGGTTGAGTATGTTGTGGGATACGAAGTAGAAGTAGACTTGTTTGTGTATTAATTTTTCGAAGATTTTAGATAGTAAGGGGAGGTTTGATACAGGCCTATAATTGTTTAATTCAGTTGGATCACCTCCTTTGAGGATCGGGGTGACTCTTGCTGTCTTGAGTATGGATGGGAAGGTGGAAGATTTAGTGGATATCTTAGAGTTGCAATAATTGGTGACACATGAAGTTTTTTTTATACGAGTTGTGGTAAGTTATTTAGGTTTCCTGTCTTGTTTTTTAGTGTTTTGATGATAAGCGAGATTTCAGTAGACTTTGTTGCGGATAAAAGTAGAATATTTGGGTAGTTGCCAGTGAGGTAGTGTTTTAGGTGAATATTTGAGCTTGGGATAATACTTGCTAGTTTTGCTCCTACTGTAGAGAAAAACATTTTGTTGGCAGTATCGGTTGGCTGGAGGAGAGGTTCGTCTGGTTTAGTAAAGTTAATCATTCTGTTTTGTGACAGCTTTTTAGATCCTAGAATTTCATATAAGGTTTTCCAGGTCTTTTTCATACCACCTTTTATGTCATGAAATCTGTTTTCATAATGCAGTCTTTTTGACCTCATTAGATTGGTTAGTATTGACGTGTAACCTCACATTGTATTGTTTACAAAACATGTACACACAAACCAACAATAAAAAAAGTTGTTTATTACTTTTGTTCTATAATATATATACACATATATAGCCACTGGACATGATCCTAGAACTGCTAAAGCTTCTGGAAGCTAGTTGTTGTGTGTGGGTGAACTTGTGAATGTGCTGAGTCAGGGCGTGGCTGGTATCACAGTGACACATTATACCATTAATCACTACCCTCACTGCCTTTGCCAGTACCCATGGGGACCCATGCCTTCTTCCCCACCACACCACCCACATGGAAATCACTCAACTTTGACTTTTTGGGTCATCCTAGGTTGATGGTCGTCTGGGTCGTCCTTCCTACCTTCCTTACATTCATCTCTAGATTCCTTCCTTCCTACCTACCTCCTTTCCTTACTTCTTCCTTCCTTCCTTTTATCTATTCCTTCCTTTTTTCCTTCCTTTCTTCCTTCCTTCCTTCTGGTTTTCTGGGTATTGCTTTTGGTCAGTGAGGTATTTCTTACCGCAAGGCATGGTAAACAAGGCATATTGAAATGGCATTCCCACAATGCACCACTGGCTCCAAGATTTTTTTTATACTGCACGCACTGACTGTGCAGACCCATTCTCTCACATGTAAGCCCACCAGCTTTCTCCTGCTTGATTTGAAGACTCTAGAATTTATGTGTATAAGTACATGATTGACCGTAGGTGAAGACATACGTGTACGTGACTGACCCAGAAAGGGTTAATACAGCCTCTCCTCACTTAGTGACGTACTCGTTTAACGACGACTCAGACTTAAGACGAGCTCTCTGACCAGTATGCATACCTAAGTAATGTATATTAGAGCTGATTACAATGGACCGTCGGGTAATGACATTAATCCGTTCCGGAGAGCTTGCCTTTAACCGATTTTGCCTTTAGCCGAATTAATTTTCCCCATAAGAAATAACAGAAATCCAATTAATCTGTTTCAGACAGCCAAAAGTATTAACAAAAAATATTTTTTTTAAAGATTAAATATAGATATACATAGAGAAAACAATGACATATAAATATAAAACACTAATTAAATGAATAAATGAACATTTAACATCACGCTTACCTTTATTGACTCTTGTTGGTGTATGGAAGACAGGTAGGAGGCGAGAGGGAGACGAGTTTATTATGTCTCAGTATGACACTATCATCATCTCTACAGCTTATTTATCTATCACAATTCATCTAATATGGCATAATAAACAATATTAATAACATAGAAACATGACATATGCCCTAGAATGAATAAAATGTCATGTATGTGAGCAGTAAGTGGTGGTAGTGTTGTTGTTGGGTTTATAAGGGCCACTGACAGAAGCCTACATAGTGGTGGTGGTGGTGGAGGCAGAACCCACTACCACTATACCACCACTATTCACACTTAAACAATGTATGTAATTTATAAGAAATATTTACATTTTAATTTATACATAGTAAGTTTATTCAGGTATACACAAATAGTTACATAAATAGATTATCATACATAGCAGCATATGTGTAAAGTACCTAAGATAACCCCAAAAAGTCAGAGTGACTTACGTATTTCCATTGGGGTCTTTTTATATTTACACTTATATTTACTTTTATACTTACATTTTTATATTTACACTTACCCTGGAGGAGATGTTAGTTTAATTAGTTAGTTTGATGGAGGAGATGCTGGCAGAGGTTTAGGGTGGTGGAAGATACGTAGCAGGCTGGCATATGTTCATTGGCCCGATACACATCCAACAACATTGGAGAGTTACTTTCATGTCGTTTTTCTATCGCTTAATCGCCTAACTTACTTGCTACACTGTTAATTCTACACTTTATCGATGGCTGGCACTATAGCTTTTATTGATACCTGCTGCTTTAGTATCGTACATATCGTAGAATCACTGATTCACTACAGAAGGCACATTCTCCCCTCTCTCTCTTCTTCCTCCACTTTTGTACTTTGCTATGAGTTTTTTCTGAATTCTATTGTGCCTCTTTCCTTCTTTACTGCAGGGCTGGCACTAGAAGCTTTCTTTGGGCCCATGGTGGCTTATTTAGCAGTTACAAGCACTAAAAACAATGGAATAATACAAAATATATTGCATGTTTACCTGGAGTTTACCTGGAGAGAGTTCCGGGGGTCAACGCCCCCGCGGCCCGGTCTGTGACCAGGCCTCCTGGTGGATCAGAGCCTGATCAACCAGGCTGTTGCTGCTGGCTGCACGCAAACCAACGTACGAGCCACAGCCCGGCTGATCAGGAACTGACTTTAGGTGCTTGTCCAGTGCCAGCTTGAAGACTGCCAGGGGTCTGTTGGTAATCCCCCTTATGTGTGCTGGGAGGCAGTTGAACAGTCTCGGGCCCCTGACACTTATTGTACGCGTGGAATCGTCCTCCCTGGCTTGTAAACAATGGTACACTGGCTTTACATGGGCTCAGGCTGCACAGACACGTTCAGGACGAATGTTCTGAACCGAGTTCTTGAGCGTTAGGTAGCCAATATTTTGATGCAAAAACGTGCTGCTATCAGATTTTGGCGTTAACCGATGCCGCCATTACCCGAGGGTCCACTGTATCTCTATTCTGTTTATTATAATATACAGTACACTACTGTATAAACACTTAAAAATATACCAGAAATGTTATAAATGGTATAAAAGTGACATTAAAACAATATCAAAGATGGCTGAAACAAACCCACTACCATTATACGTAGTATGCTCCTCACTTAGCGACGAATTTGTTTACTGATGTGGTCTTATTAACAGAACTCCATCGTTAAGTGAGGAGAGGCTGTACACTAATTATAAACGTAAGTTGCATTTACCCATTTATTCCATTGGTGATATATCTTAATGTCTCCTTAATACATGTATTGACTAATAACTAGCTACCTTACCTGTAGTGTGAAGTTTAATACACACAGGGAGGAGAACATAAATTATTGCAGTGCACATGGTGATATTATTCCTCATCTTGTTAACATTGCATCTCTTTTTTCATCCTTATCAGTATCATTTTGAAGATTACACTATATATTTAGACACTTCCAGATGCGCTTTGATTTCCTTTATCCATTCGTTACAAAATTCAGCCAATATTTCTATCGGCTCTGATGGTCCTTGATTAATTACCCCACTCATTAGTACTATGTACACATTATACACCACATTCCCGGCTTCCTACCAAAACGTTTTTCTTTTACACATATTTATTTAAATTCAGTGACATTTAGATGTAATACATTTTCCTTAACAGAATATTAATTTCCTCTAAACTACACCGATTACAATAAATAAGGAAATTGTAGGGAATATAGGTTTTCCTATGATTTAACACCTTTTAAAAAGTCACATTAAAGATACACGCCTACACCATAACATAAACATTACATTCCTATCAATTAACACACAAATCACAAGAAAATTATCAAAGTTTTCCACACTAGTTGAAAATTTTCAGGCGATAATCTGTGAACGCCTCATCCCATCAACTTCCAACTCTCAGAGGTGATATATCTGACTAATTGGAAACTTTGGAGTGTTATTGCACATTGTTTGGTCCAATTTACAAGATTTTACTTCAGCTTTTCAGCTCTCCTCTCTGCTAACTAATAGGAGGTATCCAAGTTCCAGCTCTCTAAAAATAAATATCAAATGTTTTTCTTATAGGCTTATAGAAAATTTGAAATATAATGTAACTGAGAGGTGTATACAGTGGTACCCTTGGATGTGAGCAGCTCAAAACTCAAACGGTTATGTAAGTGTATTTATGCAAGTGCTCTTGTAAGTGTATTTTTGGGGGTCTGAAACGGATTAATCTAACTTACATTATTCCTTATGGGAACAAATTCGTTCAGTATCGGCACTCGAACAACCTTCTGGAACGAATTAAGTTTGTATCCTGAGATACCACTGTATTGAAAATTCTCTGTTTCATTATTTTTAAGTTCCATGAGCTGTTAAATATCAAATTTTCGTACAGCTTTATTCCAGAGCCGGTACATATACATGTACTCAGGTACAGTCTTCTCATTCATAACTTGAGAAAGCCTCATCCAATCGACCTTCAAGGTCAACTATAAATAGGGAAAAATAATGTGGAACAACTGGCATGTGCAGGTTACATCTGGTTAATGAGATTCAATTATGCCTGCCTGATGATCAAAGAAGTTAATTTGCAGTGATGCAAATGCTTTGAATCATCTTTAATCTCTATTTCAGACACAATTAAACAAAATAAAGGTAGCTTTGCCATTTCTGAGGTACGTATTAGAAAGAATTCTACTCAAGACAATCGACCCTGTCATCACATAGCACCAAGAGCTACTTCACTACTACTACCACTGTTGCTACTACACTACTACTACTGCTGCTACTACTACACTACTACTGCTGCTGCTGCTACTACATGGGTCAGTAAGCCTACTGCAGTGCTTATACTCTTTCACCTAACATTATATCTTATATAATTTGTGTCCTTGTACTGTTTGTAACTGCTTGACAAAGTTTATGGAGAATGAAATGTTACCACAATAAAATGTCACATTAGTTGCATGTATGTTCTTTTCCCTAAGGTATGTGTTGATTAAAGAGTAGTAAAAGATGAGGAGGGATGCTTGGAGGATATAGAGAATGCCCACTGTCTTGTTTTTTCTTTATTATAGATGCTCTGGATGTTTGATGAGTTTTACTTTGCTGTCCAGGTGCATACCCAAAAATTTACCCTCATCCTGCCTATTGATTGGTGTATTGTTAATCTTAATCTTTATGTTTGAATGAACATTGTTAGCTTTGTGCTCAAACATTATGTGTATGTATAAGGTTTTGTCACTATTTAGTGTTTGTTGTGATCGAAGTACGTAAATATTTTTGCAAGTTTGACGTTTACAGTGTTGAGTGCAACCGGTCGCCGTTTGATGTAATAAAAGCTGTCGCCTGCAAAAAGAATTGGTTTAAGTCTCTGTGAAGCATTAGGAAGGTCAGTGATGAACAGTAGACAAGGAGGAGCAGAGGGTCTAGGAACCACTTTGATTGATCAGGTTGCTGAACAACAGTCATTAATGGTCACATGTCGATGTCTGTCACTCAGGTAAGATTGAATGTATGATAGGAAAAGAGCAGAGTGTGAAATGAGATTGTAATGCAGTTAAATGTTAGTATTGAGGGAGAGAGTATGGAAGAGGTGGGAATGGACATGTCAGCGGATGGGTCTATGAAGGATGAGGCGAATCACAGAATTGACGAGGGGAAAAAGGTGAGTGGTGCACTGAGGAGTCTGTGGAGACAAAGAACTTTATCCATGAAAGCAAAGAGGGGAATGTATGAGAGTATAGTTGTACCAATGCTCTTGTAAGGGTGTGAGCCATGGGTTGTTAATGTTGCAACTAGAGGCAGTGGAGATGTCATGTCTGTGGGCAGTGTGTGGTGTGAATATAATGCAGAGAATTAATAGTTTGGAGATTAGGAGGAGGTGTGGGATTACCAAAACTATTATCCAGAGGGCTAAGGAGGGGTTATTGAGATGGTTTGAACATGTAGAGAGGATGGAATGAAATAGAATGACTTCGAGATATACAAATCTGTGGCGGAGGGAAGGTAGGATAGTGGTCAGTCTAAGAAAGGTTGGAGGGAGGGGGTAAGGGAGGTTTTGTGTGCGGGAGGCTTAGACTTCCAGCAAGCGTGCATGAGCATGTTAGACAAGCGAATGGAGACAAATAGTTTTTGGGACTTGACGTGCTGTTGGGTTGTAAGCAAGGTAACATTTATGAAGGGATTCAGGGAAATCGGTAGGCTGGGCTTGAGTCCTGGAGATGAGAAGTACAGTGTCTGCACTCTGAAGGACGGGTGTTAATGTTGCAGTTTTATAACTTTAGTGTAGGCATGCCTCTGGCAAGACAGTGATGGAGTGAATGATGAAAGTTTTTCTTTTTCAGGCCACCGTACCTTGGTGGGGAACAGCCAATATGTTAATAAAAAAGAATATTGAGGATATGAAGCAAATCAGACGAGGTATTCACAGGTGATCACATAGAAACCCAGTATGCCAGTTTCTTCAATAAAATGGCAAATTAGGACATGCACAGCCCAAAGCTAATTCAAGCTATCCACTAAGAAACACCAGCTTCAGAGCTGAACTGAAGAGGCATTCTCTTATATCAGAGAGACCAATATCTTAAAATACACAGCACATTGAACTTGAAGCTGTTTAGAAATTGAAGTCTTTAAGATACCTGGATGCAGCACTCAGAAAATGTGATATGAAAAGCATTTTCTGCATTTTTTATTAATTTGCCAAATTATATTTTTTTTAGCATTATATATTAGCATGGATCTTTTACACAATAAATATATTACATACTAATAGTTTTTGCTACCCTTCTTTTACCAAAAAATAAATATTCATGTAGTGAAAATTCACAACCCACTTTGTTTGAAATGCACCCACTGGAACCTTTATGGTTACCCATGCATCAAAGACCCTGACTGGGGGCCACCTATAATAGCAATTTATAGCAAAATTTGGCAAAAGTGACGAGCAGTTATGTCTTGGAAAAGGTCGTTCTACAATATACTGAGAGAATTTATAATTCAGCTCACTCACTGAGTGTCTGTGGTTTGTTCTCCAGTACAGGTGGAAATGGTTTTTTTTTTTTTTTTTTTTTTTTTTTTTTTTTTTTTTTGATTATTCAAAGTTTATTCTCTATAAGGATTACAATGCTGAGTTTACAGAAATTTGGTTATTGTTTGGTTTACATGTAGTGAAATTGTGATTACAGAGTGTACCACTAGAATGCTTAGCATGGCTAGGCATTTCGGGCATACTTAGTTTTATTCTTAATTGTAAAATATTACAAATTATGAGGTAAGTTGGTATTATGGCTAAGTGACTAAATACTAGTTTGTGAGTTTAGCAATGTGAATGCTTTTGTTTTGGCACAGTACATAGTTTCAGTATTGGAGTATAACAGGATTCATTATTTTAAGACTGAGATTAATATTTCTGTTTATGGTCAAATGAGTGAGTGAGTGTAAGTGTGAACCACCAGGTGGTATTCGTGTAGTTAGTTGATGGGGTGTATCAGGGAGATAAGATGTTTTCTAATGGTAGTGTTGGGCATGTTTCCTTACACCTGCTGCCCCCTGTTCACCTAGCAGTCAGTAGGTACCTGGATGTTAGTAGACTGGTGTGGGTTGCATCTGGGGAGGGGGGGGGGTAGTATGCCTTGGGTAAGGCTGGGCTTTGAAGTGAGCTGAGGCAGGATAACAGCTCTTAGCCTGTAAAATTTGTGTAAAAAAACAAAAAACTCAGTATGTCTACACTGAGAGACACACCTCATGGTGTATACATCTTGTGTGATGTATTTATTGGTTGGTGAATGTATTTTGAAGGCTGTCAACTACATGAGGGACATTAAAGCAGCATGCCATCTGTTAACCACATCAAGAATGCTTTAATTCCTAATGTAGGGATTAAACACTTGGCAAATATAGACTGAGACATACCTCATGGTGTATACTGTATATCCTGTGATTATTGGACATGCCTCTCCTCAGTTAAGGGAAGGAGAGAGGGAAGTTAGTTGCAGGATGGATTATGATCTGCACCACAAGCTGGGCATTCTGCCAGTGATCTGTAATATCTTGTCAGATGGCCAAAGCACCACAAATAATTCTGGTGCTTTGGCCGTCTGGCATTGTTTGGAGTTCCCTAACATGTAAGCAGTGTCCTGCAATATAAACAAACGATGGTAGGTCTTGGCGATCAATAGGGCAGTTTAGCTACATTGCTCCAATAAAATGTATGACTGCAGGCATGGCAGACACAAGTTTCCACTTTAGTGACTGGGAAGTTTTAGAGCTTGAGTTCTTCATGAATGTTTGGGCTGCACTGTATAAACTCTTGCTTTATTATAGTGTGTGAGATGATAGTTTCACAGTTCAAACTGAGGGACAAGTGTATGTGAATAGTGACTAGGACATTGTTGATAATGTGCATTTGAAAAAGACTGGTGGCCTGGTCTGTATCATGTACATTGACAATACACATCCCACTCAAGAGCATAGAAGGAGAAATTTGGGGCAATAGATTTAATGAGTTCTTTGCTAATACATACTATAGTTTGTGAGATAATCCATATGGGATGTTGGAGGGGAAAAGACTTTTACCCAGGTTTTCAGAATGGTATATTTGTAGGGATGTGAATGAAAAGGTATGGCAGCATATATCAAGGTCTTTTGGGTGATGACTTTGAGCCAGTCTATCCCCTGATGTGCAGTCTGAAAATCATTGCTACATCATGGAAGAAGCCAGGGTCATAGTCAAAGATTGAAGGACAGAGGAATCAAAGGGATCAGATAGAATGCCAGTACCTGGGTCTGGCAACAAGGGGCTACTTGAAAGTGATACCAGGTTCTGAGGAGAGTCAGGCTGCATGCAGGGAATAATCAGTGAGTGTAGCTAATTGTACGGGTAGAAAGATTATTATCCACATAATAATAATAATTACTTTCAGCTCTATTAACCCAACCAACCATCTAGCCCAACAAGGAAAAGCTTACCTGTTGACTAAAAGAAACAAACCCATGGTTAATAGAAAGGTATACATGAGTGACCAACATATTGCTAAATGTCAGCTACAGGACCAGACTGGTACCTACTCACTGATGTTCACTTGGCCCTAGCCCAATACATCACTCTGTCAGACAGGGTAGAGAAACAACAAACCAGTTGATTAATTTAAGCAGGGCCCACACCGAGCTTCTTGTTTGACCTCTATGCCCTTACCTGAGGGCCGCAACTCCAATGCCAGACTCAGCTTTTGAGTTCATAGGTTACTGTCCACTTACCATGCACAGTAACCTGTAAGTGCACAGGGCAGTATTTAGTTTGGTCTCTACATTACAGCCATTCTGAGGAAGCCGCAGCCCACCCAGTAAAGCGATGACCTAGATTTTCCCACTGGGTATATAAAGAACCTGATATCAATGGGAACAAGCCCCAGTGCATACAACACATTTGAAATGTAATACCACTTTAGATTTTTTTTTTAACCTCAATGACTGTCTCCCAAAAAGGTAGGATGATGCCCCAAAAAACGGAAACACATTTACAATAATTCATTCGATTGCTGTCGTGCCAGAAGTGTGTGACAACATAATTCAGATGACTCTTCAACTCTTAACAACCCCATCCCCTACTTCAGAGTGCAAGGGTCATACTTCTCACCTCCAGGACTAAAGTTCAGCTTACCAATTTTCCCTTAATTCCTTCCTAAATACTACTTTACTCACACTCTATTCATGCTTCATGCCTATCTAGTATGCTCAAACAAGCCTGATTTATGAATTTAGAAAAGGCATATGATAGAGTGGATAGGGGGACAATGTGGCAATGTTGCAAGTATATGGAATAGGTAGTAAGTTACTAATTGCTGTAAAGAGTTTTTATGAGGATGGTGAGGCTCAGGTTAGGGTGTGTAAGAGAGAGGGAGACTACTTCCCAGTAAAAGTTGGTCTTAGACAGGGATGTGTAATGTCACCATGGTTGTTTAACATATTTATAGATAGGGTTGTAAAAGAAGTAAATGCTAGGGTGTTGGAGAGAGGGGTGGGATTAGATTATGGGGAGTCAAATACAAAATGGGAGTTGACACAGTTACTTTTTGCTGATGATACTGTGCTTTTGGGAGATTCTCGAGAAAAGTTACAAAGGCTAGTGGACAAGTTTGGGAGGGTGTGTAAAGGTAGAAAGTTGAAAGTGAACATAGATAAGAGTAAGGTGATAGCGCTAAAAGGATTATACAGCGCCTGAGGGGGGATGTGGAAGGCATTCAGGCTTAATTCGGGGAACTGGAGCACAGATCCAATTCCCTAAATCAAGAGCCCCTCACCAACATCAAGGAACCTTCCTTGAGGGGATGAGGGTATCAAACAATTTAGATAAAGAAAAATTGGATATCACATTGTAGAGAGGGAGTATGAAAGAAGTGAATGTTTTCAAATATCTGGGAGTTGATTTGTCAGCAGATGGGTTTATGAAGGACGAGGTTAACCATAGAATTGATGAGGGGAAAAATGGTGAGTGGTGCATTGAGGTATCTGTGGACACAAAAGACGTTATCCATGGAGGCAGAGAAGGGAATGTACAAGAGTATAGTGGTACCAATGCTCTTATATGGGTGTGAAGAATGGCTTGTAAATGCGGCAGCGAGGAGGCTGGAGGCAGTGGAAATGTCGTGTCTAAGGGCAATGTGTGGTGTAAATATTATGCAGAGAATTTGTAGTGTGGAAATTAGGAGGATGTGTGGAGTTACTAAAAGTATTAGTCAAGAGGGCTGAAGAGGGGTTGTTGAGGTGGTTTGGTCATTTAGAGAGAATGGAACAAAGTAGAAAGACTTGGAGAGCATATAAATCTGTAGGGGTCATCCTTGAAAAGGTTAGAGGGAGGGGGTAAATAAGGTTTTTGTGGGAGATGGGCTTGGACTTCAGCAAGCATGCATGAGCATGTTAAATAGGAGTGAATGGAGATGAATGGTTTTTGGGACCTGATGAGCTGTTGGAGTGTGAGCAGGGTAATATTTTGTGAAGGGATTCAAGGAAACCAGTTAGCCAGACTTGAGTCCTGGAAATGGGAAGTACAATGCCTGCACTGTAAAGGAGGGGTTTGGGATATTGGCAGTTTGGAGGGACATCTAAATTGTCGTATCTGAGTGCCTCTGCAAAGACGGTGATTATGTATGAGTGATGGTGAAAGTGTTGAATGATGATAATTTTTTCTTTATTTTTGGGTTTTTCTTTTTGAGTCACCCTGCCTCAGTGGGAAATGGCCGATGTGTTAAAAAAAAAAAAAAGAGCCTGATGGATGCTCAAGCCCCTGAAGCTCAAAGCCTCCTTTACCACTCTTCCACCAACTGTTTCTGGGATGCCCCCTACCCCTCTTACCTTCCTCTCCAGATTTATATATTTTCTTTGTCATCCTATACCTACCTCTCCAACCTCTCTAGAATTCCAAATCACCTCAACAGCTGCTCCTCAGCCCTCTCAGGTGTGCCCTTGGAAACCCTACACTGCCTTTTATTTTCTACACTCTGAGGTCTTTGCATAATATTCACTTCATATTGCTTTCGAACATAACGTCTCCACTGCCTCTAGCCTCCTCACTGCAATGTTCAAAGCCCATGTTCAAAGCCCATTATTATAATCAAAAAGAAGCGCTAAGCCACAAGGGCTATACAGCGCTGCAGGGCAGGAAGGAAGCGAGGGCATCAGGTGGCAAAAGGGAGGTGGATGAGTAATAGGTTACGGATAACAGCGGAGCAGTGGATGGTGAAAGGGTAAAGGGCAGCAAGAGACTGAGCTAGAAAGGGCTGAGGGGAGTGCGTAAGGTATCATCATCAGAGTTTGTGGAGTAAATCAGTCGTTGTTAAGAAGTCAATGAGAGAGTCAGGATTAAAGGAGGGTCCATCAGCAAGAAGGGAAGGTAAAGAGAGAGTAGTAGAACGAAGACGGCGTTGGAGGTAAATTCTGCGTGCTCGTTGATAGAGAGGGCAGTCTAACAGAATCTGGCTAATCGATACTGGAACTTGACACTGCTCACAGAGAGATACAGGGTGCCTTTCCATGAGATACCCGTGAGTAAGACGAGTGTGGCCAATGCGAAGACGGGAGAGAGTGGTCTCCCAACCACGGCACTGATGACAAGAAGACGGCCAGTAACCTATGCTCGGTTTAATAGAATGAAGTTTGTTACCAAGCAGAGTTGACCAACGTTGTTGCCAACGGGCGCAAAGGTGGGCAGCTATTGTAGCAAAATAGTCCAGAAATAGAACACCTCTATAGGAAATTGGTAGGTCATGTACTGCTGACCGCGCAGCAGTGTCTGCCTGTTCATTGCCCTGTACGTCGACATGACCAGGGACCCAACAAAAAATAATACAGTATCTTTATGCTTCATAGAGATACGGCGTAGCCAAAGTTGGATACGGAGAACTAGGGGGTGAGATGTATCAAATTTTCGTATAGCCTGTAGAGCACTAAGGGAGTCTGAGACTACCACAAATGATGACACAGGCATAGATGCAATACGAATAAGTGCTGCAAGAATGGCATACAGTTCAGCAGTAAAAATGCTAGCCGAAGATAGTAAATGCCCCCGCACGACGCTGTCCGGAAACACTGCTGCGAATCCGACGCCATATGAAGACATAGAGCCATCTGTGTACACAGCGGTGGCATGAGAATGGGAGTGGAAGTGATCAAGAAAAAGAGAGCGGGAAGCCGCCGTAGGCAGTTGAGCTGTCGAGCAAGGGAGTGAGAAAGAACAGACCCGAACAGCTGGAACTTCCCAGGGGGGTAGGGAAAAGTGAGATACTACATGAACATATAAAGGTGGTAACTGAAGGGAAGACGAGTGAATGTAGGCGAAGAGAAAAGGGACGGAGCAAACAGGGGCGGCGAACGAATAAAGAATGTCTACTAATATCGGTGACCATTCTATAAATGGAAGGATTGTGGAGATCGTGAGAGCGTACATAGCGAAGGCAATGGGCATCACAGCGATCAGACAAGGATGGAACATTCGCTTCTGCATAGAGGCTCTCAACAGGGGAAGAGCGAAAAGCACCAAGGCACAAATGTAATCCTTGGTGATGGATAGAGTTAAGGCTAGAGAGAGTAGCAGGAGAGGCCGCGGAATAAATCTGGTCACCATAATCGAGTTTCGATAAAACGAGGGCTGAATGTAGGCGAAGCAGAGTTCGACGATCAGCTCCCCAGGAAAGATGAGCAAGGGTTTTAAGAAGGTTTAGCCGGCTGTGACAAGTTGCCTTCAGAGAGGTAATGTGAGGTTTCCAGGATAACCTACGGTCAAAGAGAAGGCCTAGAAACCTGACTGTATCACGTTCGGGGATACGGGAGCCATAGAGATACAAAGGATGATCGGAGATAACAGAGCGTCTAGTGAAAGTAATTTGGTGAGTTTTGGTACTTGAAAATTTAAACCCATGCGTGGTGGCCCAAGTGGAAACACAGTCGACCGCATGCTGGAGAGAAACTGCAATGAGATGACAGTCAGCGCCTGCACAAGCAATAGCGAAGTCATCAACATAGAGTGATGACCAAATATTGGGTGGAAGAACAGAGGCCAAATCATTTATAGCAAGGAGAAAAAGTGTTGTGCTTAGAACACATCCCTGAGGGACACCTTCAGCTTGGACGAAGTCCGGGGAAAGAACATTATTGACTCGAACACGGAAATGTCTGTCAGTTAAAAAGTTCTTAAGGAAGGATGGTAGATTGCCTCGGAGGCCTAAGAAATGGGCCTGGGCCAAAATATTATACCTCCAAGTTGTGTCATATGCCTTCTCAAGGTCAAAAAATATGGCAATAACTGAGTGATTATTCGCAAAGGCATTACGAACATACGTGTCCAAGCGTAGTAAGGGGTCTATGGTAGAACGACCCTTACGAAAGCCATATTGACTAGCGGAGAGACTGTTGTGTGTCTCTAAATACCACATTAAACGTCGATTTACGAGACGTTCCATCACTTTGCAAACTGTACTAGTAAGAGCGATGGGACGATAGTGGGAAGCATCATGTCCTGTAGTACCCGGTTTGCGGAAAGGGAGAACAATGGCAGATTTCCACAGCTGGGGAAGAACTCCTTGTGCCCAAATAAGATTGAAGAGGTGTAAGAGGACTACAAGGACTGACCGATGTAAATGTTGTAACATACGAATATGAATGTCGTCAGGCCCAGCTGCCGATGATCAGCAAGCTGAGAGCGTTGCCTCTAGTTCTTGAAGTGTAAAAGGCACATTATACTGTTCTTCTCTGAGAGAATAAAAGTGCAAGGGTACTAACTCTCTGGCAGACTTTGAGGAAAGAAACGAGGGGCATAGATGGAGCCCTCGGGAAATACGGACCAGATGTGTGCCAAGTTCAATGGCAACGTCGAGAGGGTTTGCTACATCAACACAAGCGACCCATAGAACAGGAGCCGGGTCAGGAGAGTATTTACCACTCAATTTCCTCACTTTTTTCCAGACTGCACTCATAGAAGAAGCAGAGGTGATGGTGGAAACAGTCTTGCCAACAAGTGCGTTTAGCTTCACGGATGACACGGCGAGCGATCGCACGCTTCTGCTTAAAATCAAGAAGTCTCTCAGCGGTTCTATTGTACCGGTACCTGCCCCATGCAGCGCGTTTCAAACGTACTGCACGAGCACAAGCAGGAGACCACCAAGGCACGCACTTCTGAGAATGCCTGCCTGAGGTTTGGGGTATAGAATGAGAAGCTGCGGTATAAACTGATGTCGAGAAGAGGTGTAGGAGCTCATCAATGGAGGATGAAGAAGGAACCTCACTAAAAGCAGTGAGGTGTGAGTAAAGATCCCAATTTGCCCGATCAAATTGCCAGCGAGTTCTACGGAAAGGTGGTGAATAGGAAGGAGAAGTAAGAATGATTGGAAAATGATCACTGTCATGTAAGTCCGGTAGAACAGACCAGGTGAAGTCTAGTGCAGTGGAGGAAGAGCAGACTGATAGATCGATGCAAGAGAGAGTATGAGTACGAGGATCAAAATGGGTGGGAGTACCCGTATTTAAAACATGGAGGGGGTGAGAGGCGAGAAAAGCCTCCAACTGGATGCCACGTGAGTCACAATGAGACCCCCCCCAGAGGAAATGGTGGGCATTAAAATCACCAAGTAACAGAAGTGGTGGTGGTAAGGATGAAACAAGAAAGGCAAAGTCTGGGATAGAAAATGCTCAAGAAGGAGAGAGATATAAAGAACATATTGTAAACCACTTATTCAAGTGGATACGGGCTGCAGTGTAATGCAGCGAGGTATGGACAAATAGTTGACAGTACGGAATATCATTGCGTAGAAGAAGGGCACTTTCATTAAAGGTCCCATCTGAGAAAGGATCCGAAGAATACAATAAATTATAACCTGAGATAGGTTGGAAAACAGCCGAGTGTAATTTTGGTTCTTGTAAGCAAGCACCAACAGGGGAAAACCTGGAAAGCAACATCTGAAGCTCACCCCGATTACCCCTGAGGCCGCGGATATTCCACTGTAAATAGGCCATGATTGGCGATGAAGAAAATACCAGGAATCTGTAGGTAAAGGCACCTACGGACTAGAGGGGTTAGAAAAGTCAATGTGTGGTGGCATTGGAAGACGTTCAAGCAGCGAAGGAACGGAGCGTTGCGAAGAATGGGGTTGTGAAGATGGAGGAGAGGGAAGAGAAGGAACAGGAAGTGAATCAGTGTCCATTGAAGGTTTAGTCTCTGCAATATATTCTGAAATGGCTTCAAGTGTTTCTGAATTCAAAGATGTATGGGAGACCATATTGGAGATAGAAGGAGGAGGGTGAGTAAAGATTGGGACAGTAATGGACTGTACCAAAGTAGAGGGGGAGGGAAGAGTGTAAGGGACTGGAGATGAAGTGTGGGGGGGGGGGACAGAAGAGGCAGAAACCTGGGAGGTGGCAGAAGAGGGAGAAACTTGGGAGGGGACGGGGGTGGAAGGCATAGTACGAGGAGGAGGGTGAATCTCCACACTTGTAATAGAGCCAGAGAGAGGGGAAGAACTAGGTACAGAGACTGGAAAGGTAAAGTGTGGAGGTGGAAGAAGGGAAGGAAGGGGCAAAGAAGATTTGAGCAATGTGGATTTTTTGGATTTCTGAGTAGAGGGGCGATTGGTATTAGGTGTCGTACGAGGTCTTGTCTATACTGGGGCGTGTGAGGAAGGACGCGAAGATGTGAGAACAGACTGAGTTGTAGTCGGGATGTCAGAGCCAAGGACAGCAAAAGGATTAGATGCCGGAGTGGCTATGGGAGGTGTAACAACAGAGGCGGCTGCAGAAGATGGGACCCCAGAAGTGGGGGGATGTTTGGAAACACGAGAATAAGAAACACGGGGTAGTCTCCCTTGGAGGCGGAGATGAGTAACTGCCATAGCATTAGGGAGACCTTCTGCCTCTTTGAGGCAACGGATTTCACATTCATTTAAGTAGACCTGGCAACGGCCGGAGTACGAAGGGTGAGCTTCATTACAATTAAGGCAAGATGGAGGTTGACTGCAAGATGTATTAGAATGGTCGTTGGCACCACAGACTGGGCATTCGGCCATAAATCTGCAATATTTTGCTGGGTGACCAAAACACCAGCAATTTCTACATTGTTGCGGTGTAGGTATCACCTTTCGAACTTGTAACCGATGTCCCGCGACATATACAGAGGACGGGAGTTCTCGGCTGTCAAAAGTTAAACGAGCCACATTGCAAGGGTAACGTCTCCGCCCCCGGGCAGGAAGGACATAAGTGTCTACTTTGAGGATTGGGAGATCCTGGAGTTCCAGCTGTTCAAGAATGTCATTGCCACATGACTGGAAATTCTGTTGGACTATGGTATGGGGCAGAATGACAGTACCACTACAAGAATTGAGAGAAAGATGTTTTTCAATAGTGATAGGAGTAGTATCGATATTCGAAAGGAGAGAAAGTTCATGAGCTTTGGTAGCATTCTGGACAGTGACGATGCGCGTACCGCTCTTGAGAGCATGAAATGAAATATCTCTACCAACATGACGCAGGAGCGCTTTGCCAATACTATAGTCAGAAAGGTAGGCAGAAGAATAAGTCGGTCTTAAAGTAAAGAATTTAGTCCATTGTGTGGTCCGAAACTGAGCGTGGAGAGGGAGTGCTTGACGTGTCGGTCTTTTCCGAGTAGAGGGGGAAGGTAACGAAGGAGCATCATCAGGAGATTGACGTGGCGTTTAGGAGTAGGACCGGAGTTGGTCCGGCCTGAAATGGGCGGGCGATTCGAAAATTGCCGTACCGCAGAGGGAGAAGCCGGAAGAATAGTCAAAGGAGAGCGGAGTTCAGACAAATCGAAGGAGTCAGTCGAAGCCCCGGTACCTGAAGCGGGTGAGGAAACAGCACCAGCAAGAGGTACAGGGGCATCAGGAGTGTCCGAAGAGTGGTCTAAACACAAGGCAGGGTCAGAATGGGGTGCGGTATCAAGAAGGGGCCCGGGGGTAGTGGGTTCATGGATTGGGTTCTCCATGGTTAGGTTACTCCTTTGCTCTTTGTTTTTAAGAAAAAAAAAAAGAGAGGAAAATAAAACTAAAAAAAAAGAATAAAAAAAAGGGGGGAGCAGGGAGGAATGAAAGGGCCGGAAATCTCCCTCCGCGCCCAAGAGGACCTCAGCACCGCTAGTAGCGCAGATGCAGCATGGAACCCGTGCCATACCCTACCCTTCATGCCAGTAAACCAGCAATCCGGGATAGCAACCTCACATCTGCCGAGCTGCCTCGGTGGACAAAAGAGAGGGCGGCCGGATATTCGCCACAAAGCATACCTCCTTCGGCCACCACCCCCGGAATCCGAAAGGTGGCTTCCAGAGATACACCCGTCGCCCGAAAGACACCCAAACTACTCCAGGATACCGGAGAGGGATCGGGACATCCCCAGGCGATCCAGATTCCACGGCAAACTACGCCACCGCCAAGAACCTCAACGGAATGGGATGGACCCCGGTGTCCTTTCCCCTACCTAGGAACTAGCACGCCTGTGGGAGAAATCCCAAAGGCCAAAAAGAGGAAGGGCAAAAGGGAGGGGTGGGGAGGAGGAGGAATGGAAAAAGGGGAGGATGGGATAGGGGAGGGGAGAATGGGGGGTAATTAGGTTCGGTCTGAGGAAGAAGACCGACAGGTCTAATTCCTCAGACCAAGAGCCTCTTCACCACGCCAAGGAGCCCCCCTTGAAGAGGTGGACTATACGAAAAATATGCAACTAGTTGACAAGTGTGACATGATGATAGAGTTTGTTGACTGTGTGCGTAGGAGTCGCAAGTGGTATATAAAACTGTTTTTTCACCTTGTAGACATTGCAGTGCTCGATGCATTCAATATGTATGAAATAAAGACTGGAAAACGACAACGTTTTGCAGAATTCTCTCTGAATGTTGTCAAACAGATAGCAAGTATGGTACCACACCTGTACCTGCCCCTCAACAGCGACCTGTCACGCCACAACCTGTCCCCCAACCACAGCCAGTGGGGGAAGTGCCAGACTGAATTACTCCTGTCAGTATCTGGTACCAATACCACCTATCCAAAAGAAGAATGCCCAGAAAATGTTTATTGTGTGCGCTACCACCAAAAAACGACCCCAACAGCAGAAGGACACACGATTCATTTGTCACCAGTGTGGGGTGGCACTCTGTATGAATCCATGCTTCATGGAGTATCATACAATCGTGGAGTTTTAGAAACATAAGTGGGACATGTAAATACTTGTATATAGTTGTAGATAATAGAATGTGATTCAGCCAGGTGTGCAAAATCACCTGTCAGTGTGTACATGTGTGTTTATGAAATTATGATAATAATTTCATATATAATACTGGTGTATAAACAACAATTGGCATTGAAATCAAAAGATTTACTATAAAACATAATTATCATATCATGAAAACCAAGAAAAAAAAAATGGAAGAAAATGGCAAATATGTAGAATTTCTGCAAGTGGCAGTGCTCCATGTTGCTGTCAGGTGATCGCCAAGTGCCAACTCCGCGGCCTCATATCTCGGCAAGTACTGACCCTAATTTTTTTTATTCTAAAACACTTAAAAAATGTGCTCTTTTTTCTACATAAAAAAAAAAAAAATTCAAAATATTCGGGGCACTGCGCGAGTGGACGTATATATACGTTTGGACCGTTTAAGGGTTAAAAAGTAAGTGTTAATTAACCCTTATGGGTCATGGTTCATTAATTACTCTTCAACAGCTTTGCAAAGATATTATTTATTATTAAAATTATAGGGGAGTGCTAAACCTGTAGGATTATGCAGCACATGTGGGGGGTGGAAGGTATTTAGGCTCAATTCAGGGAACCAGAGCACAGATCCAATTCCCTAGATCAAGAGCCCCTCACCAGTGTCAAGGAACCTCCCTTGAGGGGTTTGCAAAGATGAAGCAATAATTGATTAGAAAAAATCAAATTATATTTAAATATTAGTATAAATCCATGCATGTCGTAACAGGCGACTAAAATGCTGGAAGCAAGGGGCTAGTAACCCCTTCTCCTGTATACATTACCAAAGTTAAAAAGAGAAACTTTTGTTTTTCTTTTTGGGGCGCCATGCCTCGGTGGGATACAGCCGGTTTGTTGAATGATGATGATTAGCATAAATGAGATGGAAATAATGAACACATTTTCTTTTTATTAGAGAAGTAACATATTATTATTATTGTATAAAAAATCTGGTGAACATGGGTGCATTTATAATGCAACAGGAAACACAATATGTTAGAACTTTAACACTGTCACAAGGGTAAGAAGTGTTGGTGAAGAGAGGAAAAGTGGTAGGAACTATTGGTAAAGAGAGGAAAGTAGCTACAGAGTAGAAAAAGAGAGGAAGTGGTAAAAGATGAAGTAATGCATACTGGGATATTGTAGTAATAATTTATAACCTTAATGATACATCAAAACTACACAAAGATACAATAAAATATATTAATACACACTGCAGTTCTGAAATACCTAAAGGTACACCTCGAGACAATTTTTAAACAATACTGATGCATGAAGAAACTCGTGATTATGATAGTCACAAAAAAATGTGGCAAAGCTTAAAGATCCTACAGCTCTCTGAGAACTCTTAAATACTTCCTGATGATGTGTTTATCAGCTTCATCACCTACAGTGTTGTCTGTTTCCTAAATATATGCTTGCTATTTATACTTGCATTACAACCTCAATTTTCAAGGCCTGTACATGGACATATACAAATATAAATTACACTGAATTAACTGATCTATAGAACATTTTATTATATGAATAAGAATCAGATTTAGATTACATTTTATGATGATATTTTTGTTTAAATTCTTCACAGTTTCAAAAATAAAATTAGCTTGGCATGTTGTGCCATTAATCTGAACTACAAAACTGATTACTATATACATACACATACACACAATATATATACACATACATTATTTGTACTTTTCATTTCAAAATAGCTATGAAACTCGAGACAAAAAAAATTTTCATTTCACTTTTAAAGACTTATTGCCCTTCATCAACTTTTTTTTTTGGCTTAGACTAACATATTCTGTCACATTTTGTATTTTCAATTTTAATACTGGTAAGTTGAATATGATCTCTGAAGGTCTCACTTTGTACACCTGGAGTCTTCGTATTTATTGGGTTTCAAGAAATCTTTGAAAAAGTGCAGCCAACTTGCTGGTTTGGTGAACCTGATTTACCTTCTATACATGCTGGCTTGTACAATTTTTCATTCCTCAAGACAACATTTACAGAATAAAAATTTAGCAATTTATGCACTGATAATTATGACTCACAATTATCTTACCTAGTTTCCCTTAGCACTCAGGCATGATTAGAATAGAACAATCTCTCAATAATTCTTAAGTCATGACTACAAATCTCACAATAACACGAAACTAAGATCGGAAATTTTAGAGTACATGTGGGTCCCTGAGCTTAGGATTCCTAGGTTCACATGCTGGTCATAGCATTGAAAGTTGATTAAAATATGGAAAAACAATTAATATGCTAAAGATGATGATAGCTAATCTTCAGAAAATTTCTTGCATCTCTTACCATAAAACATAATATTTACATTAATAATACATTATTCTCAAAACAGGGCCTTGTGTATTGCTAAATTTGTTTTTATTTAATACCAGCAAGAAGTTTCTATAAAATCAAATCCTCACATCCTTGGCATGGATAACTACTATAACTCAGTGATACCCTTGTGTATATTAAAGTTCAACTCTGAGACTCATCATGAAGACAACCAGCTGTGGCTGGCAGCTGAATGCATCTGTCAGTCTGTTAATCTTACCTTGCCCCTGAACTGAGCCCCAGTATTATGGGATGTGATGCAGAACACAACTGCACCTCGTAGCTCTTTACAGAACTTGGTATTTTAATTTAAATGAGAAAATAAAAGACTTCTGCGAAGATAAATTATACAATGACCTGAATTTTGGTCAGCGATCACTGCAATACTGGTACTCCATATCACAGTTAAAAATGTTTGCTCACAACATACTCAGAGACTTTTTAAGATATTGCAATCAGTCTTGGTAAATATCTTTTATCTTTGACACTGAATACAACATCAACAATCTCATAATGATATGAAATATCAGAATGTCTAAAACCTGATTACTCTATGAACTTAGTAAGATTAAGAAGTTTGAGCTGTGTCATATACCTACTATCATACACAATCTTCAACAGAAACCTCTTGTGTAGAGAGATGATTTACAACATTGATAATGGTACATCATCAGATTCCCACCATACCTGTGACTGATCTCAAGGGTTCTACCCTTGCAGTCTGCCCTGAGGCAAAACTTCCTTGTTGGCTGCCTGACCAACCATGGTGTTGCTGTCAGTAGCCCACAGCCATTACAACCTGGTACATAATATAGTAGGTGAGATAGCTTTATTTCATTTTCTTTTGTTGTCTAGCTCTGTAAATATCACTAGTAAGCACTGGTTTGTTGCCATCCTCATCATCTGAGTCATCTCCTGGAATTACTTTTCTCTTTCGGTCTCCACTTGGGTCGACCACCCAGTGGACTGACTTAGACAGTTCAAAGAGTCGAACATCATGGCTGCCACTAGTCGACCACTGACCACCTGCAGAAATGAAACATCAAAATAATGTCCTGACACATCACTTAATGAACTCACTCATTCCCTTCTGAATTTATGTACAGTAGACCATCGATTACCACAGTAGTTCCTGAAAATGCAGTGTCAGACGAATCCGTGTTAAACAAACTGAAAAACTTATAGGAAAAATAGGGTTATGTTTCTGGGACCCCCCAAAATGCTAAACTTTTTTTTTTTTTTTTTTTTTTTTTTTAGGTCTACAAATCTTACAAAAATAAAAATGATAATGTAACAGTTGTTCACTGTCATTATGTATTATGTTTAATACACTGCTTAAGGCTATGAATGTTACAGAATATTTCTTACCTTATATTGTGGTTGCTGGTATATGTCAATAATTCTTAACGGAGTGGAGAGGGAGTCAGTAAGTCGAGTCAGTAAGTCTAAGTCAGTAAGCCAGTTTATTCAGGTAGTTGTCGTCTATATGTCATTCTTTTCAGGAGATGACAACCTGGGTTATTCACTGCTTATGGCTGTATATTTGCCTCACTTTTGTATGAACTGATGTTTCATTAAGACCATAAGCTCTAGCCATGTCCAATACATGCGTACCAGTTTTAAGCTTGTCTAATATCTCAATTTTTTTCATAAGTCCAAGACTTAAATGCTTAAAGCTTTTCTTGCCACTACTGGCATCACTTGCATGCCTCTTGGGTACCATGGTTGCTTCGCAGATACAAAATATGGGAATGAAAAGACCAAAACCCAATTCACAAACACAGATCTGGTAATTGTACGGGACGTGTATGTACAGAACACTGAGACTGGGGTGGCAGGGAAGGAAGCTAGATTTCCCAGCAAAGACAATGGCCTGACCCACAGGCAGATTGCTCGAGAACCCACTAGACAAGGGGAAAATTCCCGCTGTCCTGCTCGCACATGCACATCCAGAAGGATACCCATCAGTGTTGTATCTACTAATAATACATAGTCTAACAAACTACTGTCCTATATTGTATCTCTTGTACCTATTTATTCTCATTTTCTTAAAATGCACATTACCAAATCTCTTTCTATACATAGATCAATTAAAGGCCCCCATTATCATTTACCCTAGGCACTCCAAACTTACCTGCTACACCTCCTACAACAATTTCTCCCACTTTATCATTTAGGTCCCCAACAAAAATTATTTTCTCAACTGGTTAAAATCTCCCTAAACATTTGGTTAACCCTTTCAGGGTCCAGACCCTTGATCTGAGAATTGCTCTCATAGTCCAAGAATTAAAAAAAAAATTCTCATGAAATGATAGAGAAACTTTTTCTGAAGGTAATGAAACCAAAAGTACGAAATTTAATGGAAAACTTATGGAATTATGCTCTTACAAAGTTAGTGGTCCTTGTGATTTTGCCCACTTTGATTCCTGTTTTAAGCCAATTCCATTGTTCCAGTTGACCAAACTTATTGTTATTTCACTAGTATTCATTCCATTTTATTGAATGAGTACAAAAAACTGTCCATTTACCTATTTCAATTACCCAATAAAGTGATCAGAAATTTCACACAAAATTAAAAATTGCCAATTTAAAAATAGGGTCCAGAATAAACATTGTACACATTCCTTGCAACATTCATTTACAAGATTTCAAAGCTTTTTTTTTTTTTTTTTTTTTTTTTTAACATGTTGGCTGTATACCACCGAGGCAGGGTAACCAAAAAAAAGAAACACTCACGCATGCACACACATACACACTCGGGGCCAGGAGCTGAGTCTTGACCCCTGAAACCACAACTAGGTGAGTACACACACCCACTCATTCACACAGCTGATCCTTGGAATTTGACCGTGTCCCCTCACCCCCCCACAGACCTTTCCCCTCCCCCACTCTTGCCTTCACTCCCTCCTCCCTCCTATCTTTCTCTCTCCCCCTCCCTCACGTTTCTCTCTCTCATAGCCTTTTTCTCTCCCCTTCCCCCTACTCTCTCTCTCTCTCTCTCTCACTCCCATAACCCTATCCCTCACCCTCCTCTCTCTCTATAGGCTTCTCTCTCCATCTCCCTTTTTCTATATTTCTACCCCTCCCTCGCATTTCTCTCTCTCATAGCCTTTTCCCTCACCCTCCTTTCTCCCTCTCTCTCTCTCTCCCTCTCTTTTTCCTTTTTCCCTCTCTCTACCCTTTCTCTCCCCCCTCACATTTCTCTCTCTCTCCCCCTTGGTCTTATCCCTCACCCCCATACTCTCTCCTCTCTCTCCCTCTTTCTACCCTTTCTCTCTCCCCCTCTCACCCTCTCCCTCCTCTAACTTTCTGTCTGTGGTAAAAAAAAAAAAAAAAAATATGGGTGGCCCTAGAGGACAGAAAACCAGAGATCTGGTGGACGAACCAGGGAGGAAAGACTGGGAGTTAGAGCTCCAAAAAAGGGAGGAAGAGTGGGGAAGGAAGATAGTAGAGCTTGGTAAGAAAATGGAGGAGCGGATAGCTGAAGAGTGCAGGAAGTGGGAAGTACAGGTCTTAGCAGCAGAAGCTAGGATACAGTGCTTAGAAGAGAAACTGCAAAGCCTGAAACAGATTAGAGAGACAAATGACAATTCAGATGTGACATCAGGAAATTCAATGTCAGGCACAGACAAGGGGACGGTAAGCAACAAAGGAGACATGCCATACGCGAAGGCTCTATCAGACCCACGTGGGGCCAGGGAAAAGACGAGGAGCACACTAAGATCAAATGACAGGTCCGAAGACAATGAAGGTATGCTATATGCAGAGATTCTAACAGCCAACTGCAGTAGCAAGGGACAGCTGGTCATGAAAGACAGTTCAATGAGAATAGAAGTTTCAGATATGACAGGGACTGAAGGCAAGAACATGTCAATGGAAGGAAATAAAATGCCTCAGAGGAAGCAGATGGAGACTCAGTGGGAGGAGGAAAGGGCGAGGTCAGTTTTTGTGTACAGGCTCCAAGAAGCCAAGGGGGACAACTTCGAAGAAATAAAACAGGAGGAGAAAAAAATGATTGAAGGCACCATGAAAACAATAGGTGAGGGCGATATGACCCAGGTGACAAATTTTCAGAGAATTGGGCGGTTTGCGAGTGGAAGGATACGGCCTGTCAAAGTAATTTTCAAGGAAGAATCAGTTCGAACCAGGATTCTGCAAGAGAAAGCAAGACTGAGGGACAAACAGGGGTACCAGAGAGTATACCTCGACCGCGACAGAACACAAGAAGAAAGGACTACACTGAAAGAGAGGGTACAGAGACGCAAGGAGGAACGAGAGGCAATGACGAAGATGAGCAGGACCCAGACACAGGAGGAAGGGCAAACACACCCCCCAGAATCTCCCACCAAAAGACTCCAACTGCGACATTCCCAACACAACTGAGCAACCTATACTACAACCCACTCACTGTCCCCTCTGCCACCAACCCCCATATCACAATCCTCACCCCAACAGCTGTCCCTTATGGGCATTCTGACCCCACCCCCATCATCACAAACCCCACCTACACCACAGCCCCATATAGGCCCCCACCAAGGCTCTCGCTCCCCCAACCTCAATATTCTTGCATGACTACAATGATAGAAAAGAAACTGAAAGTTTGGTACACAAACGCGGATGGAATAACGAATAAACATGAGGAGTGGAACGAAAGAATCAATGAAAAATCCCCAGACATCATAGCAGTCACAGAAACAAAACTCGCTGAGACAATAACAGACACAATCTTCCCAATGGGATATCAGATCCTGAGGAAAGATAGAAGGAGTAGAGGGGGAGGAGGGGTTGCACTGCTCATAAAACACCAATGGGGATTTGAGGAAATGGAAGGCATGGACATGATTGGAGAAAGAGACTACATTGTAGGTACAATTCAGTCCGGAGAACATAAAGTAGTCATTGGAGTGATGTATAACCCACCACAGAACTGCAGGAGGCCAAGAGAGGAGTACGAAGAAAACAACAGGGTGATGGTGGACACACTGGCTGAGGTGGCAAGAAGAGCTCACTCGAGCAGAGCAAAGTTACTGGTAATGGGCGATTTCAACCACAGGGAGATCGACTGGGAAAACCTGGAGCCACATGGGGGTCCCAAAACATGGAAAGCCAAGATGATGGATGTGGTACTTGAAAACCTCATGCATCAACATGTCAGGGACACAACAAGAGAGAGAGGGGAGGATGAGCCAGCAAGACTGGATCTTGTGTTCACCCTGAGCAGTTCAGACATTGAGGACATCACTTACGAGAGGCCCCTTGGAGCTAGCGATCACGTGGTTATGAGTTTTGATTATATAGTAGAGTTACAAGTGGAGAAGGTAACAGGAACCGAAGGGGACAGGCCAAACTATAAAAGGGGGGACTACACAGGTATGAGAAACTTCCTGCAGGAGGTTCAATGGGACAAAGAAATGGTAGGAAAATCAGTAAACGAGATGGAATATGTGGCAACAAAGTGCAAGGGGGCAGAGGAAAGGTTTGTTCCCAAGGGAAACAGAAATAATAGGAAGACCAAAACGAGTCCTTGGTTTACCCGAAGGTGTAGGGAGGCAAAAACTAAGTGCAACAGAGAATGGAAAAGGTACAGGAGGCATAGGACCCAGGAAAACAAGGAGATTAGTAGAAGAGCCAGAAACGAGTATGCACAGATAAGGAGGGAGGCCCAGCGACAGTATGCAAACGACATAGCATCGAAAGTCAAATCTGACCCGAAACTGCTGTATAGCCACATTAGGAGGAAAACAACAGTCAAGGACCAGGTGATAAGGCTGAGGAAAGAAGGTGGAGAACTCACAAGAAACGATCAAGAGGTATGTGAGGAGCTCAACACGAGATTTAAGGAAGTATTTACAGTAGAGACAGGAAGGACTCAGGGGGGACAGACCAGATGGGGACACCAGCAAGGAATACACCAACAAGTGTTGGACGACATACATACAGATGAGGAGGAGGTGAAGAAACTGCTAAGGGACATCGATACCTCAAAGGCAATGGGACCGGACAACATCTCCCCGTGGGTCCTTAGAGAGGGAGCAGATATGTTGTGCGTGCCACTTACCACAATCTTCAACACGTCCCTGGAAACTGGGCAACTACCTGAGGTATGGAAGACGGCAAATGTAGTTCCCATTTTTAACCCTTTCAGGGTCCGTCCCATAGATCAACGGCTTTACGTTGAGTGTCCAAACCGTAGATCTATGCCAAAATTCTAGCTCCGTCAAATTTAGCGCAAAAACGCTCATAGGCCTACATGTGGGAGAACGGGTCTGCGTGGTGGGTGTGCGCCATAAACAAAAAATCTAGGCGCCCGCATAGCATTGTGGGAACGCTGGCTCAGTTACCCTTGTTCACCATGCCTCGTCGCAAGTCAGCTCTCACTCCCCGGAAAATTGGGACTCTCCTCTTCCTATCTGATAGTTCTGACACTGATGGAAGTGGAAATGAAGACGAATTCTACACCCGAAAAGAATGACCAGGATATCGATAATAGTGCAGAAAACCCTGACGATCCTCAACCTTCTACCTCTGGTGTGGGCACTCGTGACTCACGGTCGGTTGTTCCTCATCGCAAGAGAAAACTAATATTTTCGCGTGGCCAGGCCTCTGACTTCAGTAATGATGATAGTGACGTGGACTGTGATTTTATTGCGCTCGACGATCAATCGAGTAGTGATAGTGAGGAATCATATTCACCAGTGAAGCGTCGGTATGTTCGCCGCCGCATGCGCTCGGGTAGTGTACCCTATGCTGTGCCCAGGGGACGGAGTACATCCCGTGGCCCAACACCAATTTTAGGTAGTGATAGTGAGGATGATGTGGCTACACTTGGCATGGATAGACCACAGGCATCAGTGGATGGTGTTAGTGGTGATGGTAGTGGCACCGCCATGCGTGACTCACCAGGCCACGCTGGGACCCATGCTGCTGACTCGTCAGTTCAAGGACAAAGCGGAGCGCCAGCCACCAGCCCACCACAACCACAACCACAACCACCCTATGATGTCCAGTATCCACCAGCAAACCGTATGTGGGATTGGCAGCAAAATCCCAATTTTGTTTCCAAGCCTCACCACTTCGATGATTCTCAAAGTGGAATTCTACCTACTTGTCCCCTTGGAACCACGGCCAATGAACTGGAATTCTTTGAATTATTCTTTGACCAGCCATTGATGGAAATTATTGTCAGGGAAAGTAATAAGTATTTTGAGTACACCATGGCAAATACGATCTTATCACCACAGTCAAGACTACACAGGTGGAAAGAGACGACTGTTGCAGAAATGTATTTGCTTTTTGCAACAATAATGCTTATGCCCCACGTCTATAAGCATAATATAAAAGCATACTGGTCCACAGATCGGCTAATTTCTACCCCGGTCTTCAGTGAAATCATACCAGTGAACAGGTTTATCTTACTCTTACATATGTTGCACTTCTCTGACAAAACCAGGCTTGACAGAAGTGACAGGTTATACAAGATTAGAAATGTTTTCATGTATCTCAAACAAAAGTTCAGGATATACTTTTATCCATTCAAGAATCTTGTAATTGACGAGTCTTTGATTTTGTTCAAAGGTAGACTGTCATTCAAGCAGTATATACCGAGCAAGAGGAAACGCTTTGGTATAAAACTGTTTGTACTCTGTGATTGTGACAGTGGCCTGGTGTTGGATATTGTTGTATACACGGGTAGTAAAACATTGAAAGATACCAAGATGTTATTGGGGATCTCAGGTGACGTAGTGAGAAACATGATGGCACCTTATCTTGGTAAGGGGCATACATTATATACCGATAACTGGTACACAAGCCCATTACTCAGTGATTTCATGCGAGTGAACAAGACAGATGTGTGTGGCACAGTGCGTTCTAATCGTAAACATATGCCCAGGCTCAACGCAGGTGCTCGTGGTGATGACGTGCAGGTGTTTACTGCCAATGACATCATGGCATGACAAACGAGATGTCACATTGTTGACAACCAGTCACCGTAATGAAATGCAAGACAGTGGCAAAGTTGATCGAGTGACTAATGAACGTATTCGAAAACCAGTGTCAGTGATTGATTATACACAAAACATGCGCTTGGTTGACAAGTGTGACATGCAGATTGGTTTTGTTGACTGTGTTCGTAAGAGTTACAAGTGGTACATGAAACTTTTCTTCCATCTCATGGACATTTCAATGCTCAATGCATATAATATGTACCAAATAAAGACTGGCAACAGACCACCGTATGGTGAATTTTGTTTGTCTGTTGTCAGACAACTCATAATGAAGTACCAGGTAACAACACCTGCTATACAACATGATCCTCGAATTCCTCAGGATATACCCAAGCGTTTGAGGAGAGAAGGTGATCATTTCAAAATACAGCTTCCTTCAACTCAGAAGAAATTTGCTCAGAAGAGATGCATTGTCTGTGCACAAACAAAACGACGGCAACAAAGACGCAAAGACACTCGGTTTATGTGTGAGGAATGTAAGGTGCCTCTGTGCATGGTGCCTTGTTTCAAGGAGTTCCACAAGCTCCAGCAGTTTTAAAACCATGTCCAGTGATTGTAAATATGTAAATATATGATAGAACATTAGTATTATACAAACAACGAGTCATGGTACGTAATGATGTATCACAGTGGGCACCTGTGACGAGCGGGGTCCCACAGGGGTCGGTCCTAGGACCAGTGCTATTTCTGGTATATGTGAATGACATGATGGAAGGGTTAGACTCAGAAGTGTCCCTGTTTGCAGATGATGTGAAGTTAATGAGGAGAATTAAATCAGATGAGGACCAGGCAGGACTTCAAAGAGACCTGGACAGACTGGACACCTGGTCCAGCAAATGGCTTCTCGAATTTAATCCTGCCAAATGCAAAGTCATGAAGATAGGGGAAGGGCACAGAAGACCACAGACAGAGTATAGGCTAGGTGGCCAAAGACTGCAAACCTCACTCAAGGAGAAAGATCTTGGGGTGAGTATAACACCGAGCATGTCTCCGGAAGCACACATCAATCAGATAACTGCTGCAGCATATGGGCGCCTGGCAAACCTGAGAACAGCATTCCAATACCTTAGTAAGGAATCGTTCAAGACACTGTACACCATGTATGTCAGGCCCATACTGGAGTATGCAGCACCTGTTTGGAACCCGCACTTGATAAAGCACGTCAAGAAACTAGAGAAAGTACAAAGGTTTGCGACAAGGTTAGTTCCAGAGCTAAGGGGAATGTCCTATGAAGAAAGATTAAGGGAAATCGGCCTGACGACACTGGAGGACAGGAGGGTCAGGGGAGACATGATAACAACATATAAAATACTGCGTGGAATAGACAAGGTGGACAAAGACAGGATGTTCCAGGGAGGGGACACAGAAACAAGAGGCCACAATTAGAAGTTGAAGACACAAATGAGTCAGAGAGATATTAGGAAGTATTTCTTCAGTCATAGAGTTGTCAGGCAGTGGAATAGCCTAGAAAATGACGTAGTGGAGGCAGGAACCATACACAGTTTTAAGACGAGGTTTGATAAATCTCATGGAGCGGGGAGAGAGAGGGCCCAGTAGCAACCGGTGAAGAGGCGGGGCCAGGAGCTAAGACTCGACCCCTGCAACCACAAATAGGTGAGTACAAATAGGTGAGTACACACACACACACACACACACACTTCATGTGCCAACACGTAAGGGACACTACAAGAGAGAGAGGAGAGGATGAACCAGCAAGGCTGGACTTAGTATTCACCTTCAGTAGTGCAGATATCGAGGACATCACATATGAAAGACCCCTTGGGGCCAGTGACCATGTGGTTTTAAGCTTCGAATACACAGTAGAGCTACAAGTGGAGGGAGAAGCAGGAAGGCCAGGACGAATGAAGCCAAACTACAAGAAAGGGGACTACACAGGAATGAGGAACTACCTGAACGGGGTTCAGTGGGACAGAGAACTGGCAGGGAAGCCAGTTAATGAGATGATGGAATATGTAGCAACAAAATGCAAGGAGGCTGAGGAGAGGTTTGTACCCAAGGGTAACAGGATTAATGAAAAAGCCAGGATGAGCCCATGGTTTACCCAAAGGTGCAGGGAGGCAAAAACCAAGTGTGCTAGGGAATGGAAGAAATATAGAAGGCAAAGGACCCAGGAGAATAAGGAGAACAGTCGTAGAGCCAGAAACGAATATGCACAGATAAGAAGGGAGGCCCAAAGACAATATGAAAATGACATAGCAGCGAAAGCCAAATCTGACCCGAAACTGTTGTACAGCCACATCAGGAGGAAAACAACAGTCAAGGACCAGGTAATCAGGCTAAGGAAGGAAGGAGGAGAGACAACAAGAAATGACCGTGAAGTATGTGAAGAACTCAACAAGAGATTCAAAGAAGTGTTCACAGAGGAGACAGAAGGGACTCCAGAAAGACGGAGAGGTGGGGCACACCACCAAGTGCTGGACACAGTGCACACAACCGAGGAAGAAGTGAAGAGGCTTCTGAGTGAGCTAGATACCTCAAAGGCAATGGGGCCAGATAACATCTCCCCATGGGTATTGAGAGAGGGAGCAGAGGTGCTATGTGTACCCCTAACAACAATATTCAATACATCTATCGAAACAGGGAGATTGCGTGAGGCATGGAAGACAGCAAATGTAGTCCCAATCTTTAAAAAAGGAGACAGACATGAAGCATTAAACTACAGACCAGTGTCGCTGACATGTATAGTATGCAAAATCATGGAGAAGATTATCAGGAGAAGAGTGGTGGAACACCTAGAAAGGAATGATCTCATCAACAGCAGCCAACATGGTTTCAGGGACGGGAAATCCTGTGTCACAAACCTACTGGAGTCCTATGACATGGTGACAGCAGTAAGACAAGAGAGAGAGGGGTGGGTGGATTGCATTTTCTTGGACTGCAAGAAGGCGTTTGACACAGTTCCACACAAGAGATTAGTGCAAAAACTGGAGGACCAAGCAGGAATAACAGGGAAGGCACTACAATGGATCAGGGAATACTTGTCAGGAAGACAGCAGCGAGTCATGGTACGTGGCGAGGTGTCAGAGTGGGCACCTGTGACCAGCGGGGTCCCGCAGGGGTCAGTCCTAGGACCAGTGCTGTTTCTGGTATTTGTGAACGACATGACGGAAGGAATAGACTCTGAGGTGTCCCTGTTTGCAGATGACGTGAAGTTGATGAGAAGAATTCACTCGATCGAAGACCAGGCAGAACTACAAAGGGATCTGGACAGGCTGCAGACCTGGTCCAGCAATTGGCTCCTGGAGTTCAATCCCACCAAGTGCAAAGTCATGAAGATTGGGGAAGGGCAAAGAAGGCCGCAGACGGAGTACAGTCTAGGGGGTCAGAGACTACAAACCTCACTCAAGGAAAAAGATCTTGGGGTGAGTATAACACCAGGCACATCTCCTGAAGCGCACATCAACCAAATAACTGCTGCAGCATATGGGCGCCTAGCAAACCTCAGAACAGCATTCCGACATCTTAATAAGGAATCATTCAGGACCCTGTACACCGTGTATGTTAGGCCCATATTGGAGTATGCGGCACCAGTTTGGAACCCACACCTAGCCAAGCACGTGAAGAAACTAGAGAAAGTGCAAAGGTTTGCAACAAGACTAGTCCCAGAGCTAAGAGGTATGTCCTACGAGGAGAGGTTAAGGGAAATCAACCTGACGACACTGGAGGACAGGAGAGATAGGGGGGACATGATAACGACATACAAAATACTGAGAGGAATTGACAAGGTGGACAAAGACAGGATGTTCCAGAGATTGGACACAGTAACAAGGGGACACAGTTGGAAGCTGAAGACACAGATGAATCACAGGGATGTTAGGAAGTATTTCTTCAGCCACAGAGTAGTCAGTAAGTGGAATAGTTTGGGAAGCGATGTAGTGGAGGCAGGATCCATACATAGCTTTAAGCAGAGGTATGATAAAGCTCACGGCTCAGGGAGAGTGACCTAGTAGCGATCAGTGAAGAGGCGGGGCCAGGAGCTCGGACTCGACCCCCGCAACCTCAACTAGGTGAGTACAACTAGGTGAGTACACACACACACACACACACACACACACAGTCTTTGCAGAGATATGACAGTTCAGATATCACTCCAAACCCCTCCTTTAATGCCTTGAGGGTCCAGAACCCCCAATCTGAAAATTCCTCACAGGGTCCCCAAGAATTTAAAAAAAAAAAAAAGAATTTCTTATGAAATGGTCTGCTATTTCAACTACCCAATAAAGTGATTAGAAATTTTTAATTTCGTCAATTTCACACAAATTCCAATATATGCCGCTTTCAAAATAGGGCCCAGAATAAACAAAGCAGGCATTCCTGGCACTAAAATGACATTTCCTTTGTTCATTAGTTATGTTTCCAGGCTTTACACATGAATTCCATTTTGAGTTTTTATTCACACAAAAAATAGAAGAGTTACTGTTATGCAATATAAATAATATCAGTGCATTTGTGAATGCATATCAGACCCACCAGTTGATGTGTATTGGACGTGTGATGTGATTTGTTCACTCTTGAGCATTAGCAAAAAACGAACATTTTTGCTACTTTGAGCTCAATTTCAAGCTATTTTCAGTCTTAAAACCCATTAAAATCTTGTCAATTTCTGAAATATATCTTCCATTCTGTCAAATGAGACCAAGAAACCCAGAATACAACCATAAAAACTATATGAAAATACACTGCAAAGTTGTTGTTTTAAACCAAATACACAGTCGCAGTTATTTTTTATCATGCACTGCATGCTGCAGGATTTGTTTTATGTGGTGCACACTTACTGTATTGACCCATTCTCTCATATCTAGGCCCAAATTTACCACTGACAGCTTATCTGAGTGAGCTGAGCTCATCATGTAGAACTACAGCATGGACCCTGGCTTCAAAGCCGTAGAACTACAGCACAGACCCTCAGAGGGTTAAAGTGTAGACATTGTACTTTCCACCTCCAGGACTTATGTCCAGCTAACCGATTTCCCTGAATCCTTTCACAAAATATTACCCTGCTCACACTCCAACACATATTCCCTCTCTTCTTTCCATAAATGATCATTCAGCATTATGTACTGTTATTCTTTCCTTAGTTCTAATTCTCTTAGATAAACCTTACCCATTTACTTCTCCACACTGAAATTCTCCTGCTCCTTTTACTTTTGTTTTGCTTAGAGCTAGAACATCCAGCTTCTTTTCATTCATAAAATTCACAATCAATTTTTTCTTATCATTTGCACTACATCCACTGTCTTGGACTATTAGCTTAGTGTGTTTGTTGTTATCCTTGAGAAGGAGCAAGATTGACTATGTGCAATAGCTGCACATCAGTGATTTTAAAAATAAAGTAATATGCTATTTATTTTAACTCCTCAGTTTATAACTTATCCCTTATAACTTACAAAACCACTGATTAAGATCAAGAGATTATCATCATAGAGGATTGTTACAAACATAGCCTAAAGATTAATCTCAAAGTTGCAGACTAGCTGTCAATGTGAACAACAATAAATTAAAGCCATATATTCCTTGGAGAGCAAGGGCATATTTCTTTCATGGTTACTACAGTATTAGATATACTAATACAGTGGTCCCTCGTTTATAGTCGTTAATCCGTTCCTAGAAGTGCGACGATTATCAAAATAGATGATTTTCGAATCAATTTTCCCCATAAGAAATAATGTAAATACAATTAATCTGTTCCTGACACCCAGAAGTATTAAAACAAAAATTTTTTTTACATGAAATATAGATGTAGTACATAAACAATACAATGGGACATGATGAATGAAACATTAACAGCATAACACTTATCTTTATTGGCGATTCTTCTTAGTGTATGGAAGACTGGAGGAGGAGAGAGATTGGATTAGTTAGTGTTTGGAAGGGAATCCCCTTCCACCAACACCTCAGGTACCAAGTCCTTTTCTGGGGTTACATACTTCTCTGTTTCTTAATGCCACTAGGACCAGCTTGAGAATCACTGGAGTCCTGTCTCGCAAAAGAAGTGTCCGGAGAGCTCTGTTTCTGGCGTCTCTTTAAAACTTCCCTAAAATGGGCCAAGACTCTGTCACTGTACAAGTTGCCGATATGGCTTGCAACATCCTTCTCAGGGTGATGTTTCTCCATAAATGTTTCCATCCTACCCCACATTTCACAAATCTCCTTAATTTCTGAAGAAGGCACCTTCTTCCATCTCTCTTCCTCCTCCTCCTCCTCTGCAGCAAGATTCTGAGCTGCGATCTGTTGCTGTTCCTGCTGAAGCTTTTGCAGCTCCTCAGTGGTTAGCTCTTCGTTGTGGTCCTCCACCAACTCTTCCACATCCTCCAAACTCACATCCGACCCCATGGAACTCCCCAATGCCACAATAGATTTCACAACTGACATAGGCTCATCAGGGTCAGCCACAAACCCTTCAAAATCCCTCTTAAGAACATAAGAATGGAGGAACACTGCAGAAGGCCTACTGGCCCATGCGAGGCAGGTCCTTATCAAAACGACCTCTACCTTAAGCTACCCAAGAAATAACTCCCGTACCCAATGACACCAATCAAACCCAGCCCCTCCCACTCATATATTTGTCCAGTCTCTTCTTAAAGCTACCCAAGGTCCTAGCCTCTATCACCCCACTGGGAAGACTGTTCCACACATTTACAACTCTGTTAGAAAACCAATACTTACCTATGTCCTTTCTAAATCTAAATTTATCCAACTTAAATCCATTATTCCTGGTTCTTACCTGGTTCGACACCCTCAGTACTTTATTAATGTCTCCCTTGTTTATGCCCGTCATCCACTTATACACTTCAATGATATCTCCCCTTATTCTACGCCTCTCCAGAGAGTGGAGATTTAAGGCTTTAAGTCTATCTTCATACGGGAGGTTCCTTACACAGTAAATCATTTTAGTCATTCTTCTCTGTATGTTCTCTAATGAGTCTATGTCCATCCTGTAGTAAGGGGACCAAAACTGAGCAGCATAATCTAAATGAGGCCTCACTAGTAATGTATAGAGCTGTAAAATAACTTTTGGACTTCTGTTACTTATACTTCTTGAGATAAATCCAAGTAATCTGTTGGCCTTGTTGCACACACTAAGGCACTGCTGTCTTGGCTTTAGATTTCTGCTTACCATGACTCCCAAGTCTTTTTCACATTCTGTATGACCAAGCTCTACTTCACCTAGATTATAGCTTCGAGGGTTATTTTCATTACCAAGGGCAAGTACCTTACACTTATCCACATTAAACTTCATCTGCCATTTTTCAGACCAAGACATTAATTTGTTCAAATTGTCCTGGAGTTCATTGATATCCTCCTCAGAGTGAATTATACGGCCTATCTTTGTATCATCAGCAAACTTACTCATGTCACTAGTAATCCCTTCATCAAGGTCATTAATGTAAATTATGAACAGGAGAGGGCCTAAAACTGATCCTTGTGGAATGCCACTAGTGACTAATCCCCATTCAGATTTCACTCCATTAATGGTAACTCTCTGCTTTCTATTGGTAAGCCATGCCTCTATCCATGCTCGAACTTTACCTCCTATACCATGAGCTGCCACTTTTCTTAAGAGTCTCTTGTGAGGTACTCTATCGAAGGCTTTACTAAAATCCAAATAATCAATATCATATTCCTTATCGCTGTCAACTGCCTCAAATGTTCTATTGAAGAACGTCAGTAAGTTTGTCAGACAGGAATGACCTCTCGTGAATCCATGCTGAGATTCATTTATCAAGTTATTCTCTTCAAGGTGACTTCTAATTATGTCAGCTATAATTGATTCTAATAACTTGCCCACTATAGATGTCAGGCTTATTGAACGGTAATTTGAAGGAACGGACTTATCCCCTGATTTGAATATAGGAACCACATTGGCCATCTTCCACAACTCTGGCACAACACCGGTAAGGATGGACGCATTAAACACACTCGTTAATGGCTGACTAAGCTCCATCTTGCATTCCTTAAGTACCCTGGAAAACAGCTCATCGGGTCCCGGGGATTTATTTTGCTTCAGTTTGTCTATCTGTTTAATAACCATGTCCCTTGTGACAGTAATATTAGTTAATTTAAATTCATCAGGAACTAAATAATTGTTAATTACTGGAATCTCATTTACATCTTCCTGTGTAAAAACTGACAAAAAATAGTCATTAAATAAGGAACGCATTTCCAATTCGTTATCCGTCAGTGGACACAATCTGGCCACAATTTTCTCCAAGCAACAACTGCTTGACTCAAGAAATCGTAATGACACGATTGCAAACAAACCATACCCCCGGCCGGGATTGAACCCGCGGTCATAGAGTCTCAAAACTCCCGCCCGTCGCGTTAGCCACTGCTTCCTTGATTTCCTTTTTCTTTGCCACGATGAAAGATATGGTTGTATGGGGTTTGTTATACAGCGGTCCCTCAACTATTGTCCTTAATCCGTTCCTGGAAGTAGGACTATTATCGAAATAGACGATTTTCGAACCAATTTTCCCCATGAGAAATAATTTAAATCCAATTAATCCATTTATGAAGGGGTTCAGGGAAACCGGCAGGCCAGACTTGAGTCCTGGAGATGGGAAGTACAGTGCCTGCACTCTGAAGGAGGGGTCTTAATGTTGCAGTTTAAAAACTGTAGTGTAAAGCACCCTTCTGGCAAGACAGTGATGGAGTAAATGATGGTGAAAGTTTTTCTTTTTCGGGCCACCCTGTCTTGGTGGGAATGAGCCAGTGTGATAATAAAAAAAAAAAAATAATTCGTTCGAGACACCCAGAAGTATCAACAACAATTTTTTTTTTTTACCTAAAAGATAGATTTACATGCACAAAAGAATGAACATTCAACATGACAATTACCTTTATTGAAGGCTGTTGTTGATGAATGGAAGACAGGGAGGAGGAGAGAGGGAAGAGAGGTTTTTGTTTGGAAGGGGAATCCCCCTCCATAAGGACTCTAGGTCACTTCAGGGGTCACTTCCTTAGCATAAATATAGATTTACATGCAGAAAAAATGCCAAATAAATGTAAAGCACTAATAAAATGTATAAATGAACATTGGTAATAGGGGTAGTTGATGAGTGGAACAGTCTGCCTAGTAGGGTGATCGAAGCTAAAATATTGGGTAGTTTCAAATTTAGGTTGGATAAATACACGAGTGAGAAGGGTTGGATTTGAGTCGGACTTGCACCTGAGCTTGTTTGGGTAGCACTTGTTCTGTTAGTGGGTTGGATTTGTAAAGGACTAGCCTAGTATGGGCCAGCAGGCCTGTTGCAGTGTTCCTACTTTCTTAAGTTCTTTTGTTCTTATTTAACATCACACTTACCAGTAGGGTGATCAAGGCTAGGACCTTGGATAGCTTTAAGAAGAGATTGGACAAATATATGAGTGGGAGGAGCTGAGTTTGATTTGTGTCATTGGGTACGGGAGTAAATTCTTGGGTAGCTTTGGGTAGAGGTCATTTTGATAAGGACCTGCCTTGTATGGGCCAGTAGACCTGCAGTGTTCTTCCATTGTTATGTTCTTGTGGGAAGGATTGTAAAGGACCTGCCTAGTATGGGCCAACAGGCCTACTGCAGTGTTCCTCCTTTCTTATGTTCTTATGTTCTTATTGGAGACTTTTGTGTGAGGGAGGGATGGCAAGTTTATTGTTGGAGAATATGACACTAATATCAACTCTATGGCTTATTTATCTATCACAATTCAACTAATATGACATAATAAACAATATTAATAACATAGAAACATGGAATATACTCTAGAATGAATAAAATAAGTCATTATGTATGTCACAAGAGGTGTTGTGTTGTGTTGTTGTTGGGTGTATAAGGGCCACTGAGAGTAAGCTGTCCATAATGGTGGTGAAGCAGCAGCTGAGGCGGCGGTGTTTTCAGTAGCCCTATATAACTCCAACAACATTGGAGGAGTTGGTAGAATCGCTGAATCACTAAAGAAGGAACCTTCTACCACCATCACTACCACCTTCTACCACTAATACAACTGTTACCACCATCACTACTGCCTTCTACCACCATCACTACCACCATCAACCACTATCACAACTGCTTCCACTCTACCACCACCACCTTTGTATTTTTCTACAAACTTTTTCATAAATTATATGTGTTTCTCACATTCTTTACCAAAGGGCTGGCACTAGAAGCTTTCTTTGGAGCCATGGTAGCTTTTTAGCACTTGCAAGCAAAGTGAACATCGAAATGGTATAAAATACCGACAAGTTGTTAGGTACGACACATATGCAACAGTTAGGTATCTTTATTTCAAAACGTTTCGCCTACACAGTAGGCTTCAGTCGAGTACAGAAAGTAGGCAGGAGCAGTAGAGATTTGAAGACGATGTAATCAGTCCATCACCCTTGAAGTCGTAGATTTGAGGTTGTCAGTCCCTCAGCCTGGAGAAGTTCTGTTCCAAAGTCTGGAACTAACAGTGTTGAGACAGTATTTAAGTCTTACCTAACAACCACTTGCAAGCACTAAAATCAATGGAATATTATGAAATATTTCGTAGGAGCAAGTGAGAGGACCATCGCTCACTGGTAAACAATGGCACACTGGCTGGAAAGGCAGGCCCAGGCGGCTCAGAGCGTGAGTATGCGTCCCGGACAAAGGACGATTAGCGAGTTAACAGACCATTTGCGAGCCAATGTTTAGACGAAATAACGGGACTATTTCCGAAATGGACGACTTTCAGGCCGGACGATTATTGAGGGACCACTGTACATCCTGGCCAGTTTTCGGCCACATGTACGCCACTTTCATACTGTTCAATGATGTTTTTCTTAAATTCAGTCGTATTTCTCACCTTCTTTACCAAAGGCTTGGCACTAGGAGCTTTCTTTGGAGCGATGGTAGCTTATTTAGCACTTGCAAGCACTAAAATGAATGGAATACAGTGGACCCCCGCATACCGATGGCATCACATAGCGATTAATCCGCATACCGCTTGCTTTAATCGCAAAAATTTTGCCTCACATACCGCTTAACCCTTTGAGGGTTTTCGTCGTACTAGTACGTCTTACGCGTAGGGGTTTTTGACGTACTAGTACTCATAAATTCTAGCGACCTCAAATCTAGTGGGAGAAAGCTGGTAGGCCTTCATATGAAAGAATGGGTCTATGTGGTCAGTGTGCACAGTCTAAAAAAAATCCTGCAGCATACAGTGCATAATGAGAAAAAAAAAACTTTTTCCATTTTTTTTTAATAAATCAGTGACTTTGCAGTGTATTTTCGTATGGTATTTATTGTTGTATTCTAGTTTTCTTGGTCTCATTTTATAGAATGGAAGACATATTACTGAAATTGAGATGATTTTGACTGGTTTTACAATGAAAGGTGCCTTGAAATTGAGCTCAAAGTAGCAGAAATGTTCGATTTTTACCAAACTTCAAAAGTAAACAAATCGTGCCAAGCGTGCAATACACGTCAACTGGTGAGTCTAATATTCTTTCACAAGTGCACCAATAATATTTATACCATTTTTTACACTAATGCAGTAGTCTGCATAACAGTAAATCTTATATTTTTTGTGAGAATAAAAATTCAAAGTGGAAAGCAAAAGAATATAAGAGGGGCCTTGAGACGTGACTAATGACTAGAGGAAATGTCATTTTAGTGCCAGGAATGTCTTTCTTGTTTATTCTGGACCCTATTCCGAAATTGGCATCTTTTGAAATTTGTGTGAAATTGGCAAAATTGCTAAATTCTGACCACTGTACTGGATAGTTGAATTTATAAATGGGTGGTTTCTTGCACCCATTCGATAGAAAAAATGGAGTTCTAGCGAAATATTCATGTTTTTTGTCGACTAGTACAGTGAAATTGGCCGAAAATGGGGCTCAAAGTGGGCAAAATCGCCGATCCGTAAACATCGCCGAGACCGCTAACTTTGCGAGAGCATAATTCCGTAAGTTTTCTATCAAATTTCAAACTTTTGGTGTCGTTATGATCGGGAAAAGATTCTCTATCTTTTCATAAGAGAAAATAATTTTTTTTTTTTTAAATTTGGCCGACCTTGAGAACGAGTTTCGGAGAGGGCCTGTCGACCCTCAAAGGGTTAAAAACCCGCTCACCGATTTTCGTCCGAGACGCGTCCAATGTGCGGCCTGAGCCACGCTCACATGTTCCGCCGGTGGCATTGTTTACCAGCCAGCCTCCGCGGTAACATCCAAGCATACAATCGGAATATTTCGTATTATTACAGTGTTTTCGGTGCTTTTTCTGGAAAATAAGTGACCATGGGCCCCAAGAAAGCTTCTAGTGCCAACCCTACAGCAATAAGGGTGAGAATTACAATAGAGATGAAGAAAAAGATCATTGATAAGTATGAAAGTGGAGTGCGTGTCTCCGAGCTGGCCAGGTTGTATAATAAACCCCAATCAACCATCGCTACTATTGGTGGTACAGCTGCTGCTGCTGCTGCACTGTCAGCTGCTGCTGCTGCTGTAGCATCGTCTGCTGCTGCTGTAGCATCGTCTGCTGCTGCTGTAGCATCGTCTGTTGCTGCTGTACCACCGTCAGCTGCTGCTGCTGCTGTAGCATCGTCTGCTGCTGCTGTAGCATCGTCTGCTGCTGCTGTAGCATCGTCTGTTGCTGCTGTACCACCGTCAGCTGCTGCTGCTGCTGCTGTAGCACCGTTGTTGGTGTGGCTTAGTGAGAATACCAAGAAACAATTAACCCCAGAGGATTTTCCACCCAGGATAACCCAAAAAAGTCAGTGTCATCGAAGACTGTCTAACTTATTTCCATTGGGGTCCTTAATCTTGTCTCCCAGGATGCAACCCACACAAGTCGACTAACACCCAGGTGAACAGGGAAAAATGCCTGGAACTAGTGCTCATATTGGTGAATTTAAAGCCAGCAAAGGTTGGTTTGAGAGATTTAAGAATCGTAGTGGCATACACAGTGTGATAAGGCCTGTTCTGGAAGAAAATGCCAAACAGGACCTACAGTACTCAGGAGGAAAAGGCACTCCCAGGACACAGTGTCTCATCAGTCATTGCTGCATCTTCAATAAAGGTAAGTGTCATTTATTCTTCATTTAGTAGACTAGTACATGCACAATATATACTGTGCATGTACTACTCTACTATTGTGCATGTATCCTTCTCTTTGTGTGTGGGAAAATGTATATTTCATGTGGTAAAATTTTTTTTTTCATACTTTTGGGTGTCTTGCACGGATTAATTTGATTTCCATTATTTCTTATGGGGAAAATTCATTCGCATACCGATTATTTCGCACAACAATTACCCCTCTTGCACGGATTAAAATCGTTATGCGGGGGTCCACTGTATTATGAAATATTTTGTATGAACAAGTGAGGGGACTGTCGCTCACTGGTAAACTGGCACACTGGCTGGGAAGGGAGGCCGAGGCAGCTCAGAGCCGCGAGTATGCGTCCAGGACAAACGACGATTAGCGAGTCAACCGACCATTTGCGAGCCAATGTCTGGACGAAAATAACGTGACGATTTCTGAAAAGAACGACTATCGAGCCCGACGATTATCGAGGGACCACTGTATCACCAAGACCGCTAACTTCGTGAGAGTGTAATTCTGTAAGTTTTCCATCAAATTTTGCACTTTTGGTGGCATTACCTTTGGAAAAAGATATTATTCTATTTCATAAGAAATTTTTTTTTTTTTTAAATCCTGTGACCCCGAGAGCAAGTTTCAGATCAGGAGTTCCAATCCTCAAATGGTTAAAGTAAGAGGATTATGACTCCTGTTTTTATATTATTATTATTATTATTATTATTATCAACGTAAACGAGAGAGAACAAGAGACTTGGAAACTGTAAACAAACTGATGGCGGTGAAACAAACGTGTATTAAGACCTGTCCACTTTCTGTTCATACATGTTCATTTCGCATTATGCATATTTTTGTGAAGCTTTTTCCCCACAATACAAACACCTTACATTGTATACAAGTTGTCTTCACATTTGTGCAGTAGAATAAATAACATCAACACTCCCAGTCTCATGCAACACACCATTTTTAACCCTTTCAGGGTCCGTCCCGTAGATCTACGGCTTTACGTTCAGGGTCCAAACCGTAGATCTACGCCATGAGCTCAGCTCACTCTGATAAACTGTGAGTGGTACATTTGGGCCTAGATATGAGAGAATACATCTATGTGGTATGTGTGCACCACATAAAACAGATCCTGCAGCACACTGTGTATAATGAGAGAAAAAAAATGAAATCATGATTTTTCGATTAAAACAGCAACTTTGCAGTGTTTTTTCGTATGTTTTTTATAGTTGTATTTGCGATTTCTTGGTCTCATTTGATAGAATGGAAGACATATTACAGAAATAGAGATGATTCTGATTGGTTTTAGCACTGGAAATGGCTTGAAACTGAGCTCAAAGTAGCAGAAATGTTAAATTTTTGCCGATATTCAAGAGTAAACAAACGACCTCCCACGTCTAATACACGTCAGCTGGTGGGTCTAATATACATTCACAAATATGGTGATGATATTTGTACAATTATTACAGTATTGCATAACAGTAAATCTTCTATTTTTTGGTGTGAATAAAAATTCATTATGTGAATAAAAAATCAAAATGGAATTTATTTGTAAAGCCTCAAAACATAACTAATGAACAGAGGAAATGTTAGTTTAGTGCCAGGAATGCCTACATTGTTCATTCTGGACCCTATTTTGAAACTGGAATATTTTGAACTTTGTGTTAAATTGGCCAAATTAACAATTTCCGATCACTTTATTTTGTAGTTGAAACAGTTGACTTGGCGATTTCTTGTGCTCAATCGATAGAATAGAAGTAATACTAGTGAAATAGCTAAGAATTTGGTTGATTGGAATAATGTAATTGGCCTAAAATGGGAGTCAAAGTCGGCAAAATCGCTGATTCGTAAATATCGCTGACACATCAAAATTCGCGAGAGCATAATTTCGTCAATTTTCCACCAAATTTCGTACTTTTTGTTTTATTACCTTCACAAAAAGATTCTCTACGATTTCATAAGAAAAAATAACAAATTTTTTTTTTGAAAATTCTTGGACACTGGTGCGTGACTCCAGATTTGGGCCTTGGACCCTGAAAGGGTTAAAGGGAATGACACTACGAATGAAGACATACGAACGGAATATTTTTCTACAGTTCCCCCCCCCCCCCAGTAATACTATACTGTACACAGCTTCTCTGGTTTTGGATTAGAGAAAATGGAATTCTTGCCGTCACTACTACAAGCCACCCGGCTACACATCTCATATTTATGTCAGTTTGTTCTGCCATGGTTGTATGTATTATGTTTACGTAATATGTAGTGTGTTTCATATTATTAGCGAATCGCCATAAAGCAAAGTGCCATAAAGCGGGGTCCACCTGTATTCCATTGCATCAAATGATATCAAGAAACAGGCAATAAAATTATAAAAATCATCCTAGAAAACACTTCTAAGTCACTGTTTTAAACCAAACACACAGTTTTGCTTTTCCCATCATGTACTGCATGGGACAGTATTTTTTATACCGTGCACACTAATCACACAGACCCATTTTCTTATATCTAGGCCAAAATTTACTGCTCACAGCTTATCTGAGGGAGATGTTCTCAAAACGAAGATCTACGTAAAGGACACTAGCCTTAGTAATATAGATCTATGTTAAAAACCGTGACTTGGATCAGAAAAAAATCTGTATTAAAGTATATTTAAAATAATTAACACAGGAAAATGTCAGCAAATTTAGGTTGCAGTTTATGCTTATAATCTTGTTCAGGTGAGAGAAGACTGAACAAATAACTGACCAGTGTGGGAAAAAAAATGTGGTGGCCCTAGTGATAGTCATATTTCACAGGAAAAAATTTTTAAACACACAATACAACCAAGGTACCCTAGGAATGGAAGATACAAAATATAATGAAAAAAGTGTGTATTTAATAGGAACAATAAAGTGCACATAATGTACAAATATCTGTCTGTATTTTTTTGTTTTTTTCCAGACTCCAGCAAATGACTGGAAAACAGCAGTGATTATATTAACAACTACAACTGTAAAGTTGCTGAAAAAAAAAACAGAATAATCTGGAGTAAAATTAAAACATTAATATGCAATATCAGAATTAATATTGAATTATTTTCAATTATACAAAAAGTGTTTGGTAAACAGAAATTGATAGTGCATGATAGTGACTTATTAATAAATGACTTTCCTTTCTGGATTCTCTCACACACACTCAACCTCAACATATTTTGGTGAAAAAGTTTATAACAAGAATAAGATAATAAATGAATCACTGCATGTAATTATGATGTATGAAAAAGCTTAATTATAAGCTGCATAGTACGACTGGATTGTTTGGTTTTAAACTGATAAACTACACAAGTCATTAAGACTGCTTTTCACCTGTATATAATTAATCTACAATAATTTAGTCCCTAAACTAGTGATCAAACAAAACTCAATATGTACATGCAACTCTGTTTCTATGCCCTCTATACTGGATAGAAACAAACATTCACACCAACATTACATATAAACTTACCTTGCTCTGGAAGGTTGAGTCTCATAAAGAGATCAACCAGAGCCTCTAATTTGACGAAGGGGCCACGGAAATAACTGGGTGGTGGCAGTAGAGATAATAAGTTAGCCACAGCAGGAGGGGGAGGAAAGGCTCCACCTGAAAAGTACATTATACTTATTGAGGAGTTTTGGAAGTTTGAAGTAAAACATTTTCACTTAGATAGATATGGATGTTATGATTCAGTGTCACATGAAGTAATATGTCAGTGCATTTTTGGAAAGAAGTCAGTGAATGAGTGATAGCAATTGTTTCCATTTTGGGGTCACAAATACCTTGGTGAGAAACAGCAGACAGTAATAAAAATCTTGAAATGTAAGAGATGACTACTAGTCCTAGGATACACCTTTGTCTAAGAACTAGTTTTAGTAAAAATTAGTTGCCTTCTCTCATATATACCTTAACCTGAGTCTCACTTTATCTAAACCTGATAAAACCTAAGTATAAATGAAAGTGATTATTAAACCTTGAGTAAAGAAGTCGTTTCTGAGGATGTACAGCATTTTCAAACGGCTTTAAACTATACAAAATGAATGTCATTCAAGACAAATAATGAATTAATGAAAGATGAAGCATTTTTACCAGAAGAAGTTAAAAGCCAAAATGACTTCCTACAACTAAACACAAAATATCACCATATTATGAGAGTATAAGAGTCACAATACAGTGGCTGAAACTAGTATTTGCAACTAACCCACAACTTAAAGAGGAAACTTTAGGTGACTTCTGGATCAAGATAGGAGTAATAATGGTGTAGTATGGACCAAAATTGTTTAAGTTCTCAGCTGGGACAAGGAGTACCTAAATAACAAAAGGCAGAGAGACATTCAAATGAGAAATGAGCGGGGTTCTGCAAAGATTAGTTTCAGACCCCAACTGCTCAAAAATTGTCAACTAGTCATGAACCACTACATTACCTTTCACAGGGTGTTCGCCTGGTATGTATTTTGCCTTGGGTTTGAAGGGAATCATCTGTGAAAAATCGGGTCTCGCATAAGTTGGTTCCTGGGCCTCGTGAATGGACAAGCCTCGGGGAATGTTTGGATTAGTGATCATTGTGTGTGTTGAGATGTCTCGATAACCAATTGCTCTGAAAGTAAATGGTGATAATAGTGATCATTTCAGTTGATACGTCTCTATAATTAGGAGTTTCATAAGTAAATTTCTTCACAAAATGTTGATCTTTCTTCTTCTTCTTTCAACAAACCGGCCGTACCCCACCGAGGCAGGGTGGCCCAAAAAGAAAAACAAAAGTTTCTCTTTTTAAATTTAGTAATTTATACAGGAGAAGGGGTTACTAGCCCCTTGCTCCCGGCATTTTAGTCACCTCTTACGGCACGCATGGGTTACGGAGGAAGAATTCTGTTCCACTTCCCTTGGAGATGAGAAAATAAACAAGAACAAGAACTAGAAAGAAAATAGAAGAAAACCCAGAGGGGTATGTATATATATATATGCTTGTACATGTATGTGTAGTGTGACCTAAGTGTAAGTAGAAGTAGCAAGACGTACCTGAAATCTTGCATGTTCATGAGACAGAAAAAAGGATACCACCAATCCTTTCTTCTTTCTTTCAATGTACCAGCTGTATCCCACCAAGGTGGGGTGGCCCAAAAGAAAAAACTGAAGTTTGTCCTTTTAAATTTAGTAATATATACAGGAGAAGGGGTTACTAGCCCCTTGCTCCCGGCATTTTAGTCGCCTCTTACGACATGCGTGGCTTACAAAGGAAGAATTCTGTTCCACTTCCCCATGGAGATAAGAGGAAATAAACAAGAACAAGAATTAGAAAGAAAATAGAAGAAAACCCAGAGGGGTGTGTATATATATGCTTGTACACGTATGTGTAGTGTGACCTAAGTGTAAGTAGAAGTAGCAAGACGTACCTGTAATCTTGCATATTTATGGGACAGACAAAAGACACCAGAAATCCTACCATCGTGTAAAACAATTACAGGCTTTCGTTTTACACTCACTTGGCAGGACGGTAGTACCTCCCTGGGCGGTTGCTGTCTACCAACCTAATACCTAGAAAATGTTGATATCCAAGAAATTAATGCAGAATATATCATTCTGTGTTTTCAAACAACCTTCTTTTCAAAGAGTTGTCACGAGTAGTCGCCTTACCTATGTGTTGCAAGCCTTACATATGGCTGCCAGGTCAATTAACCAGGTTTTTACTGCCAGTGGAATGCAGGCCTACAAAGTCATCACAACCTATCTGATTAGGCATTTCAGTACTGCACTTTACCACAACAAAAAAATTGTGCTAATACTCACTTAAGTTCAGCAGGGGTACAGGGATAAAGGTCCATAAACTTGTAGCGGTCAACAAGCTGAGCTGTATCCTTCCCCTCAAACTCTTGCAGCTGTGAAACAAGCAAGATTTATTACTCATACATAAAATGAAAAATCATGGACAAATAATTTACAGGACCAGAATTTTCAGATGTGTGCGCTAGTAACAACCCTTGGTCATTATGGAGCCATGACATGTCTTCTACACTGCCAATAACAAAGGTAGTTACATGAAGTAGCAAGTGTTCAGTATAGATCAAACTGGATTATTTCCTCAGGATTATTAAGAGTTAAGAGAAGGTAAGCACTGTCACCTGTACTCTCATCCTTATCACCATACCACACAAATTCCATTCTATTACCCAAAAAATCACAACACATTATATGCTGACTTATTTATAGTGAATTAAATATAGTTGGCTAGTTGCTAAGTGTTAAACCACACATGTATAAAATTTGTAAGTAAATTTAAGTCAAAATATGTTACTTCCAGAACAATTTTCCTCTCTACAGGGAAGGGTTTGAGATATTTGCTGTTTGGAGTGACATCTGAAATGTCATAACTGCACACCTCTGCAAAGACAGTGATTGTGTGTGAATGATGGTGAAAGTGCCCCATGGGGAAGTGGAACAGAATTCTTCTTCCATAAGCCATGTGTGTCATAAGAGGCGACTAAAATGCCGGGGCAAAGGGCTAGTAACCCTTCTCCAGTATACATTACTAAAGTTAAAGAAAAAAACTTTTGTTTTTCTTTTTGGGCCACCCATCTTTGGTGGGATATGGTTGGTTTGTTGAACAAAGAAGATAATGAAAGAGTTTCTTTTTTGGGCCATCCTGCCTTGGTGGGAAATGGTTGGAGTGTTAAAAAAATAAAATCAACATGTAAGCTGTTTCCCACTGAGGCAGGGCGACCCAAAAAAGAAACACTTTCACCATCATTCACACATAATCACTGTCTTTGCAGAGGTGCCCAGATATGACAGTTCAGATGTCACTCCAAACAGTCAGTATCCCAAACCTCTCCTTTAGGTGCAGGCATTCTACTTCCCAACTCCAGGATTCAAGTTCAGCTAACTGGTTTTCCTGAATCCCATTACAAAATATTACCACACTCAAACTCCAACAGCTCCTCAAGTCACAGAAACCATTTGTCTCCATTTACTCCTATATAACACGCTCACACATGCCTGCTGTATGTCCAAGCCCCTTGCACACAAAACCCCTTTCACCCCCTCCCATAATGTTCCAGGTGTAATGTTCTCATAACGTGATACTGATTTAAAACATTGTTGGGCTTGTATATATAAAGAAATGGTGCTGAAAAGTTTTAAAAAAATAAAGATTAATTAACACTGAGACAATACTACAGTGGTTAATAATTTTGTTTCCATATGTATCTCACCTTCTGCAATACATGTGCTCGTCTTTTTTCAACCTTGACAATAGATGCTAAGTCTCCAACATTACACTCAAACTCCAGAAAACGATTCCAAAGTCCTACTGTATCTTCATTCTTCAGTTGTCCTGAGGTTAAAACACGCTCAAATAACACCCTCGTGTTGTTATCCTCTGCAATACAAAAATTAAATCATTAGAAACAATGTAACTTGACAAAAGTGTGTTTGTATAGAAAACAGTTAGACAAATACTGTTCATGCTTCACATGGGTCCATATTGCTATACTTGGCAGTATGAAGTATGCCTTGTCTCAGAGAAAAGTGAAGAATGACAGGTAAGGTGTAGGCAGGAAATATAAGTGACAATTTCAAATGGGCTTCCCAGGGCCCTTGAAACAAAGGTATCTTCCAGTGTTCAAAATGCAGTTTTCTCATCTATTTAATGCAATATCTCAGTGCACCTAACCTATATATTTTTAATATCAAGTCATTTTCATCCTTGTTTAAGTCTATCTGAAATGTTGTACATACTATGACCTTCTGAAAAATTGTATCACTTGTATTTTTTGAAAATTACTTTTCTTATTACATCATCTTTGCTCTGATAATTTAACCTTACCTACAACTTACTATATCACCTCATCTTACCCATGTATAAATATACATACTGTACTACCTATGAAGACTGCCTGATTTTTATTATTAACCCCTTGAAGGACCATGCCATAGTTCTATGGCTTCGAAGCCTGGGTCAGTACCATAGTACTACGTCATGAGCTCAGCTCACTTGTCGTGGGGTTCGAATTGATGGATGTGGGTAATAAACACACATGTCGGATGGTTGGTAACTTATAATTGCTGGTAAAATAAAGGAGAGCCTCAGAGCCTGACCTGTCTCCTCTTATACCTTGAGTTCAACTGCCGAGGGTGACCCAGCATGGGCACGGGATTCAAGGAGCTCATGACGTCACACACAGTGACTCACTAACAGAGGGAGGCTGTGAATCAACGGTTTTAACTAAAATACTACAGTACAGTACTACTGACACACTCAGATAAGCTGTGAGCTGTAAATTTGGGCCTAGATATGAGAGAATGCATCTGTGTGGTAAGTGTGCACCATATAAAACAAATCCTGCAGCACACAGTGTATAATGAGGAAAAAAAACTGCAACCATGTTTTTGGATTAAAACAGCAAATTTTGCAACGTATTTTTATATGGTTTTTATGGTTGTATTCATAGTTTCTTCATCTCATTTAATAGAATGGAAGATATATTATAGAAAAAGAGATGATTTTGAGTGGTTTTAATACTGAAAATAGCTTGAAATTGAGCTCAAAGTAGCGGAAATGTTCAATTTTTGCCGATGTTCATGAGTAAATAAATCACATCATGTGTCCAGCTAGTGGGTCTAATGTGCACTCACAAATATTGCATAACAGTAAATCTTCTATTCCTCCTCCGTAAGCCATGCATGTCGTAAGAGGCAACTAAAATGACGGGAGCAAGGGGCTAGTAACCCCTTCTCCTGTATATATTACTAAATTTAAAAGGAGAAACTTTCGTTTGTCCTTTTGGGCCACCCCGCCTCAGTGGGATACAGCTGATGTGTTGAAAGAAGAAAGAAGTAAATCTTCTATTTCTTGGTGTGAATAAAAATTATTTGAAGAAAGAAGTAAATCTTCTATTTCTTGGTGTGAATAAAAATTATTTATGTGAATAAAAAATCAAAATGGAATTCATCTGTAAAGTCTGGAAACATAACTAATAAACAGAAGAAATGTTATTTTAGAGCCAGGAATGCCTGCATCATTTATTCTGGGCCCTATTTTGAAATTAGAATATTTTGAGCTTTGTGTGAAATTGGCCAAATTACCAATTTCTGATCACTTTATTGAGTAGTTGAAATAGTTGACTGGGCGATTTCTTGTGCTCAATAGATAAAATGGAATACATACTAGTGAAACAGCTAAGAATTTGGTCTAATGGAATAATGTAATTGGCCGAAAATAGGACTCAAAGTGGGCAAAATTACCGATGCATAAATACTGCTGACACAGGAAAATTCGCAAGTGTAATTTTGCACTTTGTGTTTTAACCCTTAAACTGTCCAAACGTAGATCTTCGTTCACTCGTGTAGTGCTCCGAACATAGATCTACATTTATTTTACACGCTTTCAAATGGAGAAAATCAAGGTCAGAACGCTACACACGTAAACGTAGATGTACGTTTGGACAGTTTAAAGGTTAATATGTTCAGAAAAAGATTCTCTACCATTTCAAAAGAAAAAATAATAAAAAATTTTCTGAAAATTCTTGGACCCTGTGGGGAATCTTCAGATTGGGAGTCTGGACCCTCAAGGGGTTAATGATAAAGATAAAGAGGTAAAGATGTTTATTTTGACAAATTACATGGTTGTACAGAGGAATATAATAGTTGGGTGTACATGCCAAAAGCCCCTTTGTATGCAGAGCATTTTGGGCAAACTTAAAAATTAACTTAATGGAATACAATACAGCCTCTCCTCACTTAACGACGGAGTTCAGTTCCTAGGATCAAATCAGTAAATGAGTTCGTCACTAAGCGAGGAGCATATTATAATGGTAGTGGGTTTGTGTCAACCATCTTTGATAATGTTTTACTATCACACCTTTGCACCATTTATAGCATTTTTAGTATATTTTTAAATGTTTATACAGTAGTGTACCATATATTGTAATAAACAGAGTAGAGGAAATCAGCTCTAATATACATTATTTAGGTATGCATGCTGGTCAGAGAGCTTGTCGTAAGACCGAGTTGTTGGTAAATGAATGTCACTGAGGAGAAGCTGTTCTGACAAGTTGATGAATAAGACATACATAAGACACTTTGGTACCCTTAGTGCCAAAACTGAACACCTCTTATCAAAGGCCAAGGAACAGAACATCTCAAAATCACCTCTCCTCATATTCCACTCTGAAGACAACTGAAGAAGCCTATTGTGCAGGTAAAAAGCTTTGAAATAAAGATACCCAAGTGTTGTACATAAGTCTTATGTATCAGACTCACAGACTTTCCCTAGCAGGTAAATACATTTAAATAACAAAAAGACACAATACTGTGACTAGAATAACACACAAATAACTCGCGCATAGAAGAGAGGAGCTTGTGACGACGTTTTGGCCTGACTTAGACGATTTACAGAGTCACACTAACAGAAAGGAGAGGAGGGAGTATATATAGGCCAGCAGACAGGGACAGGACCAGAGAGATAGAAGGACTACTACCTCTCTGGTCCCGTCCCTGTCTGCTGGCCTATATATACTCCCTCCTCTCTTTTCTATTAGTGTGACTTTGTAAATGGTCTAAGTTGGGCCGAAACGTCGTCGTAAGCTCCCCTCTTCTATGTGTGGGTTATCTGTGTAAATATATTTAAAATTGCTGACATAAGCAGTATACGAGTAGACACAAGAAAAAATTATGCAGTATATGAAGGAGGGGTGTTAATGTTGCAGTTTAAAAACTGTAGTGTAAAGCACCCTTCTGGCAAGACAGTGATGGAGTGAATGATGGTGAAAGTTTTTCTTTTTCGGGCCACCCTGCCTTGGTGGGAATCGGCCGGTGTGATAATAAAAATAAATGAAGACTGGGTGTGAGGCAGCAATGTGTGGTGTAAATATTAGGCAGAGAATTTGGAGAAAGAAATTAAAAAAGTGATGTAAGGTGACCGAGAGGGCTGAGAAGGTGTGGGCATTTAGAGAGGATGGAGAGGGACAGAATGATGAAGAGGTCATATAAATCTGAGGTGGAAGGAAGAAGGGTTAGGGGTAATACCAGGAATGGTTGGGAGGAGGGGCTAAAGGAGGCTTCAAGTTTTAGGGGACTTGAGCATTCAGCAGGCTTGTGTGAGCATATCAGATAGGAGTGATTTATGACAAATTGTTTTTAATGGATATGCTATTGGAGTGTGAGCAAGGTAACATTTATGAAGGATTCAGGGAAAACCTGGTTAGCTGGGCTTAAGACCTGGAAGTGGAAAGGGAAGTGACAACACTGAAGGACGGGTGGGGATGTTGAAGTTAAAGGGTAATTTATATAGTGATGTCAGCATGCTTCTAGAAAGACAGCAACTAATTGAATGATGTTGAAATGGTTTCTGCTTTAGGTCACCCTGTCTTGGTGACCCAAAGCAAGATATCCAACAAAGATAAAACAAAACAGAATAACTGGGTCATTATTTGCACAATATAAGAATTGTACAAGCACAATAAATAAAAATTGGAAGATACCATGATACCCAAATGTTGCTCAAGTATCTCATTTATCACCTTTCAATTGGCTAAATCATTTATCCCCTTTCTTTCTTTCAACAAACTGGCCGTATTCCACCGAGGCAGGGTGGCCCAAAAAGAAAAGCAAAAGTTTCTCATTTTAACTTCAAGTAATGTATACAGGAAAAGGGGTTACTAGTCCCATGCTCCTGGCATTTTAGTACAGGTCTGCCATCACAAATCCGGCAATCAGACATCTGGTTCTATCAGTTATTCGGCACTAATTTCGGCTAGCATAATTTCAAAGTTCCAGGGTCACTACACCAACCTGCTGGTACTGTTTGGTGGTGCTACTTGCTGCACAAGTCATTTCAATTTCTTTTTCTCCATTTATTATAACCTGCTTACTTTTAGCCCTAGCCATGGTTCCAATGAATAAAAGAAATGCTTCTTGTTGTGTAAAACACCTACACAGTACATTATCCATTAAAGATAAGGTGGCTTTGAAGCCACTGTCAGCTGCCATGAGCTCAGTCTCGTGATGCAGGGGAATATACTTTATTATTGCACTAATATCAACACTAAGGCTTATTTGCCTATCACAATTGATCTAATATGATATAAACAATATAAATAATATAAAAACATGTTAAATACTCCAGAATGAATAATATTTGGCATAATACCGAGCAGTTCAACGGAGGTATGAAGAGGATATGGGATACAAGTACCATTCTCCTATCCCTGTCTTGGGGCTTATATTAGAGAAAATGGAGTATAGCACAGGGCTGCGATATACACTCGTACTGCACCTTAAAACTGAAACAATAAAGCTATTTTCTCTACATAGATTATCACACATAGCAGCATATGTGTAGAGAACCTAGGATAACCCAAAAAAGACAGACAAAGTGGCTTATTTCTAGTACCTGGCTTGGGTTAGCCATATATGATTTTTGGTAAATATTCGATTCCCAGCCAGGGTAGAAACATTGGGCATGTTTCTTTACACCTGTTGTCTATGTTCACTCATCAGTAAATGGGTATTTGGGTGTTAGTGGACTGGTGTGGGTCTTATCCTGGGACACTGACCTAATTTGCCTGAAATCCTTAGCATAACAAGGAGCTTTCTATATAGTAGTATGTCACTGGTGTCAGCTAGGCCTATATACCATGTACATTTTTTTTTTTTTTTTTTTTAACAAGTTGGCCATCTCCCACCGAGGCAGGGTGAACTAAAAAGAAAGAAAATCCTCAAAAAGAAAATACTTTCATCATCATTCAACACTTTCACCTCACTCATACATAATCAATGTTTTAGCAGAGGTGCCCAGAACACAACAGTTTAGAAGGATATACATGTACGTATAAAGATTCACAACATATCCCTCCAAACTGCCAATATCCCAAACCCCTCCTTTAAAGTGCAGGCATTGTACTTCCCATTTCCAGTACTCAAATCCGGCTATATAAAAATAACCTTTTTCCCTGAATCCCTTCACTAAATATTACCCTGCTCACACTCCAACAGCTCGTCAGGTCTCATACCATTCGTCTCCATTCACTCCTATCTAACACGCTCATGCATGCTTGCTGGAAGTCCAAGCGCCTCGCCCACAAAACCTTTACCCCCTCCCTCCAACCTTTTTGAGGATGACCCCTACCCCGTCTTCCTTCCCCTACAGATTTACATGCTCTCCATGTCATACTACTTTGATCCATTCTCTCTAAATGACCAAACCACCTCAACAACCCTCTTCAGCCCTCTGACTAATACTTTTATTAACTCCATGCCTTCGCCTAATATTCACACTCCGAATTCTCTGCATAACATTTACACCACACACTGCCCTTAGACAGGACATCTCCACTGCCTCCAACCACCTCCTCACTGCAGCATTAACAACCCAAGCTTCACACCCATATAAGAGTATTGGTACCACTATACTTTCATACATTCCCTTCTTTGCCTCCATAGATAATGTTTTTTGTCTCCACATATACATCAATGCACCACTCACCTTTTTTCCTTCATCAATTCTATGGTTAACCTCATCCTTCATAAATCCATCCACTGACACGTCAACTCCCAAATATCTGAAAACATTCACTTCTTCCATGCTCCTCGTCACCAATTTGATATCCAATTTTTCTTTATCTAAATCATTTGATACCCTCATCACCTTACTCTTTTCTCTGTTCACTTTCAACTTTCTACCTTTACACACTCTCCCAAACTCGTCCACTAACCTTTGCAACTTTTCTTTAGAATCTCCCATAAGCACAGTATCATCACCAAAAAGTAACTGTCAATTCCCATTTTGTATTCGATTCCCCATAATTTAATCCCACCCCTCTCCCCAACACCCTAGCAAGGGATTCAAAGACTAACCCGAAAGGGTTCTTTCAGGTATACAGAAGTAAGATTAGGGACAAGATTGGCCCACTTAAGAGTAACTCTGGTCAGATCACTGACAGTGATAAGGATGTGTGTGAAATTCTAAATACCTACTTCCTCTCAGTTTTCACCCAGGAAAATACTAGCGATATTCCTGAAATAACAGATTACGTAGAACAGGATGATAATAAACTATGTACGATTGCGGTAACTAGTGACATGGTCCTCAGACAAATAGAGAAACTAAAACCTAACAAATCCCCAGGTCCTGATGAACTGTTTGCAAGGGTGTTAAAGGAATGTAAAGAGGAACTTAGCATACCTTTGGCTAATCTTTTTAACATATCACTACAAACTGGCATAGTGCCTGATAAGTGGAAAATGGCAAATGTAATACCTATTTACAAGGCAGGTGACAGGTCCTTGGCTTCGAACTATAGACCAATAAGCCTTACCTCCATAGTGGGAAAGTTTATGGAATCAATAATTGCCGAAGCAATTCATAGCCATCTTGACAGGCACAGATTGATTAATGATTCTCAACACGGTTTTACAAAAGGGCGTTCCTGTCTTACGAATTTACTAACTTTTTTCACTAAGGTGTTTGAGGAGGGAGATCATGGTAATGAATATGATATTGTGTATATGGACTTCAGCAAGCCTTTCGATAGAGTTCCAAACCAGAGGCTACTGAGGAAACTTAGGGCACACGGAATAGGAGGAGAAATTTTTTCCTGGGTAGAGGTATGGCTGACAAATAGACAGCAGAGTGTTTGCATAAATGGGGAGAAATCAGAATGGGGGCACGTCACAAGCGGTGTTCCTCAGGGGTCAGTGTTGGGCCCGTTGTTGTTCACAATTTACATAAACGACATAGATGAGGGAATAAATAGTGACATAAGCAAATTTGCTGATGACACCAAAATAGGCCGTCCAATTCATTCTAATGAGGACATTAGAGCACTCCAGGATGATTTGAATAGACTGACGCAATGGTCGGAGAAGTGGCAGATGCAGTTTAATAGTGACAAATGCAAAGTTCTAAATGTTGGACAGTTAAATAACCATGCCACATATAAACTAAATAATGTAGATCTTAATACTACCGATTGCGAAAAGGATTTAGGAGTTCTGGTTAGCAGTAACCTAAAACCAAGACAAAAGTACATTAGTGTTTACAATAAAGCTAACAGAATTCTTGGCTTCATATCTAGAAGTATAAATAATAGAAGTCCTCAGGTTGTTCTTCAACTCTATATATCCTTGGTTAGGCCTCATTTAGACTATGCTGCTCAGTTCTGGTCACCGTATTACAGAATGGATATAAATGCTCTGGAAAATGTACAGAGGAGGATGACAAAGATGATCCCATGTATCAGAAATCTTCCCTATGAGGATAGACTAAGGCCCTGAATCTGCACTCTCTCGAAAGGCGTAGAATTAGGGGGGATATGATCAAGGTGCATAAATGGAAAACAGGAATAAATAAAGGGGATGTAAATAGTGTGCTGAAAATTTCCAGCCAAGACAGGACTCGCAGCAATGGTTTCAAGTTGGAAAAATTCAGATTCAGGAAGGATATAGGAAAGTACTGGTTTGGTAATAGAGTTGTGGATGAGTGGAACAAGCTCCCAAGTACAGTATTGAGGCTAAAACGTTGTGTAGTTTTAAAAATAGGTTAGATAAATACATGAGTGGGTGTGGGTGGGTGTGAGTTGGACCTGACTAGCTTGTCTGGTACAGTGCTCCATCCTTGAGTGGGGATGACCAGACTGGGTGGGGCATTGGGATAATCCGGGGGGGTGGGCCATTGGTCTAATCTGGGGGGGGGGACATGGACCTGCTCCTCATGGGTCAGTAGGCCTGTTGCAGTGTTCCTTCTTTCTTATGTTCTTACTTCTTTTACAACCCCATCTATAAATATATTAACCCTTTCAGGGTCCAGAGGCCAAATTTCAAAGGGTGGACCAGTGTAGAGAATCTTTTTCTGAAGGTAATAAAACAAAAAGTACGAAATTTGATGGAAAATTGACGAAATTATGCTCTCGCGAATTTTGATGTGTCAGTGATATTTACAAATCAGCGATTTTGCTGACTCTGACTCCCATTTTAGGCCAATTACATTATTCCAGTCGACCCAAATCTTAGCTATTTCACTAGTACAGTGGACCCCCGCATAACGATGGCATCACATAGCGATTATTTCGCATACCGCTTACTTTAATTGCAAAAATTTTGCCTCACATACCGCTTAAAAACCCGCTTACCGATTTTCTTCCGAGACGCGCTCACATGTTCCGCCGGTGGCATTGTTTACCAGCCAGCCTCCGCGGTAACATCCAAGCATACAATCGGAATATTTCGTATTATTACAGTGTTTTCGGTGCTGTTTCTGGAAAATAAGTGACCATGGGCCCCAAGAAAGCTTCTAGTGCCAACCCTGTGGTAAAAAGGGTGAGAATTAGTATGGAAATTAAGAAAGATTTTGAAGGGTTTGGGGCTAACCCTGAGAAGCCTATGCCAGTTGTGGAATCCATTGTGCCTACTTCAAAAATTAAGGAAATGTGTGCACAGTGGGTTGAACTGCAAACCTTTATGGATGAAAATCACCCTGACACAGCTGTTGCAAGCCGTGCTGGTGACTATTTCAATGACAATGTTGTGGCCCATTTTAGACAAATCGTAAAGGAACGGGAGGTACAGAGCTCTATGGACAGATTTGTTGTGCGACAGAGGTCCAGTGACTCTCAAGCTGGTCCTAGTGGCATTAAAAGAAGAAGGGAAGTAACCCCGGAAAAGGACTTGCTACCTCAAGTCCTAATGGAAGGGGATTCCCCTTCTAAACAGTAAGAAGATAATGCTCTCCCCTCCTCCCATCCCATCAATCATCACCAGATCTTCAATAAAAGTAAGTGTCATGTAAGTGTGCATGCCTTTTTCAGTTTGTGTGTATTAAAATTAACATTTCATGTGGTAAAAAATTTTTTTTTTCATACTTTTGGGTGTCTTGCACGGATTAATTTTATTTCCATTATTTCTTATGGGGAAAATTCATTCACATAACGATTATTTCGCATAACAATTACCCCTCTTGCACGGATTAAAATCGTTAACCGGGGGTCCACTGTATTCCTTCTATTCTATCGACTGAGCACAAGAAATCGCCCAGTCAACTGTTTCAACTACAAAATTAAGTGATCGGAAATTGGTAATTTGGCCAATTTAACACAAAGTTCAAAATATTCCAATTTCAAAATAGGGTCCACAATAAACAATGCAGGCATTCCTGGCCCTAAACTAACATTTCCTCTGCTCATTAGTTATGTTTTCAGGCTTTAAAAATGAATTCCATTTTGATTTTTAATTCACATAATGAATTTTTATTCAAACCAAAAAATAGAAGATTTACTGTTATTCAATATTGTAATAATTGTATAAATATCATCATCGCATTTGTGAATGTATATTAGGCCCACCAGCTGGCGGGTATTAGACGTGTGAGGTCATTTGTTTACTCTTGAACATCGACAAAAATTTAACATTTCTGCTACTTTGAGCTCAGTTTCAAGCCATTTCCAGTACTAAAACCAATCAAAATCATCTCCATTTCTGTAATATGTCTTCCATTCTATAAAATGAGACCAAGAAATCACAAATACAACTAAAAAACATACGAAAAAACACTGCAAAGTCGCTATTTTAATCGAAAACCACGGTCTCAGTTTTTTCCTCACATTATACACTGTGTGCTGCAGGATTTGTTTTATGTGGTGCACACATACCACATAGATGTTTCTCTCATATCTAGGCCCAAATTTACCACTCACAGATTATCAGAGTGAGCTGAGCTCATGGCGTAGATCTACGGTTTGGACCCTGAATGTAAAGCCATAGATCTACGGGATGGACCCTGAAAGGGTTAAAGAACCATGGTGACATTACACATCCTTGTCTAAGACCTACTTTTACCGGGTAGTGTCCCTCTCTTCTACACACCCTAATGTGAGCCTCACTATCTTCATAAAAACTCTTTACAGCATTTACTAACTTACTACCTATTCCATATACATGTACTTGCAACATCTGCCACATTGTTTCCCTAGCCACTCAATCATATGCCTTTTCTAAATCCATAAATGCAATGAAAACTTCCCTACCTTTATCTAAATACTGTTCACATATATGCTTCAATGAAAACATATCCCCTACCCACTCTAAAACCTACTTGCTTATCCGTAATCCTACATTCTATCTTGCCTCTAATTCTTTCAATAATAACCCTACCATACACTTTTCCTGGTATACTCAGTAAACTTCTTTGTTTCTTTCAACACACCGGCTGTATCCCACCGAGGCGGGGTGGCGCAAAAGGAAAAACGAAAGTTTCTCCTTTTACATTTAGTACTACATACAGGAGAAGAGGTTACTAGCCCCTTGCTCCCGGCACTTTAGTCGCCTCTTACAACACGCATGGCTTACGGAGGAAGAATTCTGTTCCACTTCCCCATGGAGATAAGAGGAAATAAACAAGAATAAGAACTAGAAAGAAAATAGAAGAAAACCCAGAGGGGTGTGTATATATATGCTTGTACATGTATGTGTAGTGTGGCCTAAGTGTAAGTAGAAGTAGCAAGACATACCTGAAATCTTGCATGTTCATGAGACAGAAAAAAGGACATAAGCAATCCTACCATCATGTAAAACAATTACAGGCTTTCGTTTTACACTCACTTGGCAGGACGGTAGTACCTCCCTGGGCGGTTGCTGTCTACCAACCTACTACCTATACTCAGTAAACTTATTCCTCTATAATTTTTACAATCTCTCTTGTCCCCCTTCCCTTTATATAAAGGAATTAAACATGCTCTCTGCCAATCCCTAGGTACCTTCCCCTCTTTCATACATTTATTAAACAAAAATACCAACCACTCCAATACTATATCATATGTATGTTATGATCCCATCAATTCCAGCTGCTTTACCCCCTTTCATTCTATGTAATGCCTCACTCACCTCCCCCACACTCACATCCTGCTCTTCTTCACTCCTAAAAGATGGTATACCTCCCTGGCCAGTGCATGAAATTATCACCTCCCTTTCTTCATCGACATTTAAAGTTCCTCAAAATATTCCAACTTGTAGCAACCCCTGAATGGTTGCAATGATTATTATTTATTTTATATTTTTATTATATTATCACACTGGCCGATTCCCACCAAGGCAGGGTGGCCCGAAAAAGAAAAACTTTCACCATCGTTCACTCCATCACTGTCTTGCCAGAAGGGTGCTTTACACTACAGTTTTTAAACTGCAACATTAACACCCCTCCTTCAGAGTGCAGGCACTGTACTTCCCATCTCCAGGACTCAAGTCCGGCCTGCCGGTTTCCCTGAACCCCTTCATAAATGTTACTTTGCTCACACTCCAACAGCACGTCAAGTATTAAAAACCATTTGTCTCCATTCACTCCCATCAAACACGCTCACGCATGCCTGCTGGAAGTCCAAGTCCCTCGCACACAAAACCTCCTTTACCCCCTCTCTCCAACCTTTCCTAGGCCAACCCCTACCCTGCCTTCCTTCCACTACAGACTGATACACTCTTGAAGTCATTCTGTTTCGCTCCATTCTCTCTACATGTCCGAACCACCTCAACAACCCTTCCTCAGCCCTCTGGACAACAGTTTTGGTAATCCCGCACCTCCTCCTAACTTCCAAACTACGAATTCTCTGCATTATATTCACACCACACATTGCTCTCAGACATGACATCTCCACTGCCTCCAGCCTTCTCCTCGCTGCACCATTCATCACCCATGCTTCACACCCATATAAGAGTGTTGGTAAAACTATACTCTCATACATTCCCCTCTTTGCCTCCAAGGACAAAGTTCTTTGTCTCCACAGACTCCTAAGTGCACCACTCACTCTTTTTCCCTCATCAATTCTATGATTCACCTCATCTTTCATAGACCCATCCAATGATTATTATGTATATATATAATTATTATTTTTTCATTTAATTTTATATTGCTTATATTTGCGATAATAGCTAAATCGTAAATGTATTGCTTTATATTGTTATTTGACGTAGTTTCCTTTGTTAGGTAGGATGTAACATATTATGTGCTCAGTTCAAGTCTTGATTGTCTAACTACTGTAATTATCGCTTGTTGCTTGTTATACTGCCGGCTTCTTGCTGGGCGACTGCTGTCCACGGAGCTATGACGTGATCGAGGGGGGGGGGTGTCCTCACCTCGCTTGAATTATTCAGTCTGCTCTAGACTCGTTTGGAGGTTGGACAGATTGTCTGTCTCATTATTCTTGTTAGTTCTGTAGAACTCTGTTCACAGAACATTGTATAGACTTAGTGACTTTCGACGTTGTACTGAGGTTGTGTGTTGCATAGACACTCTGAGTATCTCAGGTCCTGAGCTGTAGCTTCTCACCTAATTTGTACTGGTTTCTGTGTATTATCACAGTCAGGGATTTTCTTATGCTGAACTTAGATTCAGTAGTATGGGAGTTTTGTAACTTTTGTGGAGGATCTGCTGATGGTCCCTACTTAGTGTCGTTATATTATCTCCTTGTTCCTGATTCTGTGTCGCAGTTGCTTGTTGTATTGCTATTGGGCTTAGCATTCTTTTTGTTGTTCAAGCAGACTGTTATGGTTGCCAGTCAGTTAAGAAGTTAGTTTATGAGAGGACTTTGTCAGTCACTTGTTAAAGTCTAGTTGAGTCGTGAGACATAACGAACTACTTAGAGCACTTACACGCATACACAAACTTGTACATATTTGTAATATCTTATTAAATGTTAATGTACCAGACGGTACTTAAGAATTATAAATGTGATATGTGCTTTCAGCACAATAATATTGTAAACGAGAGAAGTGATATTATTTTGATTACTGTGATTAATTTAATTTAATTTAATTTGATAATATACCTCTAGACTTAATAAATTTATTAAATTTTAATTTCTCTAGTTAGTAGCCTACCAGTTGTAATCCTGAAGCACTATTGAATCATACTGAATTCTTATGGATAATTGGACAAGGATACTGACTACTTGTTACGAAAACCCAGTAACAGGCTGGATGCTAGAAGGGCAGTCCTTTCTAGTATTCACTGGAGATCTCTAAGCTTTTAGAATCGCGTTTTTTGTAACACCGCTATCTACCCAATACCTCCATCTCCCCATCTGCTAACTCCCCTACTCTGTTTTTAACTGACAAATCCATTCGTTCTTAACTTGTTTATCTCACTCCAAAAATTTTTCTTATTTTCATCAAAACTGACAGCGCCTCTCCCACTCTATCATCTGTTCTCCTTTTACACTCTCTCACCACTCTCTTCACCTTTCTTTTACTCTCCATATACTCTACTCTTCTTATAACACTTCTGCTTTGTAAAAACCTCTCATAAGCTACCTTCTTCTCTTTTATCACACCCTTTACTTCATCATTCCACCAATCACTCGTCTTTCCTCCTGCACCCACTCTCCTATAGCTACAAACTTCTGCCCCACATTCTAATACACTGCATTTTTAAAATGATTCCAACCCTCTTCAACCCCCCCACTACTCATACTTGCAGTAGCCCACCTTTCTGCCAATAGTTGCTTATATCTCACCCGAACTTCTTCCTCCCTTAGTTTATACATTTTACCTCTCTCTTACTTGTTGTTGCCATTTTCCTTTTGTCCCATCTACCTCTTACTCTAACTGCAGCTACAACTAAATAATGATCCGATATATCAGTTGCCCCTCTATAAACGTGCACATCCTGGAGCCTACCCATCAACCTTTTATCTACCAATATATAATCTAACAAACTACTTTCGTTATGTGCTATATCATACCTTGTATATTTATTTAACCTCTTTTTCATAAAATATGTATTACTTATTACCAAACCTCTTTCTACACACAGCTCAATTAAAGGCTCCCCATTTCCATTTACCCCTGGCACCCCAAATTTACCTACTACTCCCTCCACAACATTTTTACTCACTTTAGCATTGAAATCCCAAACCACAAGTACTCTCACACTTGGTTCAAAACTCTCCACACACTAACTCAACATTTCCCAAAACCTCTCTCTCTCCTCTACACTCCTCTGTTCTCCAGGTGCATATACGCTTACTATAACCCAATTTTCACATCTAACCTTTATTTTACTCCTTATAATCCTTGAATTAATACATTTATACTCCCTCTTTTCCTGCCATAGCTTATCCTTCAACATTATTACTACTCCTTCCTTAGCTCTAACTATTTGAAACCCCAGATCTAATCCCATTTACTTCTCTCCACTGAAACTCTCCCACCCCCTTCAGCTTTATTTCACTTAAAGCCAGGACATTCAGATTCTTCTCATTCATAACATCCACAATCATCTCTTTCTTATCATTCGCAAAACATCCACACACATTCAGACATCCCGCTTTGACAATTTTCTTTTTCTTTTTAGTAATCTGTAGAGGAAAAGGGGTTACTAGCCTTTTGTTCCTGGCAATTTAGTTGATTTTTACAACATGTGTGGCTTATGGAGGAAAGATTCTTATTTCACTTCCCCATGGATATAAAAGGAAAAGTAATAAGAACAAGAACTTTTTTTTTTTTTCAACAAACCGGCCATATCCCACCAAGGCAGGGTGGCCGAAAAAGAAAAACGAAAGTTTCTCTTTTTAATTTTAGTAATTTATACAGTAATTTATACTAGCCCCTTGCTCCCGGCATTTTAGTCGCCTCTTACAACACGCATGGCTTACGGAAATAAACAAGAACTAGAAAGAAAACCCAGAGGGGTGTGTATATATGTGCTTGTATGTACATGTATGTGTAGTGGGACCTAAGTTTAAGTAGAACTAGCAAGACGTACCTGTAGTCTTGCATATTTATGAGACAGACAAGATACCAGCAATCCTACCATTGTGTAAAACAATTACAGGGTCTCATTTTACACTCACTTGGCAGGACAGTAGTACCTCCCTGGGTGGTTGCTGTCTACCAACCTATTACCTATACATGTACATGTACATGTGCGTGTACGTGTAGTAAATAAAGATACAGTGGTACCTCAGGATATGAACAGCTAAAAACTCGAACAATTATGCAAGTGTATTTGTGTAAGTACTTCTGTAGGTGTATTTTTGAGGGTCTGAAATGGATTAATCTAATTTACATTATTCCTTGTGGGAACAAATTCGTTCAGTATTGGCACTTGAACAGCCTTCTGGACCGAAATAAATTCGTATCCCGAGGTACCACTGTACATATCATTATTATAATTTTTTTTTCTCTCAGTTGTTTGTTGGGCTATCTTAATGAAACTTGGGCAATGTATGATGGAAAGATGCTTCTTAACGTACACAAAAAAATGAAAGAAATCAGACCATAAATGACGGAGTTCACTTCTCAGCCATTAGCAGTCCCATAGAGGTATATTTTCGTATGGTTTTTATGGTTATATTCTTGTTTTTTGGTCTCATTTGATAGAATGGAAGATATATTACAGAAATAGATATGATTTTGATTGCTTTCAAGACAAAAAGTACCTTGAAATTGTGCTCACAGTAGCAGAAATGCTCGATTCTTTAGCGATGTTCAAGAGTAAATAACACGTGTGCGCCTGCCAGTCCAAATTCCAACACACAGTCAAGAATGGGTTGACATTATTTATACAATTATTACAATAATGCAGTAGTCTGTATAACAGTAAATCTTTCATTTTTTGTGTGAATAAAAATTCCAAATGGTAAGTAAGAGGGGCCAAGACCCATGACTTGTGAAGAGAGAAAATGCTATTTTAGTGCCAAGAATGTCTGCATTGTTTATTCTGGGCCCTATTTTGGAATTGGCATCTATTGAAATTTGTGTGAAATTGGCCAAATTGCTAATTTCTGACCACTTTATTGGGTAGTTGAAATAGGTGAATGGGCGGTTTCTTATACTCAGTCGACAGACTAGAAGTCAGTAAATAAGTAAGTTTATTCAGGTATACACAAATACAGTTGCATAGATTATCATACATAGCAGCATATGTACAGAAAACCTAGGATAACCCAAAAAAAAGTCAAAGTGACTTATTTCCAGTACCTGGCTTGGGCTTGCCTTATATGATTTTTGGTAAATGTTTTTTTTCTCAGTTGTTTGTTAGGCTATCTTATTGAACCTTGGGCAGTGTATGATGGGAAGATGCTTCTTAATGTATACAAAAAAAAAGGACAATAAATAAGGAAGCATTTCTCAGCCATTAGCCGCCTCTTTGCGGTATATTTTCGTGTGGTTTTTATGGTTGTATTCTTGTTTTTTAGGTCTCATTTGATAGAATGGAAGATATATTACAGAAATAGATATGATTTTAATTGGTTTCTCAAAGAAAAGTACCTTGAAATTGAGCTCAAAGTAGCAAAAATGTTCGATTTTTGCTGATGTTCAATGAACTTTGTGCAAGTTAAGTTGGTTAATTTTATTAAGTGTATTATAACCTAACCACTCTGTAATCCGGCAAACTCAGTAATCCGGCACACTACAGGTCCCAGTGATGCCGGATTTGTGATGGAGGACCTGTAACCTCTTATGACATGCATAGCTTGCAGTAGTAGGTTGGCAGACAGCAACAGCCCAAGGAAGTACTACCGTCCTGCCAAGTGAGTGTAAAATGGAAGCCTGTAATTGTTTTACATGATGGTAGGATTGCTGGTGGGCTTTTTTCTATCTCATAAACATGCAAGATTTCAGGTATGTTTTGCCACTTCTACTTACACTTAGGTTATGCTACACTTGCATGTTTTTTTTTTTTTTTTTTTTCAACAAGTCGGCCGTCTCCCACCGAGGCAGGGTGATATATCCACACCTCTCTGGCTTTTCTTCTATTTTCTTACTAGTTATTTCTTTCTTTCTTTCAACACACCGGCCGTATCCCACCAAGGCGGGGTGGCGCAAAAGGACAAACAAAAGTTTCTCCTTGTACATTTAGTAATATATACAGGAGAAGGGGCTACTAGCCCCTTTCTCCCAGCATTTTAGTTGCCTTTTACAACACGCATGGCTTATGGAGGAAGAATTCTGTTCCACTTTCCCATGGAGATAAGAGGAAATAAACAAGAACAAGAACTAGAAAGAAAATAGCAGAAAACCCAGAGGGGTGTGTATATACACATATGCTTGTACAAGTATGTGTAGTGTGACCTAAGTGTAAGTAGAAGTAGCAAGACGTACCTGTAATCTTGCATATTTATGAGACAGACAAAAGACACCAGCAATCCTACCATCATGTAAAACAATTACAGGCTTTTGTTTTACACTCACTTGGCAGGACAGTAGTACCCCCCTGGGTGGTTGCTGTCTACCAACCCACTACCTTTATTACTAGTTCTTGTTCTTGTTTAATTCTGCTCATCTCCATGGGAAAGTGGAACAGAATTCTTCCTCTGTAAGCCATGCGTGTCGTAAGAGGCAACTAACATGCCGTGAGCAAGGGGCTAGTAACCCCTTCTCCTAAATACATTACTAAAGTTAAAGAGAGAAACTGTTGTTTTACTTTTTGGGCCACCTTGCCTTTTTGGGATATGGCTGGTTTGTTGAAAGAAGAAGAAGTAATATATAAAGACTGGTTTATGAAGACTATACCTTGTGCAGGTACAGTATGTATATGAAGACTGGTTTATTACTAGATTATGGACAAAAAATTTTATCACATCTAAGAATATATAATTTGTTGCTAATAAAATAAAAATGCAAACTTTGGTATTACTGAAACATTCTTGGAAAAGTGTTAAGCCTGTAGGGAGGTCATACACTGCCTTGGAAATGGAGATAATCATATTTAATCCAAGGAAAGGGAGGATAGCTCCAATTACTTGGCTCAAGAGCCCTTCACAAGTATCAAGGTGTCTTTTTTGAAAGGGCACCTTCACATAGGATACTTTTAAGGTATTTTTACCATTAATTAAACTGTTGTATTATATTTAAGAATTCGATAATATACTCACCATTTAAATGTGATAAATAATCCACGTAAGCCATAATATAATCAGCATTGTCTGGAAACTTCTTGAGGCCAAGTTCAAATATCCTGAAGGCAATGTCTTTATTTTTGGTACAATAATACTCCATTAACGCAGCACCAACATAAACGTGAAACTGTGTACGAATATCTTCACGAGCCTTCTTGAACACTTCTCTTGTCGATTTAATGCCTTCCGCACGCCGCGCAAATTTCATATATTGAAGATAGGCCTGAAAAAAATATCAAAGCTAAAAACAAATATAAATATTAAAATGTAACTTTTGCAAAATATTTTGCTGATTTTATACCTAAATTCTCTTAATGTATCTTTTTCTAGTGACAGTAAAGTGTCAGAAGCCTTTGTTATTAGTTAAAGTCAATACCTTCATATCTGTCCTTTTTCTAAAAGTTGTATTATTTAATATCATACCACAGTTGTAATATCTTACAACTGTGAGATCTCAAAACATATCATTCACTTGCAGTCTTCCTCACTTGATGCAGTATATGTGTTCTTGAATCAAAGTGCACAAAGTGAACCCTATATACATTTTTTTTAACATGTCAGCTGTCTCGCACCGAGGCGGGGTGACCCAAAAAGAAAGAAAAGCCCAAAAAATGAAAGAAAACACTTTCATCATCATTCACACTTTCACCATCACTTGTACATAATCAGTATCTTTGCAGAGGCACTCAGATGTGAAGTTTAGATGTCACTCCAAACAGCCAATATCCCAAACCACTCTTTTAAAGTGCAGGCATTGTACTTCCCATTTCCAGGTCTCAAGTCTGGCTAACTGGTTTCCCTGAATCACTTCACAAAATATTACCCTGCTCTCACTCCAACAGCCTGTCAGGTCCCAAAAACCATTCATCTCCATTTACTCCTACAAAACATAGGGAATCTTCCCAAGACTGCAAATTATCAATTTCTTGATTAACCCTTTCAGAGTTTCGGCCATACTAGTACGGCTTATGCACAAGTGTCCATGACGTACTACTATGCCTAAATTCTAGCGCCCTCAAATCTAGTGAGAGAAAGCTGGTAGGCCTACATATGAAAGAATGGGTCTATGTGGTCAGTGTGCACAGTATAAAAAAAATCCTGCAGCACACAGTGCGTAATGAGAAAAAAAAAAAACTGACCATGTTTTTGGATTAAAACAGAGACTTTGCACTGTATTTTCGTATGGTATTTATTGTTGTATTCTAGTTTTCCTGGTCTCATTTTATAGAATGGAAGACATATTACAGAAATTGAGATAATTTTGACTGGTTTTACAATGAAAAGTACATACTGTACCTTGAAATTGAGCTCAAAGTAGCAGAAATGTTCGATTTTTACCAAAGTTCAAAAGTAAACAAATCATGCTATGCGTCCAATACACTTCAACTGGTGAGTCTAATATTCTTTCACAAGTGCGCTGATATTATTTATACCATTTCTACACTAATGCAGTAGTCTGCATAATAGTAAATCTTCTATTTTTTTGTGAGAATAAAAATTCAAAGTGAAAAGCAAAAGAATGTAAGAGGGGCGTGGGGACATGACTAATGAACAGAGGAAATGTTATTTTAGTGCCAGGAATGTCTTTCTTGTTTATTCTGGACCCTATTTGGAAATTGGCATCTTTTGAAATTTGTGTGAGATTGGCAAAATTGCTAAATTCTGACCACTGTATTGGATAGTTGAAATCAGTAAATGGGTGGTTTCTTGTACTCATTCGATAGAAAAAATGGAGTTCTAGCGAAATAGTTATGATTTTTTTGTCAACTAGTACACTGGAATTGACCGAAAATAGGGCTCAAAGTGGGCAAAATCGCCGATGCATAAACATAGTCGAAACCGCTAACTTCACGAGAGCATAATTCCCTAAGTTTTCCATCAAATTTCATACTTTTCATAAGAAAAAATAATTTTTTTTTTTTTTGAAATTTGGGGGACCCTGAGAACAAGTCTCAGAGAGGGTCTGTGGACCCTGAAACGGTTAATACTTAACAAAAAAAACAAAAAAAAAAAAAACACCACTTATGCTGCACCAAATGGTCAAATAAAAATTTTAACTGAAAAATAACTGAGAAAATCAAGTGAAAAATTCAGTCGTAACACAAAGGCTAAGAGTATCTACATTGACTTTCCAAACAAACAGGTAATAATAACAATAATTATTTTACCTCAGATCTACATCTGTTTGGTCTATGACTCTAACAGAGCTGTATAATAATAAGCTTCCAAAACAAAAATATAAATTATTTTGTTTTTTTTAACAAGTCAGCCGTCTCTTACTGAGGCAGGGTGACCCAAAAAGAAAGAAAATCCCCAAAAAGAAAATACTTTCATTATCATTCAACACTTTCACCTCACTCACACATAATCACTGTTTTTGCAGAGGTGCCCACAATACAACAGTTTAGAAGCATATACGTATAAAGATACACAACATATCCCTCCAAACTGCCAATATCCCGAACCCCTCCTTTAGAGTGCAGGCATTGTACTTCCCACTTCCAGGACTCAAGTTCGGCTACATAAAAATAACCGGTTTCCCTGAATCCCTTCACTAAATATTACCCTGCTCACACTCCAACAACTCGTCAGGTCCCAAATACCATTCGTTTCCATTCACTCCTATTGAACATGCTCACGCATGCCTGCTGGAAGTCCAAGCCCCTCACCCACGAAACCTCCCTTACCCCTTCTTTCCAACCTTTTCGAGGACGACCCCTACCCCGCCTTCCTTCCCCTACAGATTTATACGCTCTCCATGTCATTCTACTTTGATCCATTCTCTCTAAATGACCAAACCACCTCAACAACCTCTCTTCAGCCCTCTGACTTATACTTTTATTAACTCCACACCTTCTCCTAATTTCCACACTCCAAATTTTCTGCAAAAGAAGAAAATTAAAAGTGAATACAGGAAAGAGTAAGGTTATGAGGATAACAAAAAGATTAGGTGATAAAAGATTGGATATCAGATTGGAGGGAGAGAGTATGGAGGAGGTGAATGTATTTAGATATTTGGGAGTGGACGTGTCAGCGAATGGGTCTATGAAAGATGAGGTGAATCATAAAATTGATGAGGGAAAAAGGGTGAGCGGTGCTATATTTATGTTGTTTTAATCTAAGTTCGAGACTTACCAGTTTGACCGTAATAAACTTTATCGCAAATTTTACAAGGAATCTTATAGACACATCCATCAGCATTTTGGGTGGAATTCTTTATCAAAAGTTTTTTTTACTGTACCAAGATTTTTAAATACAACTTTAATATTAAAAGTCTTAAGAAGAGAAGGCATATCAACCAAGTTTTCATGGTAAGGGAGAAGCAACATATTTTTAAGAAGAAATATCCAAAATTTATGAAATAGCCAATGATCTGAAATACCCGAGAAATTTTTTATTTTTATTATCACACCGGCCGATTCCCACCAAGGCAGGGTGGCCCGAAAAAGAAAAACTTTCACCATCATTCACTCCATCACTGTCTTGCCAGAAGGGTGCTTTACACTACAGTTTTTAAACTGCAACATTAACACCCCTCCTTCAGAGTGCAGGCACTGTACTTCCCATCTCCAGGACTCAAGTCCGGCCTGCCGGTTTCCCTGAATCCCTTCATAAATGTTACTTTGCTCACACTCCAACAGCACGTCAAGTATTAAAAACCATTTGTCTCCATTCACTCCTATCAAACACGCTCACGCATGCCTGCTGGAAGTCCAAGCCCCTCGCACACAAAACCTCCTTTACCCCCTCCCTCCAACCCTTCCTAGGCCGACCCCTACCCCGCCTTCCTTCCACTACAGACTGATACACTCTTGAAGTCATTCTGTTTCGCTCCATTCTCTCTACATGTCCGAACCACCTCAACAACCCTTCCTCAGCCCTCTGGACAACAGTTTTGGTAATCCCGCACCTCCTCCTAACTTCCAAACTACGAATTCTCTGCATTATATTCACACCACAAATGTAATTGATAAATCATTTAAAATTGCTAGAAATACTTTTTACAACCCAAAAAGAGACAACCAACCTTATTCAATTAAAAATATGTTGGTTCTCCCTTACCATGAAAACTTGGTTGATATACCTTCTCTTCTTAAGACTTTTAATATTAAAGTTGTATTTAACCCTTTGAGGGTCCGTCCCGTAGATCTACGGCTTTACGTTCAGGGTCCAAACCGTTTATCAGAGTGAGCTCAGCTCACTCTGATAAACTGTGAGTGGTACATCTGGGCCTAGATATGAGAGAATACATCTATGTGGTATGTGTGCACCACATAAAACAGATCCTGCAGCACACTGTGTATAATGAGAGAAAAAAACTGAAATCATGATTTTTCGATTAAAAGAGCGACTTTGCAGTGTTTTTGTCGTATGTTTTTTATAGTTCTATTTGCTATTTCTTGGTCACATTTGATAGAATGGAAGACATATTACAGAAATAGAGATGATTTTGATTGGTTTTTGCACTGGAAATGGCTTGAAACTGAGCTCAAAGTAGCAGAAATGTTAAATTTTTGCCGATATTCAAGAGTAAACAAACGACCTCACACGTCTAATACACGCCAGCTGGTGGGTCTAATATGCATTCACAAATATGGTGATGGTATTTATACAATTGTTACAGTATTGCATAACAGTAAATCTTCTATTTTTTGGTGTGAATAAAAATTCATTATGTGAATAAAAAATCAAAATGGAATTAATTTGTAAAGCCTCAAAACGTAACTAATGAACAGAGGAAATGTTAGTTTAGTTCCAGGAATACCTACATTGTTTATTCTGGACCCTATTTTGAAATTGGAATATTTTGAACTTTGTGTTAAATTGGCCAAATTACCAATTTCCGATCACTTTATTTTGTAGTTGAAACAGTTGACTTGGTGATTTCTTGTGCTCAATTGATAGAATAGAAGTAATACTAGTGAAATAGCTAAGAATTTGGTTGACTGGAATAATGTAATTGGCCTAAAATGGGAGTCAAAGTCGGCAAAATCGCTGATTCGTAAATATCGCTGACACATCAAAATTCGCGAGAGCATAATTTCGTCAATTTTCCATCAAATTTCGTACTTTTTGTTTTATTACCTTCACAAAAAGATTCTCTACCATTTCATAAGAAAAAATAACAATTTTTTTTTTTTGAAAATTCTTGGACACTGGGGCACCACTTCACATTTGGGCCTTGGACCCTGAAGGGGTTAAAAATCTTGATACAGTAAAAAAACTTTTGATAAAGAATTCCCGCCAAAATGCTGACGGATGTGTCTATAAGATTCCTCGTAAAATTTGCGATAAAGTTTATTACGGTCAAACTATGTTGTTTTAACCCTTAAAAGGTCCAAACGTATATATACGTTCACTCGCGTAGTGCCCCAAATTTTTTGAGAAAATTTTTTTTTTAAAAGGAAAAAAGAGCATATGGTGCCCAGGCATCCCCAATTATTTTAATATGGCACACAGTGAGTGCACACACCCATTCTCTCATGTCTAGGTGACTCAGGCTTATCGTGGCAATGTTGAATGAATGACAAAGAAAACGCATATATACGTTTGGGGCGCTACTCGCGTGAACGTATATATACATTTGGACTGTTTAAGGGTTAAAACAACATAAATATAGCATTAGAACTGGACAAGATTCCAATGCTCTATTTATTCATGTGAGAGACTTTAGCCATCCAATTGTTTTTCAAAAAGTTGAGAAAGTTGTATCAAGCAAGTCCATGGTTGACAGAAATATAATTGAATCTTGTTTCATAAAAAGCAGTTTTGAAAATAATATGAATATTTCCTTAGGTTTGTATAAATTAGATTCATTTATAATTAATAAAATTTGGTTAGAGTTTAATAATACATTGGACAAATAATAAACCTTATTTCTTGGGTAGAATAATTTGTTAGTGGGTTGTCGTGAGGACCTGCCTAGTTGGACCAGCGGACCTACTGCAGTGTTCCTCTTTTCTTATGAGTCCGGTATTGTCCCGCGTCAGGTGTTTCTTTGTTGTGGGAGTTGACTGTGAGGTGTGGTCTAAGCCCTTTAATTACCTTCCTTTGATGTATTACTTTCATAGTTCCTTGACAATGTGAGTAGTCACGAAAGCGCTTGGAATTTCACTACTCTTTCACAGTGGTTGTTGTTTTGCATATTTTAAAATCACCTGTTTACTGTGATCTTATTGCATGTTTGTACATGTATGTGTAGTGTGACCTAAGTGTAAGTAGAAGTAGCAAGACGTACCTGAAACCTTGCATGTTTATGAGACAGAAAAAAAAAAAAAAACACCAGCAATCCTACCATCATGTAAAACAATTACAGGCTTCCATTTTACACTCACTTGGCAGGACGGTAGTACCTCCGTGGGCGGTTGCTGTCTACCAACCTACTACCATCATATATATATCTATATATATACATATCTTCTTTCTTTCTTTCAACAAACTGGCCGTATCCCACCGAGGCGGGGTGGCCCTAAAGAAAAAACGAAAGTTTCTCATTTTACATTTAGTAATATATACAGGAAAAGAGGTTACTAGCCCCTTGCTCCCGGCATTTTAGTCGCCTCTTACAACATGCATGGCTTACGGAGGAAGAATTCTGTTCCACTTCCCCACGGAGATAAGAGGAAATAAACAAGAATAAGAACTAGAAAGAAAATGGAAGAAAACCCAGAGGGGTGTGTATATATGTGCTTGTACATGTATGTGTAGTGTGACCTAAGTGTAAGAAGAAGTAGCAAGACGTACCTGAAATCTTGCATGTTTATGAGACAGAAAAAAGGGCACCAGCAATCCTACCATCACGTAAAACAATTACAGGCTTTCGTTTCACACTCATTTGGCAGAATGGTAGTACCCCTCTGGGTGGTTGCTGTCTACCAACCTTCTACCTACATATATAATATATATATATATACATACGTATCCTGCCAAGTGAGTGTAAAACGAAAGCCTGTAATTGTTTTACATGATGGTAGGATTGCTGGTGTCTTTTGTCTGTCTCATAAATATGCAAGATTACAGGTACGTCTTGCTACTTCTACTTACACTTAGGTCACACTACACATACATGTACATGTTTATTTATACACACTCATCTGAGTTTTCTTTGATTTTATCTTAATAGTTCTTGGTCTTATTACTTTTCCTTTTATATCCATGGGGAAGTGGAATAAGAATCTTTCCTCCGTAAGCCATGCGTGTTGTAAAAGTCAACTAAAATGCCGGGAACAATGGGCTAGTAACCCCTTTTCCTGTAAAGATTACTAAAAAGAATAATAAGAAGAAAATTGTTTTCTTTCTTTTATGGGTCACCCTGCCTCGGTGGGAGACGGCCGACTAGTTGAAAAAAAAAAAAAAAATATATACGTATATATAAATGTATGGAAGAAGGTAAGGTACCTAGGGATTGGCAGAGAGCATGCATAGTTCCTTTGTATAAAGGCAAAGGGGACAAAAGAGAGTGCAAAAATTATAGGGGAATAAGTCTGTTGAGTATACCTGGTAAAGTGTATGGTAGAGTTATTATTGAAAGAATTAAGAGTAAGACGGAGAATAGGATAGCAGATGAACAAGGAGGCTTTAGGAAAGGTAGGGGTGTGTGGACCAGGTGTTTACAGTGAAACACCTAAGTGAACAGTATTTAGATAAGGCTAATGAGGTCTTTGTGGCATTTATGGATTTGGAAAAGGCATATGACAGGGTGGATAGGGGGGCAATGTGGCAGATGTTGCAGGTGTATGGTGTAGGAGGTAGGTTACTGAAAGCAGTGAAGAGTTTTTACGAGGATAGTGAGGCTCAAGTTAGAGTATGTAGGAAAGAGGGAAATTATTTCCCAGTAAAAGTAGGCCTCAGACAAGGATGTGTGATGTCACCATGGTTGTTTAATATATTTATAGATGGGGTTGTAAGAGAAGTAAATGCGAGGGTATTGGCAAGAGGTGTGGAGTTAAAAGATAAAGAATCACACAAAGTGGGAGTTGTCACAGTTGCTCTTTGCTGATGACACTGTGCTCTTGGGAGATTCTGAAGAGAAGTTGCAGAGATTGGTGGATGAATTTTGTAGGGTATGCAAAAGAAGAAAATTATAAGTGAATACAGGAAAGAGTAAGGTTATGAGGATAACAAAAAGATTAGGTGATGAAAGATTGGATATCAGATTGGAGGGAGAGAGTATGGAGGAGGTGAATGTATTCAGATATTTGGGAGTGGACGTGTCAGCGGATGGGTCTATGAAAGATGAGGTAAATCATAGAATTGATGAGGGGAAAAGGGTGAGTGGTGCACTTAGGAGTCTGTGGAGACAAAGAACTTTGTCCTTGGAGGCAAAGAGGGGAATATATGAGAGTATAGTTTTACCAACGCTCTTATATGGGTGTGAAGCATGGGTGATGAATGTTGCAGCGAGGAGAAGGCTGGAGGCAGTGGAGATGTCATGTCTGAGGGCAATGTGTGGTGTGAATATAATGCAGAGAATTCGTAGTTTGGAAGTTAGGAGGAGGTGCGGGATTACCAAAACTGTTGTCCAGAGGGCTGAGGAAGGGTTGTTGAGGTGGTTCGGACATGTAGAGAGAATGGAGCGAGACAGAATGACTTCAAGAGTGTATCAGTCTGTAGTGGAAGGAAGGCGGGGTAGGGGTCGGCCTAGGAAAGGTTGGAGGGACGGGGTAAAGGAGGTTTTGTGTGCGAGGGGCTTGGACTTCCAGCAGGCATGCGTGAGCGTGTTTGATAGGAGTGAATGGAGACAAATGGTTTTTAATACTTGACGTGCTGTTGGAGTGTGAGCAAAGTAACATTTATGAAGGGGTTCAGGGAAACCGGCAGGCCGGACTTGAGTCCTGGAGATGGGAAGTACAGTGCATGCACGCTGAAGGAGGGGTGTTAATGTTGCAGTTTAAAAACTGTAGTGGAAAGCACCCTTCTGGCAAGACAGTGATGGAGTGAATGATGGTGAAAGTTTTTCTTTTTCGGGCCACCCTGCCTTGGTGGGAATCGGCCAGTGTGATAATAAAAAATATAATAATATATGTATATATAAAAGAGGAGGTGACTAAAATGCCGTAAGCAAGGGGCTAGCAATCCCTTCTCCTGTATAAATCACTAAATTTAAGAAGAGAAACTTTCATTTTTCTTTTTGGACCACCTTGCCTTGGTGGGATATGACCGGTTTGTTGAAAGAATATGAATTATGAAAACATTAAATTGTTACAAGAGGGTAATGAAGAGCTGTTATGAGTGAAAGCATAACCTACCAAAGTTGGATCAACATCTTCCATTTCTATGTATCGTTGATATATTTTGTGAACTTCTTGATATCGTAGTCGAGACTCTTCAAAGTCAGCATATGCAAAGAATAGCAGCTGATTCTTTCTCAGTGGCCCAGAGATTGCTCTCTCATATATCTGTGCAGCTTCCTCACTGAAGATTTTGCTTGCATTTACATCCTATGACAAAAACAAATAATACAGTAAGCAGAAAGCATCATAGTTTAAGAACACTGTAATAAAAAATACTTGGTACAGGAAAGCTTCAATAATTAAAAAGCGTTAAGTATAGGTAAAACAGTTCGGCTTTGTCACTTAGTTGTAAGTGCATATTGGTAATGACAAGCAATGTTCCAGCTCTTGGGGTTACCTCTTTATTTCTGACTCACTGACTGACATAAATTATCATATTTATGTTCCTAATTAGTCTATTACACTTCTTGATTACTATTAGGTTGAACTAATACAGTATTTCTTTGTCTCTATAACTTGGCTTGGTGTTTAGTTTTCTATTGATGTCTCATGGATTCTTCCCTTGTAAAGTCTGCTCTTGTCTACTCTGTGCCACAGAACATTTTGTATTTTGTGATCATATTCCCTCATGTTCTGCATTCCTCCAGGAATAGGAAATCAAACATGTGTAGCCTTTACTCGTGGTTCACACTGCCCAGCTACACCAATTGTCTGTAAGCTTATCACTGAACATTCTCGAGATTCTTTGTGTTAGACTAGGCAAGAGTTCTCACCAGGGGCAGCTCCAGGGGTTTTATACAAGGAAGGCTTAGGGGGTGGCACTATGGTTGGGAAAAGGGGGCTAGGGGACCTGGCTTGAAGCAGCATTATTATTTTAACCCTTAGGGGGTTTCGGACGTACTAGTACGTCTTACGACCCAGGGTTTTTGACGTACTAGTACGCCTAAATTCTACAGCCCTCAAATCTAGCGAGAGAAAGCCGGTAGGCCTACATATGAAAGAATGGGTCTATGTGGTCAGTGTGCGCAGTATAAAAAAAATCCTGCAGCACACAGTGCGTAATGAGAAAAAAAAATTTGACCGTGTTTTGGGATTAAAACAGCGACTTTGCACTGTATTTTCGTATGGTATCTATTGTTGTATTCTAGTTTTTTGGTCTCATTTTATAGAATGGAAGACATGTTACAGAAACTGAGATGATTTTAACTGGTTTTACAATGAAAAGTACCTTGAAATTGAGCTCAAAGTAGCAGAAATGTTAAATTTTTACCAAAGTTCAAAAGTAAACAAATCATGCTATGCGTCCAATACACGTCAACTGGCGAGTCTAATACTCTTTCACAAGTGCGCTGATATTATTTATACCATTTCTACACTAATGCAGTAGTCTGCATAACAGTAAATCTTATTTTTTTTGTAAGAATAAAAATTCAAAGCGGAAAGCCAAAGAAATATAAGAGGGGCCTGGGGATATGACTAACAGAGAACTTGTTATTTTAGTGCCAGGAATGTCTGTCTTGTTTATTCTGGACCCTATTTGGAAATTGGCATCTTTTGAAATTTGTGTGAAATTGGCAAAATTTCTAAATTCTGACGACTTTATTGGATAGTTGAAATCGGTAAATGGGTGGTTTCTTGTACACATTTGATAGAAAAAATGGAGTTCTAGCAAAATAGTTATGATTTTTGTGAACTAGTACACTGGAATTGGCCGAAAATAGGGCTCAAAGTGGGCAAAATCGCCGATGCATAAACATTGTCGAAACCGCTAACTTCGCGAGAACATAATTCCTTAAGTTTTCCATCAAATTTCATACTTTTGGTGTCATTATGATCGGGAAAAGATTCTCCATCTTTCGTAAGAAAAAAATAATTTTTTTTTTTAAATTTGGCCGACCCTGAGAACAAGTCTCTGAGAGGACCTGTCGACCCCCAAAGGGTTAATTGGGGGGACTTTCGGGACCTTTTTTTTTTTTTTTATAGCATACCCTTCTCCCCACATCATTTTGGTGCTGCCCCTAGTTCTCAGCTGGTTCTCTGTGCAGAAGTCTAACTGCAATGCTCTATATTCCTAAAACCTAGAGTTTCACAGTACAGCATTAAATTTTGAATTAATGTAGACAGTTTGCCCACACTACATTGTTCCTTAGTGTTCAACTCACTCATTAGGTTATTTGATATCTATCTGCTGATGGTTTCTGGGCTCATAGTCCCACAAATATCTGTTAATGGTACCTGGGCTCAGAATCCCACAAATACCTGTTAAAAGTTTCAGGGTCTGAGCCGTAGTACTATAGCTCTGAAGTGAGGGGTCCATGCCATAGTTCTATGCCTAAATTCTAGCAGCTTCAAATTTAGCAGAAGGTTGGTAGGCCTACATATGAGACAATGGGTCTGCATGGTCAGTGTGTGCAGTAAACAAAAATCAGGGCTCCTGCATTGCATTGTGGGAACACCATCTTCAGTACCCTTTGTTCACCATGCCTTATGGCAGCAAAAACCTCACTCCCCAGCAAATTGGGAATCTTCTCTTCCCAAGTGATAGTTCTAACACCAATGGAGGTGGAAGTGAAGTTGAATTCTATGGTTTTGAGGAGTTAGTGACTGAAAGCAATGCTCAGGATGCTGGAAATAGTACTGAAAACCCTGATGACCCTCAACCATCCACCTCTGGAGCTGATCCTCTGCTTCACGTTCAGTTTTACCATACTGTAAACACAAGTTTAGATTTTCCCATGGCCATGGCTCAGATGTGAACAATGCTGATGACAGTGATATTTATTATGATTTCCTAGCTTTTAATGACCATTCAAGTAGCAACAGTGAAGGGGAATATTCACCAGTGTAGCATTGATTTATACAACACTGCAAGCAGTCTGGTAGTGTACCATATGCTAGTCCAAGGGGATGGAGTACATCTCAAAGTACATCTCGTGGCTCTACACCAGCAACAGAGAGTGAAAGATGAAGAAGTTGCTACAATTGGGATGAATAATATACTGCATGCAGTAGTAGACAGTGGTGATGGTGACACACGTGATGCGGCACCAGCATCGCCCCAGGCTGGGAGTCATGATGCTCTCACTCAATATATTCATGACCCAGGCTAGCCTCAATCACCCACACACCACAACAAGCTGGACAACCACAACCAGCTAGAAATATCCAGTACCCACCAACAGACAACATCTGGGACTGGCAGCAGGGTGCCAATTTTGTACCCAATCCCCATCAATTTGATGACACTTAAAGTGGAATCCTGCCATCCTGTACCCTTGGGAACAATGCCAGTGAACTGGAATGTTTTTAACTATTTTTTGATCAACCCCTGATGAAAGTTGTCAGGGAAAGTAACATACTTTGGTTATGCCATGGCAAACCACACTTGTTTCACCACAATTATGACTACACCAGTGGAAGGAGACAACTGTGGCTGAGATGTATTTATTCCTTGCCACAATAATGCTCATGCCACATGTGTATAAGCACAGTATCAAATCATACTGGTTGACAGACCACCTAATTTCAACCCCAGCCTTCAGTGATATCATCCCCATCAACTGATTTATCATACTCTACGTATGCTACACTTCTCGGACATAACAAGGCCTGACAGAAACAACAGGTTATACAAGATTAAGAATATGTTTATGTATCTGAAACAAAAGTTCATTACATATTTTTACCCCTTCAAGAACCTTGTTACTGATGAATTTTTAATTCTCTTCAAAGGTAGATTGTTGTTCAAGCAGAACATATCAAGCAAGAGAAAACACTATGGTATCAAGCTGTTTGTGCTTTGTGATTGTGCACATTAGAAGTAAGACATTGAAAGATACCAGGAAGTTATTGGGTACTTCAGGTGATATGGTGAGAACAATGATGGAACCACATCTTGGTAAGGGGCATACATTATATATGGATAATTGGTACATAAGCCTCTTACTTAGTGATTTCCTGTGAGTGAACATAATAGATGTGTGTGGTACAGTGTGTGGAAATCGTAAGCATATGCCCAGGTTCAACGCAGTCTCTCATACTGGTGAGGTATAGGTGTTTGCTGCCAATGACATCATGGCATTACAGTGGCATGACATGCAAGATGTGACATCATTGACATCAATTCACCAGAATGAAATGACAGACAGTAGCAGGGAAGACAGAGAAACCAATGAACCCACTGTAAAACCTGTGGCTGTGATTGACTACACCGTCAATATGCGTTTGGTGGACAAATGTGACATGCAGATTGGGTTTGCCGATTATGTTCATAAGAGTTGTAAGTGGTACATAAAACTCTTCTTCCATCTTGTGGACATTTCAATTCCCAATGCTTATAATATGTACCAGATGAAGACTGGCAACAGACTACCTTATGCTGAATTTTGATTGTCTGTCATCAGGCAAATGATATTCAAGTACCAGGTCACAACACCCACAATACAAAACCGCCCACGAACTGATCACCAAACACCCTGTCGTTTGAGGCATGGGGATCACTTCCTAGTAACAATTCCTCCTACTAAGAAGAAATGGGCTCAGAAGAGATGTTTATGTGCATATACAACAAAATGCCCATGAAAATGCAGACACACTCGTTTTATGTGTGAGGAGTGTAAAGCACCACTGTGCATGACACCATGTTTCAAAGAGTTCCACAAACTTCAACAGTTCTAAGAACATGTCCAGTGACTGTATATATGTACATACAGTGGAACCTTGGTTGTTGACTATATTACTTGTCGAACAAGTCAGTTTTCAAATGAGGAATTCAAGATAAAAATGTCCTGGTTCTCATACATTCTCTTGGTTGTTGACCAACAACATGAACAGCTAGGGTCATGTACTCACAGAATGCACACTGGACCTTGCAAATGGTGCAAAAGTGTTATCAAAGCAAGGCCCACAGATTATTGAGGAGGTTGAAAAAATCTTGTTGATTTGGATAAATGAAAAGCAAGGGGATCTACATAACTGAAGAGGAAAAGTCAATGCCAGGACACAAGCCAATGAAAGACAGGCTTGCTATGTTACTGAGTGGTAATGCAAGTGGGGACTTGAAATTGAAGCCTTTACTTGTTTATCATTCTGAAAATCCTTGAGTTTTTAAGAAGAACAATGTTATGAAAACCAAATTGGCTGTAATGTGGAGAGCCAACACATAAGCTTGGGTAACAAGACAATTTTTTATGGAGTGGGTTCATGAGATCTTTGCTCCCACTGTCAAAAAGTACCTCATTAACAAATAATTGCTACTCAGAGCCTTTTTACTTATCGATAATGCTCCTGCTCACCCTCCAAGCTTGGAAAATGAGTTGCTGGAGGAGTTCAGTTTTATAATTGTGAAGTTCTTCCTTTCTAACACTATTCCTCTCATCCAGCCCATGGACCAGCAACTCATTTCTAACTTCAAGAAACTCTACTTCAGAAACAAATTTAACCCTCAGGGAGTTCTGGAAGGACCATTTCAATATCTTCACCTGCTTGAGGCTTAAAGACAAAGCCTAGGGAAATGTGTCTTCCAAGACCATGCAGTCAGCATGGAAAAAATTGCAGCCTGACTTTGTGGGGCCAGGGATTTTGAAGGCTTTGAAGATGAGTCTGAGCCTGGGAAAGACCTTAATCCTAGAGGTTACTGAAGATGATGTGGAGGAGTTAGAGGAGGAGCATAGAACTGAACCAACCACAGAAGAACTTGTAGACCTTCAGAAGGAGCAGCAACAGATTACAGTGGAGAAGCTGTCACCAGAGGAAGAGGAGAGAAGGGATGATGTGCCCATTGCACTTGTCAATGAAATGTGTGCTAAATGGTGAGAAATGCAGAAATTTGCTGAAAAATACCATCCAGAACAAAGCAGTGGCCATCCATCTCTTTAACATGTATAGGTTGGTAGACAGCAACCACCCAGGGAGGTACTACCGTCCTGCCAAGTGAGTGTAAAACGAAAGCCTGTAATTGTTTTACATGATGGTAGGATTGCTGGTGTCTTTTGTCTGTCTCATAAATATGCAAGATTACAGGCATGTCTTGCTACTTCTACTTACACTTAGGTCACACTACACATACACGTACACGTTTATTTATACACACTTATCTGAATTTTCTTTGATTTTATCTTAATAGTTCTTGGTCTTATCACTTTTCCTTTTATATCCATGGGGAAGTGGAATAAAAATTAATCTTTCCTCCGTAAGCCATGCGTGTTGTAAAAGTCAACTAAAATGCCGGGAACAATGGGCTAGTAACCCCTTTTCCTGTAAAGATTACTAGAAATAATAAGAAGAAAATTGTCAAAGTGGGAAGTCTGAATGTGCGTGGATGTTGTGCAAATGATAAGAAAGAGATGATTGTGGATGTTATGAATGAGAAGAAACTGGATGTCCTGGCTTTAAGTGAAACAAAGCTGAAGGGGGTGGGAGAGTTTCAATGGAGAGGAATAAATGGGATTAGGTTAGGGGTTTCAAATAGAGTTAGAGCTAAAGAAGGAGTAGCAATAATGTTGAAGGATAAGCTATGGCAGGAAAAGAGGGACTACAAATGTATTAATTCAAGGATTATGTGGAGTAAAATAAAGATTGGATGTGAAAAGTGGGTTATAGTAAGCGTGTATGCACCTGGAGAAGAGAGAAGTGTAGAGGAGAGAGAGAGATTTTGGGAAATGTTGAGTGAATGCGTGGGGAGTTTTGAATCAAGTGTGAGAGTAATGGTGGTTGGGGATTTCAATGCAAAAGTGGGTAAAAATGTTATGGAGGGAGTAGTAGGTAAATTTGGGGCGCCAGGGGTAAATGTAAATGGGGAGCCTTTAATTGAGCTATGTGTAGAAAGAAATTTGGTAATAAGTAATACATATTTTATGAAAAAGAGGATAAATAAATATACAAGGTATGATGTAGCACGTAATGAAAGTAGTTTGTTAGATTATGTATTGGTGGATAAAAGGTCGATGGGTAGGCTCCAGGATGTACATGTTTATAGAGGGGCAACTGATATATCGGATCATTATTTAGTTGTAGCTACAGTTAGAGTAAGAGGTAGATGGGAAAAGAGGAAGGTGGCAACAACAAGTAAGAGGGAGGTGAAAGTATATAAACTAAGGGAGGAGGAAGTTCGGGTGAGATATAAGCGACTATTGGCAGAAAGGTGGGCTAGTGCAAAGATGAGTAGTGGGGGAGTTGAAGAGGGTTGGAATAGTTTTAAAAATGCAGTACAGTGGACCCCCGCATACCGATGGCATCACATAACGATTAATCCGCATACCGCTTGCTTTAATCGCAAAAATTTTGCCTCGCATACCGCTTAAAAACCCGCTCACCGATTTTCGTCCGAGACGCATCCAATGTGCGCCCTCAGCCAGCCTCACATGTGCCGCCGGTGGCATTGTTTACCAGCCAGCCTCCGCGGTAACATCCAAGCATACAATCGGAATATTTCGTATTATTACAGTGTTTTCGGTGCTTTTTCTGGAAAATAAGTGACCATGGGCCCCAAGAAAGCTTCTAGTGCCAACCCTACAGCAATAAGGGTGAGAATTACAATAGAGATGAAGAAAAAGATCATTGATAAGTATGAAAGTGGAGTGCGTGTCTCCGAGCTGGCCAAGTTGTATAATAAACCCCAATCAACCATCGCTACTATTGGTGGTACAGCTGCTGCTGCTGCTGCACTGTCAGCTGCTGCTGCTGCTGTAGCATCGTCTGCTGCTGCTGCTGCTGCTGCTGTAGCATCGTCTGCTGCTGCTGCTGCTGCTGTAGCATCGTCTGCTGCTGCTGTAACATCGTCTGTTGCTGCTGTAGCATCGTCTGCTGCTGCTGTAGCATTGTCTGTTGCTGCTGTACCACCGTCAGCTGCTGCTGCTGCTGTAGCATCGTCTGCTGCTGCTGCTGTAGCATCGTCTGCTGCTGCTGCTGCTGTAGCATCGTCTGCTGCTGCTGTAACATCGTCTGTTGCTGCTGAAGCATCGTCTGCTGCTGCTGTAGCATCGTCTGTTGCTGCTGTACCACCGTCAGCTGCTGCTGCTGTAGCATCGTCTGCTGCTGCTGCTGCTGTAACATCGTCTGTTGCTGCTGTAGCATCGTCTGTTGCTGCTGTAGCATCGTCTGTTGCTGCTTATTGTTGGCTTATTGAGAATACCAAGAAACAATTAACCCCAGAGGATTTGCCACCCAGGATAACCCAAAAAAGTCAGTGTCATCGAAGACTGTCTAACTTATTTCCACTGGGGTCCTTAATCTTGTCTCCCAGGATGCAACCCACACAAGTCGACTAACACCCAGGTGAACAGGGAAAAATGCCTGGAACTAGTGCTCATATTGGTGAATTTAAAGCCAGCAAAGGTTGGTTTGAGAGATTTAAGAATCGTAGTGGCATACACAGTGTGATAAGGCCTGTTCTGGAAGAAAATGCCAAACAGGACCTACAGTACTCAGGAGGAAAAGGTACTCCCAGGACACAGTGTCTCATCAGTCATTGCTGCATCTTCAATAAAGGTAAGTGTCATTTATTCTTCATTTAGTAGACTAGTACATGCACAATATATACTGTGCATGTACTACTCTACTATTGTGCATGTATCCTTCTCTTTGTGTGTAGGAAAATGTATATTTCATGTGGTAAAATTTTTTTTTTCATACTTTTGGGTGTCTTGCACGGATTAATTTGATTTCCATTATTTCTTATGGGGAAAATTCATTCGCATACCGATTATTTCGCATAACAATGACCCCTCTTGCACGGATTAAAATCGGTATGCGGGGGTCCACTGTATTAGAATGTGGGGCAGAAGCTTGTGGTTATAGGAGGGTGGGGGCAGGAGGAAAGAGGAGTGATTGGTGGAATGATGAAGTAAAGGGTGTGATAAAAGAGAAAAAGGTAGCTTACGAGAGGTTTTTACAAAGCAGAAGTGTTATAAGAAGAGCAGAGTATATGGAGAGTAAAAGAAAGGTAAAGAGAGTGGTGAGAGAGTGCAAAAGGAGAGCAGATGATAGAGTGGGAGAGGCACTGTCAAGAAATTTTAATAAAAATAAGAAAAAATTTTGGAGTTAAACAAGTTAAGAAAGCCTAGGAAAAGTATAGATTTGTCAGTTAAAAACAAAGTAGGGGAGTTAGTAGATGGGGAGAGGGAGGTATTAGATAGATGGCGAGAATATTTTGAGGAACTTTTAAATGTTAAGGAAGAAACAGAGGCAGTAATTTCATGCACTGGTCAGGGAGGTATACCATCTTTTAGGAGTGAAGAAGAGCAGAATGTAAGTGTGGGGGAGGTACGTGAGGCATTACGTAAAATTAAAGGGGGTAAAGCAGCTGGTACTGATGGGATCATGACAGAAATGTTAAAAGCAGGGGGGGATATAGTGTTGGAGTGGTTGGTACTTTTGTTCAATAAATGTATGAAAGAGGGGAAGGTACCTAGGGATTGGCGGAGAGCATGTATAGTCCCTTTATATAAAGGGAAAGGGGACAAAAGAGACTGTAAAAATTATAGAGGAATAAGCTTACTGAGTATACCAGGAAAAGTGTACGGTAGGGTTATAATTGAAAGAATTAGAGGTAAGACAGAATGTAGGATTGCGGATGAGCAAGGAGGTTTCAGAGTGGGTAGGGGATGTGTAGATCAAGTGTTTACATTGAAGCATATATGTGAACAGTATTTAGATAAAGGTAGGGAAGTTTTTATTGCATTTATGGATTTAGAAAAGGCATATGATAGAGTGGATAGAGGAGCAATGTGGCAGATGTTGCAAGTATATGGAATAGGTGGTAAGTTATTAAATGCTGTAAAGAGTTTTTATGAAGATAGTGAGGCTCAGGTTAGGGTGTGTAGAAGAGAGGGAGACTATTTCCCGGTAAAAGTAGGTCTTAGACAGGGATGTGTAATGTCACCATGGTTGTTTAATATATTTATAGATGGGGTTGTTAAGGAAGTAAATGCTAGGGTGTTTGGGAGAGGGGTGGGATTAAATTATGGGGAATCAAATTCAAAATGGGAATTGACACAGTTACTTTTTGCTGATGATACTGTGCTTATGGGAGATTCTAAAGAAAAATTGCAAAGGTTAGTGGATGAGTTTGGGAATGTGTGTAAAGGTAGAAAGTTGAAAGTGAACATAGAAAAGAGTAAGGTGATGAGGGTGTCAAATGATTTAGATAAAGAAAAATTGGATATCAAATTGGGGAGGAGGGGTATGGAAGAAGTGAATGTTTTCAGATACTTGGGAGTTGACGTGTCGGCGGATGGATTTATGAAGGATGAGGTTAATCATAGAATTGATGAGGGAAAAAAGGTGAGTGGTGCGTTGAGGTATATGTGGAGTCAAAAAACGTTATCTATGGAGGCAAAGAAGGGAATGTATGAAAGTATAGTAGTACCAACACTCTTATATGGGTGTGAAGCTTGGGTGGTAAATGCAGCAGCGAGGAGACGGTTGGAGGCAGTGGAGATGTCCTGTTTAAGGGCAATGTGTGGTGTAAATATTATGCAGAAAATTCGGAGTGTGGAAATTAGGAGAAGGTGTGGAGTTAATAAAAGTATTAGTCAGAGGGCAGAAGAGGGGTTGTTGAGGTGGTTTGGTCATTTAGAGAGAATGGATCAAAGTAGAATGACATGGAATGGAATGACATGGAATGACCTACTATGTAGGTAGTAGGTTGGTAGACAGCAACCACCCAGGGAAGTACTACCGTCCTGCCAGATGACTGTGAAACAAAAACCTGTAACTGTTTTGCATGATGGTAGGATTGCTGGTTTCTTTTTCTGTCTCATAAACACGCTAAGATAACAGGGATATCTTGCTACTCCTACTTACACTTTGGTCACACTTCACAGACACGCACATGCATATATATATATACATACATCTAGGTTTTTCTCTTTTTTCTAAATAGCTCTTGTTCTTTTTTATTTCTTCTATTGTCCATGGGGAAGTGGAAAAGAATCTTTCCTCCGTAAGCCATGCGTGTCGTATGAGGCGACTAAAATGCCGGGAGCAATGGGCTAGTAACCCCTTCTCCTGTATACAATTACTAAAAAAGAGAAGAAGAAAAACTTTATAAAACTGGGTTGCTTAAATGTGCGTGGATGTAGTGCGGATGACAAGAAACAGATGATTGCTGATGTTATGAATGAAAAGAAGTTGGATGTCCTGGCCCTAAGCGAAACAAAGCTGAAGGGGGTAGGAGAGTTTCAGTGGGGGGAAATAAATGGGATTAAATCTGGAGTATCTGAGAGAGTTAGAGCAAAGGAAGGGGTAGCAGTAATGTTAAATGATCAGTTATGGAAGGAGAAAAGAGAATATGAATGTGTAAATTCAAGAATTATGTGGATTAAAGTAAAGGTTGGATGCGAGAAGTGGGTCATAATAAGCGTGTATGCACCTGGAGAAGAGAGGAATGCAGAGGAGAGAGAGAGATTTTGGGAGATGTTAAGTGAATGTATAGGAGCCTTTGAACCAAGTGAGAGAGTAATTGTGGTAGGGGACTTGAATGCTAAAGTAGGAGAAACTTTTAGAGAGGGTGTGGTAGGTAAGTTTGGGGTGCCAGGTGTAAATGATAATGGGAGCCCTTTGATTGAACTTTGTATAGAAAGGGGTTTAGTTATAGGTAATACATATTTTAAGAAAAAGAGGATAAATAAGTATACACGATATGATGTAGGGCGAAATGACAGTAGTTTGTTGGATTATGTATTGGTAGATAAAAGACTGTTGAGTAGACTTCAGGATGTACATGTTTATAGAGGGGCCACAGATATATCAGATCACTTTCTAGTTGTAGCTATACTGAGAGTAAAAGGTAGATGGGATACAAGGAGAATAGAAGCATCAGGGAAGAGAGAGGTGAAGGTTTATAAACTAAAAGAGAAGGCAGTTAGGGTAAGATATAAACAGCTATTGGAGGATAGATGGGCTAATGAGAGCATAGGCAATGGGGTCGAAGAGGTATGGGGTAGGTTTAAAAATGTAGTGTTAGAGTGTTCAGCAGAAGTTTGTGGTTACAGGAAAGTGGGTGCAGGAGGGAAGAGGAGCGATTGGTGGAATGATGATGTAAAGAGAGTAGTAAGGGAGAAAAAGTTAGCATATGAGAAGTTTTTACAAAGTAGAAGTGATGCAAGGAGGGAAGAGTATATGGAGAAAAAGAGAGAAGTTAAGAGAGTGGTGAAGCAATGTAAAAAGAGAGCAAATGAGAGAGTGGGTGAGATGTTATCAACAAATTTTGTTGAAAATAAGAAAAAGTTTTGGAGTGAGATTAACAAGTTAAGAAAGCCTAGAGAACAAATGGATTTGTCAGTTAAAAATAGGAGAGGAGAGTTATTAAATGGAGAGTTAGAGGTATTGGGAAGATGGAAGGAATATTTTGAGGAATTGTTAAATGTTGATGAAGATAGGGAAGCTGTGATTTCGTGTATAGGGCAAGGAGGAATAACATCTTGTAGGAGTGAGGAAGAGCCAGTTGTGAGTGTGGGGGAAGTTCGTGAGGCAGTAGGTAAAATGAAAGGGGGTAAGGCAGCCGGGATTGATGGGATAAAGATAGAAATGTTAAAAGCAGGTGGGGATATAGTTTTGGAGTGGTTGGTGCAATTATTTAATAAATGTATGGAAGAGGGTAAGGTACCTAGGGATTGGCAGAGAGCATGCATAGTTCCTTTGTATAAAGGCAAAGGGGATAAAAGAGAGTGCAAAAATTATAGGGGGATAAGTCTGTTGAGTGTACCTGGTAAAGTGTATGGTAGAGTTATAATTGAAAGAATTAAGAGTAAGACGGAGAATAGGATAGCAGATGAACAAGGAGGCTTTAGGAAAGGTAGGGGGTGTGTGGACCAGGTGTTTACAGTGAAACATATAAGTGAACAGTATTTAGATAAGGCTAAAGAGGTCTTTGTGGCATTTATGGATTTGGAAAAGGCGTATGACAGGGTGGATAGGGGGGCAATGTGGCAGATGTTGCAAGTGTATGGTGTAGGAGGTAGGTTACTGAAAGCAGTGAAGAGTTTTTACGAGGATAGTGAGGCTCAAGTTAGAGTATGTAGGAAAGAGGGAAATTTTTTCCCAGTAAAAGTAGGCCTTAGACAAGGATGTGTGATGTCACCGTGGTTGTTTAATATATTTATAGATGGGGTTGTAAGAGAAGTAAATGCGAGGGTCTTGGCAAGAGGCGTGGAGTTAAAAGATAAAGAATCACACACAAAGTGGGAGTTGTCACAGCTGCTCTTTGCTGATGACACTGTGCTCTTGGGAGATTCTGAAGAGAAGTTGCAGAGATTGGTGGATGAATTTGGTAGGGTGTGCAAAAGAAGAAAATTAAAGGTGAATACAGGAAAGAGTAAGGTTATGAGGATAACAAAAAGATTAGGTGATGAAAGATTGAATATCAGATTGGAGGGAGAGAGTATGGAGGAGGTGAACGTATTCAGATATTTGGGAGTGGACGTGTCAGCGGATGGGTCTATGAAAGATGAGGTGAATCATAGAATTGATGAGGGAAAAAGAGTGAGTGGTGCACTTAGGAGTCTGTGGAGACAAAGAACTTTGTCCTTGGAGGCAAAGAGGGGAATGTATGAGAGTATAGTTTTACCAACGCTCTTATATGGGTGTGAAGCGTGGGTGATGAATGTTGCAGCGAGGAGAAGGCTGGAGGCAGTGGAGATGTCATGTCTGAGGGCAATGTGTGGTGTGAATATAATGCAGAGAATTCGTAGTTTGGAAGTTAGGAGGAGGTGCGGGATTACCAAAACTGTTGTCCAGAGGGCTGAGGAAGGGTTGTTGAGGTGGTTCGGACATGTAGAGAGAATGGAGCGAAACAGAATGACTTCAAGAGTGTATCAGTCTGTAGTGGAAGGAAGGCGGGGTAGGGGTCGGCCTAGGAAGGGTTGGAGGGAGGGGGTAAAGGAGGTTTTGTGTGCGCGGGGCTTGGACTTCCAGCAGGCATGCGTGAGCGTGTTTGATAGGAGTGAATGGAGACAAATGGTTTTTAATACTTGACGTGCTGTTGGAGTGTGAGCAAAGTAACATTTATGAAGGGATTCAGGGAAACCGGCAGGCCGGACTTGAGTCCTGGAGATGGGAAGTACAGTGCCTGCACTCTGAAGGAGGGGTGTTAATGTTGCAGTTTAAAAACTGTAGTGTAAAGCACCCTTCTGGCAAGACAGTGATGGAGTGAATGATGGTGAAAGTTTTTCTTTTTCGGGCCACCCTGCCTTGGTGGGAATCGGCCGGTGTGATAATAAAAAAAAAAAAAATAAATATATATATCCTAGGTAGTAGGTTGGTAGATAGCAACCGCCCAGGGAGGTACTACCGTCCTGCCAAGTGAGTGTAAAACGAAAGCCTGTAATTGTTTTACATGATGGTAGGATTGCTGGTGTCTTTTGTCTGTCTCATAAACATGCAAGATGTCAGGTATGTCTTGCTACTTCTACTTACACTTAGGTCACACTACACATTCATGTACAAGCATATATATACACACCCCTCTGGGTTTTCTTCTATTTTCTTTCTGGTTCTTGTTCTTGTTTATTTCCTCTTATCTCCATGGGGAAGTGGAACAGAATTCTTCCTCCGTAAGCCATGCGTGTTGTAAGAGGCAACTAAAATGCCGGGAGCAAGGGGCTAGTAACCCCTTCTCCTGTATATATTACTAAATGTAAAAGGAGAAACATTCGTTTTTTCCTTTTGGGTCACCCCGCCTCGGTGGGATACGGCCGGTGTGTTGAAAGAAAGAAAGAAAGATATATATATATATATATATATATATATATATATATATATATATTTATTTTAATTCTTGGACCCTGAGAGAAATTTTGAGATCATGAGTCTGAGCCCTGAAAGGGTTAATTATTCCTGGGCTCATAGTCCCACAAATACCTGCTGATGGTTCCAGGGATCATAGTCCCAGAGTGTTTGTGAAATACCTGTGACTGGTTTTGAGGGTTCTTCTACCCTTGCAGCCTGGCCTGAAGCCAGAATACTTTGCTGACTTTCTGGTCAGCCAGGCTATTGCTGCTAGCAGCCAACAGACCCACATGGTCATCACATCCTGACTGATCATGCATTTGCAAAAAGTACTGGTTAGTTTCTTCTTGAAAACATCTACCTTTAATTTTGGAAATACTATTTATATCTGCTGGTACCAGAGTGAAGAGTCTTGAGCCATGGATGCTGCACAGTATTCTACAATTGTGCCTATTGTACCCTTGCTTGTCACTGCCTCAATAACTAGTAGGTCAGCCAGGCTGTTGATACTTGCAGCTCACAGACTACTGTATGAAGACAATCCAAATAATCAGGAACAGTTCACAAAAAGTTGTGAAGATTTCTTCAGGTGTTAACGAGCCTCTTAGTATTTCTTCATATTTGAACAATGTTATTATCCATTTATAATAATTCTGTGATAATCTTCACAGATTATTGATTTATTTTCTTCCAATTTCCATGTGTGAAGACAATGAAGTGGAGAAGTGAAGAAGAATCCTTCCTCTATAAACCATTTGTATGTCATAAAAGGCAACTAAATGCTAGGAGTAAAGTGCTAGTAATCCCTTCTCTTGTATACATTACTAAATGTAAGAAGAAAAACTTCATAAAAGCATTTCTTCTTTTTTGTGTCACCCTGCCTTGGTGGTGGACAACAAGTGTGTTAATTTTTTTTACTGACTCAAGACAATTTGAGACAGCTAATTAAGAGAGGGGTGAGCATTTTTGGAGCGATAAAAAAAAAATGAAAAATTATGGAAAATAATGCTTTGTTACTGAAAAATAGTTAAGAATTCTGGCAACATTGTGATGTCATCAGCTTGTTTCTATCATATTTCTAAGTGTGTTTCTCCTTAAATGTAATTTTTGTGTTCTTGCTCTCATAAAAATATATATGTTGGCAATTAGTCGGCTTTTTTCCTCTCTCTCCAAAACTTACGATTTTTATGATTATTTCATTAAAAATACACTATATAGCAACATCTCTGAGAACTCCATTCAAGTGCACGAACTCATGACACTTCAGGTGCCTGTGGGGTCTCAATAAGTGTTGACATGCACAACACGTTGAGATTTGGTACGCCATATCCGTAGAGTTTTACAGAAAACAATACATGTACATGTGCAGGACAAGCCACAGGGGTTGGGGTGGAAATCTTTAGCTCAAGTACTTTCACACTGCTCAGTACATCATCAAGAGCTGTGCAATGTTGCAGGGGAGCAACCAAAGCAGGGAGAGAGGTCTCAGTAGTGTAGGTGTCACCGTCCACGGTTACCCTTAGACTGGGTTAGTGGTTGGTGACAACCTCACCCTACCATCATCCCCCTACTCCCCAAATGGGGTAGGAGGGTTTCTGAGATGTCAAGTATGAAATTATAAGATATAAAAAGCCAGCCCTAAGCTTTTTCTAATTGTTTATAACAGGTCACGTGGTTTGAGAAAATAAGATTCTCATTAGATACTGTAGACATGGATTGCTATTATTCTGTGTGACCTTTTCAAATAATGAAAGAAAAATTACAATGTGCTCTTTGCCCATTTAAATGTCCTGCTCTGAGGTATTCGAATGTTCTACCGATGTACTCAGAAGTATCTCTTCCTAAATACTGTCTACTATTTTTCTCATTGTTGGTTAATATGCCATACATGGGGATCTTCTTTGCCTATCCAATAATATTAAACTTCTAACTTGCATGGTTGGTAAGATCTCAGACGCACATATTAAAAATAATGTTGACCTCACTGAGAGGCTCCAGAAATTAAATGTCCCTCATGACTTTTCTTTAGTGAGCTTTGATGTCACAGCTCTGTTCACCAAAGTCCCTGTCCCTGACTTGCTTTCGTACCTCGAAGAGGAACTAGAAAACTTCTCCATGCCCTTCCCCACGAAAACAATAACTGAATTGATAAAACTTTGTGTTACTGACTGTAAATTCGTGTTTAAAGGGAAATTCTATGCTCAAAAACAAGGCATGGCAATGGGAAATCCCCTTAGCTCCTTGCTCAGCAACCTTTATATGGAATTCTATGAGACCAGACTTCTTAAAGACATTCTCCCAGATAAAACTAGTTGGTTCAGATACGTAGATGATGTTCTTTTCCTGTGGCCTAATGATCACAACATTGATGCATTTCTTCCCAGACTCATTGGCTTAGTACCTTCTATTAAGTTCACGACAGAACATGAAATAAATAACACTTTGCCGTTCCTAGATGTTTTAATCCATCGTGTGGACAGAAAATTAAAATTCACAGTTTACAGGAAGTCCACCAATGTGTCGTCATACATTCACTACTATTCCAACCACGAAACCAGGGTAAAAAGGAGCGAGTTTCTCACAATGTTCTTGAGAGCATTGTGCATCTGCAGTCCAGAGTACCTAGAGGATGAAATCAGCAAGATATTCAACACAGCCACAAAACTAAGATATCCTAAGGATTTTGTCGAGAAGGCACTAATGTCGCAAAAAAGACTTTCTACAGGACTGAACATAAAGAAGTGATGGCCAGGAAAAATGTACTAGTTTTACCATACAATGAGAATCTGGCTTGCCTTCGTGAGACATTAAAAAAGATCAATACAGTGGAACCTCAAATATCGAACTTTCTTCGCTCCAGACGGCTGTTCGAGTGCCATTACCGAATTAATTTATTTCCATCAGGAATAATGTAAATTAGATTAGTTCATTTCAGACCCTCTAAAATACACTTATAAAAGCACATACAAAAATACACTTACATAATTGGTCGAGTTGGGAGCAATTTGATATTTGAGGTTCCACTGTATTAACCTTGCTTTCAAAAACACGGGGACAGTGAAACAAAGGCTGATTAAAAACACACCCTCCAACAAAGTTGGTGAGGTTTACAAGGTCCCATGTATTCAGTGTCCTCTCTCATATCGGTCAAACATGTAAATTTCAGGAAACCAGAACTACCCATCATAAATATTCAGTCAGGACAGGGCAGGAGTCAAATGCTATCTTGAACCACGTTAGCACATGTAATCACCCACCGGGGTGGCATACTGCCCAGATTATAGTACCAAACAGTTCTGTCATGGAAAGAAACATAACTGAATCTTCCCTCTTGAAACATGAAAAGAATACAGTATACAACTCAAATTATGGGTTATACAAGCTTGATAACTATTTAGCAGAGTCCATTGTACACAATCTTAAACAACAATGCCATACAAAATCACAGGATTGTTCATTATGCCAAGTGGGTTGATGGATTGGTGATGCCCGACCAGTGTCTACGCACCAAAACTTCACACCACGTCAGTTGTGATGGTTATATAACGCGTGTAGCTGTTAATGTACTACATGTATGCAGTGACAAGCACACAAGATAACGAGATAATGTAAGGAGGGGTTAAAGGGTATTAGTAGAATTTAGATCATAGAAATATTATCTGATAGGCATAGAAGATCCCCATTTATGGCATATTAACTGACAATGAGAAAAATAGTAGACAATATTTAGGAAGAGATACTTCTGAGCACATCGGTAGAACATTCGAGTACCTCAGAGCAGGACATTTAAATGGACAAAGAGCACACTGTATTCCTTTCTTTCATTATTTGAAAAGGTCACACAGAATAATAGCAATCCATGTCTACAGCATCTAATGAGAAACTCATTTTCTCAAACCACATAACCTGTTATAAACGATTAGAAAAAGCTTAGGACTGGCTTCTTGTATCTTATAATTTCATACTTGACATCTCAGAAACCCTCCTACTCCATATGGGGAGTAGGGGGATGATGGTAGGGTGGGGTTGACACTAACCACTAACCCAGTCTAAGGGTAACCATGGACGGTGACGCCTACGCTACTCTGAAACCTCTCTCCCTGCTTTGGTTGCTCCCCTACAACACTGCACAGCTCCTGATGTTGCAATGAGAAGTGTGAAAGTACTTGAGCTAAAGATTTCCACCCCCCCGTGGCTTGTCCTGCATAGTTAAGATCGCCCGTCTCCGATTGTTTGCAACATATACATGTATGAATAACTCAGAAATAAGTTATTGACATTGTGTTTCATTTTTTGCTAAAAGTATTAATAGGAGTGTCATGATTAATGGTGGGCTGAAGGACTGCCAACATGTTGAGGACAACCAGGATAAATGTAATTTGAATATGAAGTACTTTCACTAATATCTGACCATGCTACAGTATTTTCATACTATAATTTTCCAGATAAAAAATGCATTCTGTAAAAAAATATTTTGAAAAAGAAATGCTGTAAAAAAATTTACTCTCACAAAACAACATTTTAAATTATTATAAAACTTAATACAAAGACAATATGTTGTAACTGAAATTTTTCAGTAAATAACTAAATATATTTGATGTCATGACTGTGTTATCAAACATGATGTACACTGAGGTAACTAACCCCTTTCTCTGACAAGAGTTTAGATGATTCTTGAAGAAAGAGTGCTCCCTCATACCAGATGTCTGGGTGGTGAGAGAGACACAAGAGACACTGTTCATAAGCAAACCTCACTCGCTTGGTCACCAGTGTCTGATCGTCGGTACGAAGAGGGTTGTCTTTCTCCCACCTGATGTATCTCTTCCAAATTTCGACCTACAAATTTTAATGATGATTTAACTTTGCATATGCACATCACTGATATTGTACCTGCAAATTAAATTACATAGCTCAAAAAATGGTTTCCATTATCACCAAATAATGAACTGGTAATGTGCAGTAGTTATTTTATAACATACATGAATTTTTCTTGTACAGTCATACCCCACTTTACATCATTTCGGCTTATGTCAAATTCACCTTTTACACCACCTTTTCTAGAGTAAATTTCAGTTCAGCGAACGTCATTATGTCCGATGTTACATCAGTCAGCAACGTCACCTACGACGTACTACGACGCGAAATAAATTTTTCCATAAAAACATATTTAAAATAAATAAAACACAAAAATTAACAATAAAAGATAAAAGAAGCTAAAATAACAATTTAAAATACAATAAAACACATTAAAACAAAAAATATAAACACATACAATAAAATATTTACATTTAAAAATTATGAACAAAAGTCTGTCCTTACACAGTTCCGTCGTCTTGTTACATAGGGGTGTTGCTGCTGGTTCTCATTCAAAACAAGGGCGATGCCATATACATTTTTGCCCATGCTGCAATTATGTGCTTGTTTTGCTTTTCGCTCTTATTTTTGTGATTATTCCTTTACTGTGTCTGTGTTAGCCATGGGTTTTAAGAAGGACAGTGCTAGTGATTCCAAGCGTAATGTGGTTACGATGGAAGATAAGTTCAACATGATTAAAAGCGTCTTGTTTACACTAATTGTAAGGTATTTTCATCATACCTAAGGCATTTTTAAGGGCAAATCACAAGGTAAATAACATAATTTTTTGTTTTCATTATTCTTTAAATAAAATAAAGTTTAAAATGTGTGTTTAGTGTTCTTTAAGGTTTAGCAATAGTTATATTCTCTCCTGAATTATTAATGCTAGTTTTATGGTGTGTTTCATCATTTTAAGGCATTTTTAAGGGATTACTTCTGGTTTGTCAACAACCAGGTTACGTCACAGGTCTTGGAACCAATTAATGATGTAGGGCAGGGTATGACTGTAATAGTAAATTCAGGTACTGTACAGTAAAAGCAAATCTGCCTAAATATTTTGGGTTGGTTCCAGAGAAAGAGAAAAAGAGGGTAGATAATACCTACTCAAGTGTTAAACTTAAGGAGAATGAACTACTTTATAGAAGAAAAATATATTTCCCTATATTTATAAATATACAGCCTCTCCTCACTTAGTAACGTACTCGTTTACCAACAACTTGGACTTACGATGGGCTCTCTGACATGATGAGATTTTGTTCGGATTTTTAACCCCGGAGAGTTAGCCACCCAGGATAACCCGTAAAGGCAGTGCGTTATCGAGGGATTGTCTGTCTTATTTCCATTGGGGTCCTCAATCTTGTCCCCCAGTATGCAACCCACACCAGTCAACTAACACCCAGATACCTACTTGCTAGGAGAACAGGACAACGGGTGTAAGGAAACGTGTTGAAATGTTTCCACCCCACTGGGAATCGAACCCGAACCCTCAGCGTATGAAGTTAGAACTTTGTCAGCCAGGCAATACAGATAAACAGTACACTACTCTATAAACATTTAAAAATATACCAGAAATGTTATAAATGGTGCAAAGGTGACATTAAAACAATATCAAAGATGGCTGACACAAACCCACTACCTTTATAGTAAGCTCCTTACTTAGTGACAAATTTGTTTACCGATGTGGTCTTAGGAACGGAACTCCATCATTGAGTGAGGAGAGGCTGTACTGTGCATTACAGAAGGTCCTCGAATAACGTCTTTTTGTTCAACATCGTTTCGTTATAATGTTGATGAGAAAAAATCTAATAAATACAAATTATTGTAAAGTAAAAATTCTTAAAGTATATGATAATCATACAAATGCACAACAATAAACGACACAGTATAAAAGCACTCGGCGAGTCCACCATATTTGTTAATGTTTGTTTTTGAACTGACTGGTGATAGCTGCTACTTCTTACAATTTTCACTTTGTAAACATTTATTCCTTGATTCAACCTTGTTGCAATGAGTGCTTAACATGCACTGTGCACCCCTGATGTCTATGGCCAGAAAAAACAGAAAAAGTGTAACATTAAAACAAAACTACAGTGGACCCTCGACTAAAAGCTGCAATGTCTAATGCCAAAATCAGCTAACAGCTCTCTTTGGCATCAAAAATTGGCTCAACCAACGCCAAAAACTTCGCTAAGGGCTTTCGTCCAGAATGTGTCCATGTGGCCTGAGCGAGCCCGGCCACTCCAAGACTCCATGTATAGCCAGTGTGCCATTGTTTACAAGACGTTGCAGTCGATTCCACTCGTACGTGCGATATATTTTGTATTATTCTATTGTTTTTAGTGTTTCTAACTGCTAAATAAGCTGCCATGGGCCCCAAGAAAGCTTCTAGTGCCAGTCCTTTGGTAAAGGATGTGAGAAACATGTCAGAATTCAAGAAAAAGTATGTAGAAAAATACGAAAGTGGTGGTGGTAGAGGGTGGTAAAGATGGTGGTAGAGGGTGGTAGTGGATGTGATGGTGGTAGAGGGTGGTAGTGGATGTGATGGTGGTAGAGGGTGGTAGTGGATTTGATGGTGGTAGAGGGTGGTAGTGGATGTGATGGTGGTAGAGGGTGGTAGTGGATGTGATGGTGGTAGAGAGTGGTAGTGGATGTGATGGTGGTAGAGGGTAGTAGTGGATGTGATGGTGGTAGAGGGTGGTAGTGGATGTGATGGTGGTAGAGGGTGGTAGTGGATGTGATGGTGGTAGAGAGTGGTAGTGGATGTGATGGTGGTAGAGGGTGGTAGTGGATGTGATGGTGGTAGAGGGTGGTAGTGGATGTGATGGTGGTAGAGGGTGGTAGTGGATGTGATGGTGGTAAAGGGTGGTAGTGGATGTGATGGTGGTAGAGGGTGGATGTGATGGTGGTAGAGTGTGGTAGTGATGGTGGTAGTGGTTGTGATGGTGGTAGAGGGTGGTAGTGGATGTGATGGTGGTAGAGGGTGGTAATGGATGTGATGGTGGTAGAGGGTGGTAATGGATGTGATGGTGGTAGAAGGTGGTAGTGGTTGTGGTGGTAGAGGGTGGTAGTGATGGTGGTAGTGGTTGTGATGGTGGTAGAGGGTGGTAGTGGTTATGATGGTGGTAGAGGGTGGTAGTGATGGTGGTATAGGGTGGTAGTGGTTGTGGTGGTAGTGTTTGTGATGGTGGTAGAGGGTGGTAGTGATGGTGGTAGAGGGTGGTAATGATGGTGGTAGTGGTTGTGATGGTGGTAGAGGGTGGTGGTGGATGTGATGGTGGTAGAGAGTGGTTGTGGATGTGATGGTGGTAGAGGGTGGTAGTGATAGTGGGAGAGGGTGGTAGTGATGGTGGTAGAGGGTGGTAGTGATGGTGGTAGAGGGTGGTAGTGATGGTGGTAGAGGGTGGTAGTGATGGTGGTAGTGGTTGTGATGGTGGTAGAGGGTGGTAGTGATGGTGGTAATGATGGTGGTAGTGGTTGTGATGGTGGTAGAGGGTGGTAGCAATGGTGGTAGAGGTTGTGATGGTGGTAGAGAGTGGTAGTGATGGTGGTAGAGGGTGGTAGTGATGGTGGTAGAGGGTGGTAGTGATTGTGGTAGAGGGTGGTAGTGATGGTGGTAGAGGGTGGTAGTGATGGTGGTAGAGGGTGGTAGTGATGGTGGTAGTGGTTGTGATGGTGGTAGAGGGTGGTAGTGATGGTGGTAGTGGTTGTGATAGTAATAGAGGGTAGTAGTGGTTGTGATGGTAATAGAGGGTAGTAGTGGTTGTGATGGTAATAGAGGGTAGTAGTGATGGTGGTAGAGGGTGGTCCAGTGACTCTCAAGCTGGTCACAGTGGCATTAAAAAGCCAAGAAGGGAGGTAACCCCAGAAAAGATCTTGTTACCTGAAGTCTTTAAGGAAGGGGATTCTCCTTCCAAATTGTAAACTCCTCCATCCTCTGCCCTCCTCCCATCTCATCACTCATCAATAAGTCCTCAGTAAAGGTAAGTGTCATGTCAGTATTGTTTATTGTGCATGTATCATTGTTTTCTGTGTAAGGAAATATATATTTCATGTAAAAAATTGTTTACTTTAATACTTTTGGGTGTCTGGAACAGATTAGTTGGATTTCCATTATTTCTTAGGGGAAAATTAATTCGGCTAGAGGATAAATCGGCTAAAGGCTAGCTCTCTGGAACGGATTAAAGGCGTTAGCCTATGATAAAATTGGTTTCATTATATGTTATTTTGCTTAACGTCACAGTTTCCAAGAGCCTATCGATGACATGAAGTGACGACTTACTGTACTATAAAACTGATTTAATACACATGATTAGTTATCCATATCTTTACATATTGTGCAAGTAATGAAATGTCACTGTTAGTGGATGGGTGGGAGATCAGTGGTCTCAACCAACTCCACCTGAGTTACTCACCTGTTTAGTTTCTTCTGGCAGAGCAGATGGTGGTATACTTGGCAAGTGACGGTTTAAGCCTCGTGTCTCAGCCTCCAGCTCCTTACCAACTCTCCTGGCATTCATGTAGTCTCGTCCCCTCTCTATGTTCATTTTCTCCGCAATAATTGGATTGATATTTTTTTCAAATTCAAGATAGTCTCTCCACAACTGCTCAATATTAGCCATTGGTGTAACAATTCCACGCTGGTATACCTGTTGCAAAATTTGATGTTATCATTCCTATAAAGAAATTGCAAATATGAATTTAAAGACCTCAAAGATACAATTAAAAGTCTTCAACTATAACTTTTATCTTCAATACACTTACAATGAGGTTCACAAACAACTGGGCCATATACCATACCTACTAATAATTTTCTGTACCAAATAAATCATAGGATACCATTATATTTTTATTTTATTTAACAAAACAACAACTTAAGTTTTTGTGTGATGATGGCTTTAACACTTTGAAGGTCCAAGCCATAGATCTATGTCTTGTCCACAGGGTCCAAGAATTTTCAAAAAAAAAATTAATTTTTTCTTATGAAATGGTAGAGAATCTTTTTCTGGAGGTAATAAAACAAAAAGTACAAAATTTGATGGAAAACTGATGAAATTACACTCACAAATTTTACTGCATCAGCGATATTTAACCATCAGTGATATTGAACCATCAGCGATTTTGCCTACTTTGACTCCTATTTTAGGCCAATTACATTATTCCAATTAACCAAATTCTTAGCTATTTTGCTAGTATTACTTCTATTTTATCAACTGAGCTTAAGAAACTGCCCAATCAACTATTTCAACTACCCAATAAGATTTTTCACTAAATCCTGCAGTGTACTCTCTGAAATACATTCTAAAATACATACATCAAAAAATTATTCTAAAAAAATAAAGCAATTTTACATTCTTTGGCCCTAAAACTGCTTTCAGGTGAAATAATATGGGAGTTACTGGTATTGGTACCTTCATTCATGATATGTTGGCTACAATCAATGATGTAAGGATCTGAGTATCCAAACTGAGATTCTACTGGCACCAATAGAATCTCAGTTTGGATACTCAGACCCTTAAAGCCCTATTTTACACCCAGTAATAAATAAGGTACTGCTGCCTACATTATTTTCAGTATCAGTGGCAGCTATCTTGGTTTTAACCCCCTTCCAGTAGTTGGATTTTGGTAGATTTTTTTCTGGTCTTCAATGCACCCAGTGGGGCCATAAAAAAAGTTGAAAGAAGTGTATGAATTCTTTGGAGAGGTCTGGTGGTTTACTGACCCATCAAAATAATTGTACAGTTAACATCAATGGTGCATTCACAACTTGAATGTTGTTTTCTGTTCATAGCTTCTTTCTAGATAGGAGGGATGACAGAAAAGCAAAATGAGAGAGAGAGAGAGAGAGAGAGAGAGAGAGAGAGAGGCAGAGAGAGAGAGAGATAGAGGCAGAGAGAGAGAGAGACAGAGACAGAGACAGAGGCAGAGAGAGAGAGAGAGAGAGAGAGAGAGAGAGAGAGAGAGAGAGAGAGAGAGAGAGAGAGAGAGAGAGAGAGAGAGAGAGAGAGAGAGAGAGAGAGAGAGAGAGAGAGAGAGAGAGAGAGAGAGAGAGAGAGAGAGAGAGAGAGAGAGAGAGAGAGAGAGAGAGAGAGAGAGAGAGAGAGAGAGAGAGAGAGAGAGAGAGAGAGAGAGAGAGAGAGAGAGAGAGAGAGAGAGAGAGAGAGTGAGAGAGAGAGAGAGAGAGAGAGAGAGAGAGAGAGAGAGAGAGAGAGAGAGAGAGAGAGAGAGAGAGAGAGAGAGAGAGAGAGAGAGAGAGAGAGAGAGAGAGATACATATACAGTGGACCCCCGCATAACGATGGCATCACATGCGATTATTTACGCATACGCTTACTTTAATCGTAAAAATTTTGCCTCACATACGCTTAAAAACCCGCTTACCGATTTTTCGTCGAGCAGGCGTCAATGTGCGGCCTGAGCCACGCTCACATGTTCCGCCCGGTGGCATTGTTTACCAGCCAGCCTCGCGGTAACATCCAAGCATACAATCGAATATTTCGTATTATTACAGTGTTTTTGGTGCTTTTTCTGGAAAATAAGTGACCATGGGCCCCAAGAAAGCTTCTAGTGCCAACCCTACAGCAATAAGGGTGAGAATTACAATAGAGATGAAGAAAAAGATCATTGAAAAGTATGAAAGTGGAGTGCATGTCTCCGAGCTGGCCAGGTTGTATAATAAACCCCAATCAACCATCGCTACTATTGGTGGTACAGCTGCTGCTGCTGCTGCACTGTCAGCTGCTGCTGCTGCTGCACTGTCAGCTGCTGCTGCTGCTGTAGCACCTTCCGCTTGTTGGTGTGGCTTATTGAGAATACCAAGAAACAATTAACCCCAGAGGATTTGCCACCCAGGATAACCCAAAAAAGTCAGTGTCATCCGAAGACTGTCTAACTTATTTCCATTGGGGTCCTTAATCTTGTCTCCCAGGATGCAACCCACACAAGTCGACTAACACCCAGGTGAACAGGGAAAAATGCCTGGAACTAGTGCTCATATTGGTGAATTTAAAGCCAGCAAAGGTTGGTTTGAGAGATTTAAGAATCGTAGTGGCATACACAGTGTGATAAGGCCTGTTCTGGAAGAAAATGCCAAACAGGACCTACAGTACTCAGGAGGAAAAGGCACTCCCAGGACACAGTGTCTCATCAGTCATTGCTGCATCTTCAATAAAGGTAAGTGTCATTTATTCTTCATTTAGTAGACTAGTACATGCACAATATATACTGTGCATGTACTACTCTACTATTGTGCATGTATCCTTCTCTTTGTGTGTGGAAAAATGTATATTTCATGTAGTAAAATTTTTTTTTTCATACTTTTGGGTGTCTTGCACGGATTAATTTTATTTCCATTATTTCTTATGGGGAAAATTCATTCACATACGATTATTTAGCATAACAATTACCCCTCTTGCAGTTAAAATCGTTAACCGGGGTCCACTGTACAGTGGACCCCGCGACAACAATCCGTGCAAGAGGGCTGGCTGTTATGCGAAATGTTAGCTATGCGAATGAATTTTCCCCATAAATAATGGAAATAAAAGTAATCGTCAAAACTAAAAGTATGAAAAAAAATTTTTTTTACCACAAAAAAATGTTAATTTTAGTACACACAAACTGAAAAAGGCATGCACAATTACATGACACTTACTTTTATTGAAGATCTGGTGATGATTGATGGGATGGGAGGAGGGGAGAGAGAGTGTTAGTGTTTAGAAGGGGAATCCCCTTCCATTAGGACTTGAGGTAGCAAGTCCTTTTCTGGGGTTACTTCCCTTCTTCTTTTAATGCCACTAGGACCAGCTTCAGAGTCACTGGACTTCTTTTGCCTGAACGCTCTGGGAGTTTCAGAGTGATACACTAATAAAGGCTTAACTTTGCAATCACCACTAGCATTGGCACACATCAACAAAGTAAGCCTGTCTTTCATAGGCTTATGTCCTGGGAGTGCCTTTTCCTCCTGAGTAATGTAGGTCCTGCTTGGCATTTTCTTCCAGAACAGGCCTGTTTCATCACAATTAAACACTTGTTCAGGTTTCAGTCCTTCAGTTTCTATGTACTCCTTGAATTCATGCACATATTTTTCAGCGCTTTGTGGTCGAACTGGCAGCCTCACCATGCCGTATCACACTATGGATGCCACTACGCTTCTTAAATCTCTCAAACCAACCTTTGCTGGCCTTAAATTCACTCACATCATCACTAGTTGCAGGCATTTTTTTAATTAAATCGTCATGCAACTTCCTAGCCCTTTCACATATGATCGCTTGAGAGGCGCTATCTCCTGCTAGCTGTTTTTCATTTATCCACACCAATAAGAGTCTCTCAACATCTTCCATCACTTGCGATCTTTGTTTGAAAACACAGTTAAACCTTTGGCAACAACAGCTTCCTTGATTGCCGTTTTCTTGCCCACAATAGAAGAGATGGTTGATTTTGGTTTCTTGTACAACCTGACCAGGTCGGTGTCGTAGCTCCACTTTCATACTTATCAATGATCTCTTTCTTTATTTCAATAGGAATCCTAACCCTTATTGCTGTAGGGTTGGAACTAGAAGCTTTCTTGGGGCCCATGGTCACTTATTTTCCAGAAACAGCACCGAAAACACTGTAATAATAATGAAATATTCCGAGTGTATGCTTGGATGTTACCACGGAGGCTGGCTGGTAAACAATGGGACAGGCGGCACATGTGAGGACTGGATGAGGGCGCACATTGGGAGCTCTGACTGAAGCCGCTGGAGAGGTTTTTGTCCACTATGCGGGGCAAAATTTTAGCGAACAAAGCGTCCGCTATGCGGATTGTTTGCTATGCAAGGCGTTCGCTATGTGGGGGTCCACTGTATATATATATATATATAGGTAGTAGGTTGGTAGACAGCAACCACCCAGGGAGGTACTACCGTCCTGCCAAGTGAGTGTAAAACAAAAACCTGTAATTGTTTTACATGATGGTAAGATTGCTGGTGTCCTTTTTTCTGTCTCATAAACATGCAAGATTTCAGGTACGTCTTGCTACTTCTACTTACACTTAGGTCACACTACACATACATGTACAAGCATATATATACACACCCCTCTAGGTATTCTTCTATTTTCTTTCTAATTCTTGTTCTTGTTTATTGCCTCGTATCTCCATGGGGAAGTGGAACAGAATTCTTCCTCCGTAAGCCATGCGTGTTGTAAGAGGCAATTAAAATGCCGGAGAACAAGGGGCTAGTAACCCTTCTCCCGTATAAATTACTAAATTTAAAAGAAAAGAAACTTTCGTTTTTTCTTTTTAGGGCCACCCTACCTTGGTGGGATCATGATGATTTGTTGAAAGAATATATATATATATATATATATATATATATATATATATATATATATATATATAGAGAGGAGAGAGAGAGAGGAGAGAGAGAGAGAGAGAGGAGAGAGGAGAGAGAGAGGAGAGAGAGAGGAGAGAGAGAGGAGAGAGAGAGAGAGAGAGAGAGAGAGAGAGAGAGAGAGAGAGAGAGAGAGAGAGAGAGAGAGAGAGAGAGAGAGAGAGAGAGAGAGAGAGAGAGAGAGAGAGAGAGAGAGAGAGACAAGAGGAGAGAGTGAGAGAGAGAGAGAGAGAGAGAGAGAGAGAGAGAGAGAGAGAGAGAGAGAGAGAGAGAGAGCCGAGAGAGAGAGAGAGAGAGAGAGAGAGAGAGAGAGAGAGAGAGAGAGAGAGAGAGAGAGAGATAGAGAGCCAGTCTATCAGCATCCTGTCAGCCAACATTAGAGGTTTCATTACTAATGTTGGAGAGCTCATACATAGTTTTGTGAACACTCGACGTCCCGACATGATAGCTGTTGTTGAAACATTTTTGGATGACAGGACTCCAGAAAATTTTGCAAGAATTGCTGGCTACACCTCATGGATGAGAAGAGACAGGCAAGGGCAAGGAGGAGGTGTTGCTGTGTGCTTCTCTAAAAGTGTTCATGCCCAGCACATTGATGTTGCCACCCCTACACATCTTGAAATTATGTTCTTCAAGCTCTGCATAAACACTAGTACCTCTGTACTAGCATGTGCAATGTACAGACCTCAGTGGCAACATGCAGACCCCATCAACTTCCTAATGGAAAATATTGACTCCCTTCTGCTACAACACAACTGTCAGCATATCATAATTGTTGATGACCTCAACCAGCACCTTATACAGAGGGACTTTGATAACCTTCTTGCAGTGTTTGACATGAGAAAATTTGTTGATTTCCCTACTCACATCTCTGGCTCCTCCCTTGACCCAGTAGTGAGTGATCTGGCAGAAGGCATAGTCACTTGTCAACCCCTTGGCTATGTTGGATCGTCTGACCACAAGGCTGTTTTTACGACACTTAAGATCCCAACAGAACGAGGTGAGGAGTCCACACGCACAACCTGGCTATGGGAAAGAGGTAATTGGCCAGCCCTTTGCTCTGAGCTCGCCACCACCGATTGGAATGCTCTTCTCCAAGGGGATGTTGACAACCAAGTGAAAGCCTTCACTGGACACATCCTTAATCTACAACAAGAACACATTCCTCACTGGCAATATGTGACGAAGCCTACAGATCAGCCTTGGTTTGGCTTTCATTGTAGAGAGGCTGCTACTGCTAAGTACAAAGCATGGCGAAGGTATAAGAGACATCCTACCACCTATAACAGGAACTTGCACAGGAAAGCCTGTAGGGATATGGGTGACATTCAAAAGTGGGCCATTGCTAAATGGGAGGTGGACACTAAAAGAAAGCTAGCATCAGGTAGGGTAGGCTCCAAAACCTGGTGGTCCCTGGTCAAGGACAGACAAGGTTATCTGCCTGATGAACTCATTCCACCTCTAAATCGACAGGATGGGACCACCTCTACTAGTAGTCAAGAGAAGGCGGACCTCTTTGCTGAACACTTTGCTACCAAAATGCAAGTTCCTGATCCAGCAAGGGACCCTCCTTGGCTAGCTGCAAGAACTGTGTCAAAACTGTCAGTGGTGACAATAAGGCAGGAGGAGGTGCATTTCCTTCTTAAATCGCTTGACCAAGAAAAGGCTGTGGGTTCAGACAAGTTGAGCCCAAGATTGCTGAGAAGATGTGCAGACCAGCTAGCAGCACCTCTAACTCGCATCTTTCAGCAATACCTAGTACAGGTTAAATGGCCCTCTCTATGGAAAGAGGCAAATGTAGTCCCTGTTCACAAAAAGAAGAGCAGAGCAGAAATCAGCAACTACAGACCAGTGTCACTCCTGTCAATCACTGGTAAGATCCTTGAGACAATAATCTCAAGACAAATGACAGAGTTTTTTGACTACCACTCACTACTTTGTGATCGTCAATATGGCTTCAGGAAAGGTTACTCTGCTGCTGATCTGTTGTTAAACCTCTCCACTAGGTGGCACCAGTCACTGGATGAATCCAGTCAGCTGTGTGGTAGCACTGGACATTGCTGGCGCTTTCGACCGGGTGTGGCACCAGGGCCTCTTAGCAAAACTTCAAGCACTGGGAATTGCAGGCTCTACGCTATGTCTCCTCAGTGATTACCTTCATGGTAGATCTCTAAGTGTAGTTCTCAATGGAACGGAATCAGCAAGACATCCTATTGGGGCAAGTGTTCCACAAGGAAGCGTGCTGGGTCCATTGTTATGGAATGTCTACTTCAACGACCTTCTTCATCTCATCCCAGAATCACATGCATATGCAGACGACTGCACACTGACATTCACTTATCCAAGAGAAGAAATGCCAGCTGCTCTAAGCTACATCAATCACCAGCTGAGAGCTATATCAGCTTGGGGAAATAGATGGCAAGTAACATTTGCACCTGAGAAAACGCAAATGATGATCGTCTCTAGGCACCATGATGGTAATGCTGGTGCAGTAGTAAGGATGAATGGGAGGGTGTTGGCACCTGGAGAAGAAGTTGATATCCTTGGGGTGAAATTTGACTCCAAACTAACCATGAAGAACCATGTTGTATATCTTGCAAACAAGGCAGCCAGGAAGCTTACAGCACTTCGCCGTATCTCGCATCTGCTTGACAGTGGGGGTTGCAAGATTCTGTACGAGGCACAGGTAAGCTCACACCTTGAGTATGCTCCACTTTCTTGGTGGGATGTGGGTGGCCTTACTGTTATGTACAAGGCCAATATTGTCAAAGTACCACACTTGGATCCACTTCGAGGACAGCGTGAAACAAGCTTTTATGCCACAAGACGGGCAGAAAGCAGCAACTTCACTCTGGCTGTACCCTTCTCCAGAACATCGCTCCATCTGAGATCATATATACCCAGGATGACTCGAGTATGGAACACATTTGTACAGCATAATGATGTCAACGAGATAAAGTCAGTTGATCAAATGAAAATGCTGGCCCACAGATGGCTCCAACTTCATCCTGTTTCCTACTTGTATGTCTCATAACAATAAAAATGCTTTCAAATGAGTTGATGTAGGTAACAGCTCTTAGCTTGCCAATAAAGTTAGGAATCCTTAACCTGTAAATAGCTTGTCAATAAAGCTAGGAATCCTTAACCTTGTCAAACCCTGTGTAAAGAGAGAGAGAGAGAGAGAGAGAGAGAGAGAGAGAGAGAGAGAGAGAGAGAATGAGAGAGAGAGAGAGAGAATGAGAGAGAATGAGAGAGAATGAGAGAGAGAGAATGAGAGAGAGAGAGAGAATGAGAGAGAGAATGAGAGAGAGAATGAGAGAGAGAATGAGAGAGAGAATGAGAGAGAGAATGAGAGAGAGAATGAGAGAGAGAATGAGAATGAGAATGAGTATGAGTGTGTGAGTGTGAGTACTCACCTATTTGTACTCACCTATTTGTGGTTGCAGGGGTCGAGTCACAGCTCCTGGTCCCGCCTCTTCGCTGATTGCTACTAGGTCCTCTCTCTCCCTGCCCCATGAGCTCTATCATACCTCGCCTTAAAACTATGTATGGTTCCCGCCTCCACTACTTCACTTTCTAGGCTATTCCATGGCCTGACTACTCTATGACTGAAGAAATACTTCCTAACATCCCTTTGATTCATCTGAGTCTTCAACTTCCAATTGTGACCTCTTGTGTCTGTGTCCCTTCTCTGGAACATCCCATCTTTGTCCACCTCGTCTATTCCGCGCAGTATTTTATATGTCGTTATCATGTCTCCCCTGACCCTCCTGTCCTCCAGTGTCGCCAGGCCAATTTCCCTCAACCTTTCTTTGTAGGACAATCCCCGTAGCTCTGGGACTAGTCTTGTTGCAAACCTTTGCACTTTCTCTAATTTCTTGACGTGCTTGACTAGGTGTGGATTCCAAACTGGTGCTGCATACTCCAGTATGGGCCTGACGTAAATGGTATACAGAGTCTTGAACGAATCCTTACTGAGGTATCGGAACGCTATCCGTAGGTTTGCCAGGCGCCCGTATGCTGCAGCAGTTATCTGATTGATGTGCGCCTCAGGAGATATGCTCGGTGTTATACTCACCCCCAGATCTTTTTCCTTGAGTGAGGTTTGCAGACTTTGGCCATCTAAACTATATTGTGTCTGCGGTCTTCTTTGCCCTTCCCCAATCTTCATGACTTTGCATTTGGCAGGGTTAAACTCAAGGAGCCAGTTGCTGGACCAGGCTTGTAGCCTGTCCAGGTCTCTTTGTAGTCCTGCCTGATCCTCATCCAATTTGATTCTTCTCATTAACTTCACATCATCCGCAAACAAGGACACTTCTGAGTCTATCCCTTCCTTTATGTCATTCACATATACCAAGAACAGCACAGGTCCTAGGACTGACCCCTGTGGAACCCCGCTTGTCACAGGCGCCCACTCTGACACCTCGTCACGTACCATGACTCGTTGTTGCCTCCCTGTCAGGTATTCTCTGATCCATTGCAGTGCCTTTCCTGTTATGTGTGCCTGATCCTCTAGCTTTTGCAGTAACCTCTTGTGAGGAACTGTGTTGAAGGCCTTCTTGCAGTCCAAAAAAAATGCAGTCGGTCCACCCCTCTCTCTCATCTTACTTCTGTCACCTTGTCATAAAACTCTAGTAGGTTTGTGACACAGGATTTTCCCTCCCTGAAACCATGCTGGTTGTCAATTATACACTTGTTTCTTTCCAGGTGCTCTACCACTCTCCTCCTGATGATCTTCTCCATGACTTTGCATACTATACATGTTAGTGATACAGGTCTGTAGTTTAGTGCCTCATGTCTGTCTCCCTTTTTAAAAATTGGGACTACATTTGCCATCTTCCATACCTCGGGGAGTTGCCCAGTTTCAAATGATGTGTTGAAGATCTTTGTGAATGGCACACACAGCATCTCTGCTTCCTCTCTAAGGACCCACGGAGAGATGTTGTCTGGTCCCACCGCCTTTGAGGTGTCAAGTTCGCATAGCAGCTTCACCTCCTCCTTGGTTATATGTACCTCATCCAGCACTTGCTGGTGCACCCCCCTGTTCTGATTTCCTGGAGTCCTACTGGTTTCCACTGTAAATACTTCTTTAAATCTCGTGTTGAGCTCCTCACATACCCCTCGGTCGTTTCTTGTGAGCTCCCCATCACCCTTCCTCAGTCTGATTACCTGGTCCTTGACTGTTGTTTTCCTCCTGATGTGGCTATACAACAGCTTCGGGTCAGACTTGACTTTCGATGCTATGTCATTTTCATATTGTCGCTGAGCTTCCCTTCTTATCTGTGCATATTCGTTTCTGGCTCTTCGGCTAATCTCTTTATTTTCCTGAGTTCTCTGTCTTCTGTACCTTTTCCATTCTCTAGTACACCTAGTTTTTGCCTCCCTACACCTTTGGATGAACCAAGGACTTGTTCTGTTCTTCCCATTATTTCTGTTTCCCTTGGGAACAAACCTCTCCTCTGCCTCTTTGCATTTCATTGCCACTTAGTCCATCATTTCTTGTACTGGTTTTCCTGTCAGTTCCCTCTTCCACTGAATGTCTTGCAGGAAGTTCCTCATGCCTGAGTAGTTCCCCCTATTCCTGCTACTCTCTCCACTTGAAGCTCAACTATGTAGACAAAGCACAGAACCACACGATCACTAGCTCCTAGGGGCCTTTCATACATGATATCCTCGATGTCTGAACTACTCAAGGTGAATACAAGGTCCAGTCTTGCTGGATCATCCTCACCTCTCTCTCTGGTAGTGTCTCTAACATGTTGGTGCATGAGGTTTTCCAGCACCACATCCATCATCTTGGCTCTCCATGTTTCAGGACCCCCATGGGGCTCCAGGTTTTCCCAGTCAATCTCCTTGTGATTGAAATCACCCATAACTAGTAACTTTGCTCCCCCCATGTGTGCTCTTCTGGCCACCTCGGCTAGTGTGTCGACCATTGCTCTGTTGCTCTCATCGTATTCTTCTCTTGGCCTCCTGCAGTTCTGTGGTGGGTTGTACATTACTGCAATTATCACCTTATGTCCCTCAGACTGGATTGTTCCTACTAAGTAGTCCCTTTCGCCCATGCCGTCCATTCCTTCCATTTTCTCAAAACCTCACTGGTTTTTAATGAGCAGTGCAACTCCTTCCCTTCTCCTCCCTCTGTCTTTCCTGAGGATTTGATATCCGGGTGGAAAGACTGCATCTGTTATTATTCTGGTGAGTTTTGTTTCTGTGAGTGCTATTATGTCTGTGGATGTCTCCTTTCGTGCCACTCCTCACACTTATTTGTTATTCCATCTGCATTTGTATATCACACCTTCAACTTCTTTTCCAGGACTGTGGTCTGGGGGGTATATTGGGGTTGGGGAAGTGGGAGACCTGATAAGGAACTATGGGTGGTTGCTGTTGGGGTGGAGTTTGTAATGCAGTGGGTGGGGGCATTGGATATGGCATGGGTTTTTTGGTTTAGACTGTTTGGTTGCACTGGGGTTGACCTGGTTGGGAGGCTTCTATAGGAAGTTGTGAGGGAGGCTGTATTTGATCTTCTTCCTGGGTCTGGGATTTCCTGTCTGTCTCCTCCATCCCCTCTCTTTCCTTCTTTCACCTTTGTACCATCTCTCTCAATTTCTGCCTTTCTTCTTGTGTTCTGTCGCGGTTGAGATACACCTTCCTGTATGCCGGCATGTCCCTTAATCTTGCTTTCTCCTGCAGGATTCTGGTCCGAGTCGATTCTGCCTTGAAAGTCACTTTCACTGGCCGGGTTCTTCTTGCAAACCCCCCTATTCTCCGAAAATTTTCCACCTGGGTCATGTCATCTTCTCCTATTGCTTTTATGATGCTTTCAATTGCTTTTTTTTTCCCCTTGTTTTCTTGCTTCATATGTTTCCCCTTCAACTTCCTGGAGCCCATGCACAAAGACTGACCTCTCCCTTTCATTCTCCCACTGCGTATCCTTGTGTATCCACTCATTCAATTTAATTTCCTCCATTGCAGCTTTCCTTTCTTTAGCTCCACTATCTATTGTACTTGGGCTCAGTGGCCTGTCATTTTCCCTTCTCGGTTTTCCCTGGGCTCTGCTGTGGTCTGTTAGGGCCTCCACATATAGCTTAGCTCTTTCATTTACTACAGTCCCCTCTGCTAGAGCTTCTACATGCAATTTTGCTCCTTTCCCTACTGTCCCCTTATTTGTGACTGAGGTAGCAGTCTCTGATGTCATTCCCAAAACGTTCTTTAGTTCTTTAGACTGTTTCAGATTTTTCAGTTCCTCTTCTAATCTCTGTATTCTAGTCTCTGCTGCTATGACTTGCACCTCCCACTTCTTGCTTTCCATATTTATCCTCTCTTCCAGTCTCATGCTAAGTTCTTCTAGTTTCTTTTCCCATTTATGCTCCCTTTTTGTGAGCTCTGCTGCCCAATCTTCCTTTGCAGATTCATCCTCCTGTCCCTTGGTTTTCCTTCCTGCTCTCTGGCAACCCATTTTTTTTTATTTTGATTGCCTCGGAATGGAAAACTTATGTAATTCTGTGTGTTAGGTTAGTATTGTGTTTGTCCGAGTGTGAGGGGGGGGAAGGTAGAGGAGGAACTGTGGACAGTGGCTATATGGGAAAGGGGTGGGGAGAGGGATTTATGGGGGAATATGGGGAGTGAGAAGGAGGGAGAAGGAAGGGGTAGAGGGAGAGGGGGGAAGGGGGGAGATGTGAGGAGGAGGAGGGGATCAGGGGAAAGAGTGAGAGGTTGGTGGGGGAGGGGTGGGGGAGTGTATGTGTGAGTCTGTGTGTGTGTGTGTGTGTGTGTGTGTGTGTGTGTGTGTGTGTGTGTGTGTGTGTGTGTGTGTGTGTGTGTGTGTGTGTGTGTGTGTGTGTGTGTGTGTGTGCGCGTGTGTGTGCGTGCGCGTGTGTGTGTGCGTGCGCGTGTGTGTGTGCGTGCGCGTGTGTGTGTGCGCATGTGTGTGTGTGTGTGCATGTGTGTGTGTGTGCATGTGTGTACTCACCTAGTTGTACTCACCTAGTTGAGGTTGCGGGGGTCGAGTCCGAGCTCCTGGCCCCGCCTCTTCACTGATCGCTACTAGGTCACTCTCCCTGAGCCGTGAGCTTTATCATACCTCTGCTTAAAGCTATGTATGGATCCTGCCTCCACTACATCGCTTCCCAAACTATTCCACTTACTGACTACTCTGTGGCTGAAGAAATACTTCCTAACATCCCTGTGATTCATCTGTGTCTTTAGCTTCCAACTGTGTCCCCTTGTTACTGTGTCCAATCTCTGGAACATCCTGTCTTTGTCCACCTTGTCAATTCCTCTCAGTATTTTGTATGTTGTTATCATGTCCCCCCTATCTCTCCTGTCCTCCAGTGTCGTCAGGTTGATTTCCCTTAACCTCTCCTCGTAGGACATACCTCTTAGCTCTGGGACTAGTCTTGTTGCAAACCTTTGCACTTTCTCTAGTTTCTTTACGTGCTTGGCTAGGTGTGGGTTCCAAACTGGTGCCGCATACTCCAATATGGGCCTAACGTATACGGTGTACAGGGTCCTGAACGATTCCTTATTAAGATGTCGGAATGCTGTTCTGAGGTTTGCTAGGCGCCCATATGCTGCAGCAGTTATTTGGTTGATGTGCGCTTCAGGAGATGTGCCTGGTGTTATACTCACCCCAAGATCTTTTTCCTTGAGTGAGGTTTGTAGTCTCTGACCCCCTAGACTGTACTCCGTCTGCGGCCTTCTTTGCCCTTCCCCAATCTTCATGACTTTGCACTTGGTGGGATTGAACTCCAGGAGCCAATTGCTGGACCAGTTCTGCAGCCTGTCCAGATCCCTTTGTAGTCCTGCCTGGTCTTCGATCGAGTGTATTCTTCTCATCAACTTCACGTCATCTGCAAACAGGGACACCTCAGAGTCTATTCCTTCCGTCATGTCGTTCACAAATACCAGAAACAGCACTGGTCCTAGGACTGACCCCTGCGGGACCCCGCTGGTCACAGGTGCCCACTCTGACACCTCGCCACGTACCATGACTCGCTGCTGTCTTCCTGACAAGTATTCCCTGATCCATTGTAGTGCCTTCCCTGTTATCCCTGCTTGGTCCTCCAGTTTTTGCACCAATCTCTTGTGTGGAACTGTGTCAAACGCCTTCTTGCAGTCCAAGAAAATGCAATCCACCCACCCCTCTCTCTCTTGTCTTACTGCTGTCACCATGTCATAGAACTCCAGTAGGTTTGTGACACAGGATTTCCCGTCCCTGAAACCATGCTGGCTGCTGTTGATGAGATCATTCCTTTCTAGGTGTTCCACCACTCTTCTCCTGATAATCTTCTCCATGATTTTGCATACTATACATGTCAGTGACACTGGTCTGTAGTTTAATGCTTCATGTCTGTCTCCTTTTTTAAAGATTGGGACTACATTTGCTGTCTTCCATGCCTCAGGCAATCTCCCTGTTTCGATAGATGTATTGAATATTGTTGTTAGGGGTACACATAGCGCCTCTGCTCCCTCTCTCAATACCCATGGGGAGATGTTATCTGGCCCCATTGCCTTTGAGGTATCTAGCTCACTCAGAAGCCTCTTCACTTCTTCCTCGGTTGTGTGCACTGTGTCCAGCACTTGGTGGTGTGCCCCACCTCTCCGTCTTTCTGGAGTCCCTTCTGTCTCCTCTGTGAACACTTCTTTGAATCTCTTGTTGAGTTCTTCACATACTTCCCGGTCATTTCCTGTTGTCTCTCCTCCTTCCTTCCTTAGCCTGATTACCTGGTCCTTGACTGTTGTTTTCCTCCTGATGTGGCTGTACAACAGTTTCGGGTCAGATTTGGCTTTCGCTGCTATGTCATTTTCATATTGTCTTTGGGCCTCCCTTCTTATCTGTGCATATTCATTTCTGGCTCTACGACTGTTCTCCTTATTCTCCTGGGTTCTTTGCCTTCTATATTTCTTCCATTCCCTAGCACACTTGGTTTTTGCCTCCCTGCACCTTTGGGTAAACCATGGGCTCATCCTGGCTTTTTCATTACTCCTGTTACCCTTGGGTACAAACCTCTCCTCAGCCTCCTTGCATTTTATTGCTACATATTCCATCATCTCATTAACTGGCTTCCCTGCCAGTTCTCTGTCCCACTGAACCCCGTTCAGGTAGTTCCTCATTCCTGTGTAGTCCCCTTTCTTGTAGTTTGGCTTCATTCGTCCTGGCCTTCCTGCTTCTCCCTCCACTTGTAGCTCTACTGTGTATTCGAAGCTTACAACCACATGGTCACTGGCCCCAAGGGGTCTTTCATATGTGATGTCCTCGATATCTGCACTACTGAAGGTGAATACTAAGTCCAGCCTTGCTGGTTCATCCTCTCCTCTCTCTCTTGTAGTGTCCCTTACGTGTTGGTACATGAAGTTCTCCAGTACCACCTCCATCATCTTAGCCCTCCAAGTATCTTGGCCCCCATGTGGGTCCAAGTTCTCCCAATCTATCTCCTTGTGGTTAAAGTCACCCATGATCAGGAGCTTTGCCCTGCATGCATGAGCTCTTCTGGCCACTCTAGCCAGTGTGTCAACCATCGCTCTATTGCTCTCGTCGTACTCTTGCCTTGGCCTCCTGCTGTTCTGTGGTGGGTTATACATCACTGCTATTACCACCTTGGGACCTCCAGAGTGAAGTGTTCCCACTATGTAATCACTTTCTTCTCCGCTATCTCCTCTCTCCAGCTCATCAAAATTCCAGCGATTTTTGATCAGCAACGCCACTCCTCCACCCCCCCTGTTCCCTCTGTCTTTCCTCAGGATTTGGTATCCCGTTGGAAAGATGGCATCTGTTATCATACCTGTAAGCTTGGTTTCTGTGAGAGCTATGATGTCCGGTGATGCTTCTTTGACTCTTTCTTGCCACTCCTCCCACTTATTTGTTATTCCATCAGCGTTTGTGTACCATACCTGACCAGTGTTCAGTGGTCAGTCGTCAGTGTTCAGTGGTCAGTCGTCACGTGAGGTCACAGACCCTGAGCTGCTTGGGGATTAGCGTGGACGGTTACAAAGCATGGCTTGCTTCTACAGTGTTTTAAAAGCTGAGGTTGGAGAGTTGAAGGAGGAGGTCTTGCTTCTCCAGGAGGAGATTAGGAGGCTGAAGGTCCACCTCAATGGGCCTGGGAGAGAGTGTGAGGTGGTTGGAGATGTGGGGAATGAGGCTTCTAGCAGTGAGGTGCAGTCTGTCTCTCACTGTGAGGAGGCTGTAGGTGGGGTGGTAGCAACGGCTACCAGCAGTGAGGTGCAGCCCAGCACCTGCTACAAGTGGCGAGTTGTTCACAGTAATGGGAGGCGCATCAGAGTAAGGAAAGTTAAGAGTGCAGATCTGAAGGTAGGAAATCGCTTCTCTGTTCTCCAGGATGAATGTACTTCAGTGGCCAGTGAAGGTAAGGGTACTACTGCCCCTGCTAATGAAGGTAAGCGCATTCTTGTGGTTGGTGACTCTCAGGTAAGATATGTTGATCGTGCTTTTTGTAATAGGAATAAGAAGATGAGAGATAGAGTGTGCTTCCCTGGAGCTGGTGTTGGGGACATTGTCAACAGACTGGATAATATCATGTCAGGTAATGGGAACAAGCCCATTATCTGTCTCAGTGCTGGTGGAAATGATATTGGGAAGGGTAGGAGAGAAGAGCTGCTAGATAAGTACAGGTCAGCTATAGATTTCATTAAGTCTAAGGGAGGGATCCCAATCATATGTAGCATCTTGCCTAGAAGGGGAGTAGGAAATGAATGGTTGTCTAGGGCAATTGGTGTAAATTGCTGGCTAGACAGATACTGCAAGGAACTTGCAATCCCATTCATTGACAACTGGAACAACTTTTATGGCAAACATGATATGTATGCAAGGGATGGGGTTCATCTCTCTGGGGCAGGGGTGGTAGCACTTGCAGACTCGATTGAGAAGGCCATTGGTGAAATGCCTATGATTTTAAACTGATGGAAGATAGAGGTATGGGTGTGTGTGGGAAACAAGCAGGTTGCAACACTAGGGTTGGAAACAGTAAATGTATAAAAGGCATTCAGCATGAAGTTATAAATAAAGACAATAGAACAGGTCAGCAAACAAAGGGGGACAGCAGAGGGCAGCAAGGGACTAGCTCCCTTAAGGTTTACTATACTAATAGCAGGAGTGTTAGAAATAAGATAGATGAGCTAAGATTAATTGCAAGTGCAGGAAACATAGATATTATTGCTATAACAGAGACCTGGCTCAATCTGAAAGATAGAGAGATGCCCTCTGAATGTCACATACAAGGCTATAAATTATTCCACACTGACAGGGTCAACAGGAAAGGTGGTGGAGTAGCGATGTATGTCAGAGACAATTTAAATTGTTGTGTTAGACAAGATATTAAATTAGAAGCGTCAGCCACTGAATCTGTTTGGTTACAGCTTCTCGAGGGCCGAGAAAAACTAATTTTGGGTGTGATTTACAGGGCCCCAAATCTTGATAGGGAGTGCAGTAAACTTCTATGGGACGAAATTCGTAAGGCATCTACATACGAAAATGTTGTGCTAATGGGAGATTTCAACTATAGACAGATTGACTGGAGCAATTTGACAGGAAATTTAGAGTCGGGTGACTTTCTTGATACGATCCAGGATTGTTTTTTAAAACAGTTTGTGACAGAGCCAACTAGGGGAAATAACCTCCTTGACTTGGTTCTTGCCAGTAGGGAAACACTAATTAATAATCTTGAGGTTAATGATGAGCTTGGGGAGAGTGATCACAAATCACTCAGTTTTAACATATCATGGAATTCCCCTAATAATGGCAATCAAGTCTCCGTCCCTGACTTTCGCTTGGCTGATTTCATAGGACTGAAAAATTACTTAGGTGGGCTGAACTGGAATGACCTGACTAGGGGTCAGGTAGGTGGTGATGGTTGCCGATATGATGCTTTCCAGGGCATAGTTCTAGCTGCTCAGTCAAATTATGTTCCAAATAGGGAAATCAGATCAAACAAAAATGATCCTAAATGGATGAACAATAGATTAAAATATCTGATTGGTCAAAAGAGAGGCATATATAGGCAAATCAAAAGAGGAGAGGGGCAATTAAGAAATCGATATATTCAGTTAAAGAGAGAAATAAAAAAGGGAATTAGAAAAGCAAATAGAGATTATGAGGTTAAAGTTGCAAGAGAATCAAAGACTAACCCAAAAGGATTCTTTCAGGTATACAGAAGTAAGATCAGGGACAAGATAGGCCCACTCAAAAGTTCCTCGGGTCAGCTCACTGACAGTGATAAGGAAATGTGTAGAATTTTTAACACATACTTCCTCTCAGTTTTTACACAGGAGGATACCAGCGATATTCCAGTAATGATAAATTATGTAGAACAGGACGATAATAAACTGTGCACTATTAGGGTCACAAGTGACATGGTCCTTAGGCAAATAGATAAATTAAAACCTAACAAATCCCCAGGCCCTGATGAACTGTATGCAAGGGTTCTAAAGGAATGTAAAGAGGAGCTTAGCACACCTTTGGCTAATCTTTTCAACATATCACTACAAACTGGCATGGTGCCAGATAAGTGGAAAATGGCAAATGTGATACCTATTTTCAAAACAGGTGACAGGTCCTTAGCTTCGAACTATAGACCAATAAGCCTAACCTCCATAGTGGGAAAATTTATGGAATCAATAATTGCCGAGGCAGTTCGTAGCCACCTTGAAAAGCATAAATTAATCAACGAATCTCAGCATGGTTTTACAAAGGGGCGTTCCTGCCTTACGAATTTATTAACTTTTTTCACTAAGGTATTTGAGGAGGTAGATCATGGTAATGAATATGATATTGTGTATATGGACTTCAGTAAGGCTTTTGACAGGGTCCCACATCAGAGACTATTGAGGAAAATTAAAGCACATGGAATAGGAGGAGAAATTTTTTCCTGGATAGAGGCATGGTTGACAAATAGGCAGCAGAGAGTTTGCATAAATGGGGAGAAATCAGAGTGGGGAAGCGTCACGAGCGGTGTTCCACAGGGGTCAGTGTTGGGCCCCCTGCTGTTCACAATCTACATAAACGACATAGATGAGGGCATAAAGAGCGACATCGGCAAGTTTGCCGATGACACCAAAATAGGCCGTCGAATTCATTCTGACGAGGACATTCGAGCACTCCAGGAGGATTTGAATAGACTGATGCAGTGGTCGGAGAAGTGGCAGATGCAGTTTAATATAGACAAATGCAAAGTTCTAAATGTTGGACAGGACAATAACCATGCCACATATAAACTAAATAATGTAGATCTTAATATTACGGATTGCGAAAAAGATTTAGGAGTTCTGGTTAGCAGTAATCTGAAACCAAGACAACAGTGCATAAGTGTTCGCAATAAAGCTAATAGAATCCTTGGCTTCATATCAAGAAGCATAAATAATAGGAGTCCTCAGGTTGTTCTTCAACTCTATACATCCTTGGTTAGGCCTCATTTAGATTATGCTGCACAGTTTTGGTCACCGTATTACAGAATGGATATAAATTCTCTGGAAAATGTACAAAGGAGGATGACAAAGATGATCCCATGTATCAGAAACCTTCCCTATGAGGATAGACTAAGGGCCCTGAAACTGCACTCTCTAGAAAGACGTAGAATTAGGGGGGATATGATTGAGGTTTATAAGTGGAAGACAGGAATAAATAAAGGGGATGTAAATAGTGTGCTGAAAATATCTAGCCTAGACAGGACTCGCAGCAATGGTTTTAAGTTGGAAAAATTCAGATTCAGGAGGGATATAGGAAAGTACTGGTTTGGTAATAGAGTTGTGGATGAGTGGAACAAACTCCCAAGTACCGTTATAGAGGCCAGAACGTTGTGTAGCTTTAAAAATAGGTTGGATAAATACATGAGTAGATGTGGGTGGGTGTGAGTTGGACCTGATAGCTTGTGCTAACAGGTCGGTTGCCGTGTTCCTCCCTTAAGTCAATGTGACCTGACCTGACTAGGTTGGGTGCATTGGCTTAAGCCGGTAGGGACTTGGACCTGCCTCGCATGGGCCAGTAGGCCTTCTGCAGTGTTCCTTCGTTCTTATGTTCTTATACCTTCAGTTTCCTTTCCAACACTGTGGTTTGGGGGGCCTGTGAGGGTGGGAGACCTGGTGGCACACTGTGGGATTCTATAGCTTGGTGTTGGGTGGAGGCTGTGGGTATGGATTGTAGGGTGTGTTGGGATGGTGTGATAGGTTGTATGGTTCTGAGAGTAGTTGTGTGTGTGCTTGCCCTTGCTGTTCTGTCCTGCTCTGACTGACCTCTGCTGGTTCCCTCCTTGTCTCTTTTCCTAGCTCCTTTCGCTTTTTTGTCCTCTCCCTCAGCTGCTGTCGTTCTGATTTTGTTCTGTCTCTGTCTAGGAACACCCTCTTGTACTCTTCCGAGTATTTCAATCGTGGTTTCTCTTGGAGGATCCTGTTCCGCACTGTTTCCGTCCTGAGAATCAGCTTGATTGGTCGGTTTCTCTCCTTCGAGTACCCCCCTATTCTCTGAAAATTTACAATCTCGTCCCTCTCTTCACCTATTTCTGTGATGATTTTCTCAATCTCCTTCCTTTCTTCCTGCTTCCTTTCAGTGTGTGTCCTTTCCTCTCTCTCCTGAAGCCCATGGATAAACACTGATTTTGCCCTTTCTTCCTCGCATTGCCTCACCCTCTGTGACTCTGGATCCTGCCTGTATGTGGTCAGTTTCTCCCTTGATTTTTCCAGTGGCTCTTGATAGCCTTGTTGTGCCTCAGCATTCGACCTATCACCCTCTCCATCTGCAACCAGTTGATCTTCCCTTTCACTCCTTGGTCCTCCTTGGCAGATTGATGTGACCTTAGCATAATTCATAATTCCTTCCTTCCTGTTCAGCCTCGCAGCTTCATATGCTGTGTCTTCTCTGGTCACTGCCCCTGTAACTCGCTCCAGCCTATTTATCTCAACTTCTAGGACCCTTATCTTGGCTACTGCAGTTTCGACTTGTGCCTCCCAATTCTTTGTCTCCTTCTCCAACCACCTTTCCAATTTCACAGAGAGCTCTTTCTCCATTTTTTCAGAAAGCTCACCTAATTTTCTCTCCCACTCTTGTTCCATCCTTTTCCACTGCTCCTCCATCCATACATCCATACATGTGTGTGTGTGTGTGTGTGTGTGTGTGTGTGTGTGTGTGTGTGTGTGTGTGTGTGTGTGTGTGTGTGTGTGTGTGTGTGTGTGTGTGTGTGTGTGTGGAATTGTGTGTGGAATTGTGTGTGGAATTGTGTGTGGAATTGTGTGTGGAATTGTGTGTGGAATTGTGTGTGGAACTGTGTGTGGAATTGTGTGTGGAACTGTGTGTGGAATTGTGTGTGGAATTGTGTGTGGAATTGTGTGTGGAATTGTGTGTGGAATTATGTGTGGGTTTATTAAGTGTCTGAAAAGTAGGTGGAATAGTGCATTAGAGTGTTATGTGGAGTCTCAGTGGTCTCTTACCTGACCACAACCTCTTGTGACCTGACCCCCACCCTCCTGTGACTTGACCTGCACCTACTTACAATGCTGCCATCTATGCTCTTCCTACCACCTAGGCTTATAGTAACTTTCTCGCCTTGTTCCACAGATTACCAATTGCTATTCCTTATTGAGTACTTGAGTGCCTATTCTTTATCGTGCTAGGAGAGTTGGACCGTTCACAATCAGCTTGGCGGTTAATTGGAACCTGGAACCCCACACTCAAACAACCACGCATAGGGGATTACAGTACAGTGGACCCCCGCTTAACAATCACCTCCCAATGCGGCCAATTATGTAAGTGTATTTATGTAAGTGCATTTGTACGTGTATGTTTGGGGGTCTGAAATGGACTAATCTATTTCACAATATTCCTTATGGGAACAAATTCGGTCAGTACTGGCGCCTGAACATACTTCTGGAATGAAAAAATATTGTTAACCGGGGGTCCACTGTACTTGCAATGCAGCTGTAGCAGCCTGTAGATTGTCCAGCTCGATGTGACATCCTGGCGTAGATCCACCTCAATTTCTTCTCGTTATATAATGTACTCTATTCATTGTATTTCTTTCACTGGTCACACGATTGTTTCACTTTATTATCTTTCTTGGGTGACACGTGGCAACATCGCCTTACCACCCACACTAGCCTGCCCGCTCTGACTGCGCCACTACGTTTTACTTTCTAGATCACTTACAAAATTGTGGCTCTCCCCACACTTATGTGGCTCAGGCAGATTGTAAATCGCTTCAGGGAATTGTTCACTACCCCAACACACTTAGCCACCCTTGCAGAACACTTGGGTAGCCCTCAAAAACACTTATATACACGGAGCACGGAAGGCGTGACTTGCGCAGGAGGTGTCCCCTACTGTGTGTGTGTGTGTGTGTGTGTGTGTGTGTGTACTCACCTAGTTGTACTCACCTAGTTGAGGTTGCAGGGGTCTAGTCCAAGCTCCTGGCCCCGCCTCTTCACTGGTCGCTACTTGGTCACTCTCCCTGAACCATGAGCTTTATCATACCTCTGCTTAAAGCTATGTATGGATCCTGCCTCCACTACATCGCTTCCCAAACTATTCCACTTCCTGACTACTCTGTGGCTGAAGAAATACTTCCTAACATCCCTTTGATTCATCTGTGTCTTCAGCTTCCAACTGTGTCCCCGTGTTGCTGTGTCCAGTCTCTGGAACATCCTGTCTTTGTCCACCTTGTCAATTCCTCTCAGTATTTTGTAAGTCATTATCATGTCCCCCCTATCTCTCCTGTCCTCCAGTGTCGTCAGGTTGATTTCCCTTAACCTCTCCTCATAGGACATACCTCTTAACTCTGGGACTAGTCTTGTTGCAAACCTTTGCACTTTCTCTAGTTTCTTTACATGCTTGGCTAGGTGTGGGTTCCAAACTGATGCCGCATACTCTAATATGGGCCTAACGTACATGGTGTACAGGGTCCTGAACGATTCCTTATTAAGATGTCGGAATGCTGTTCTGAGGTTTGCCAGGCGCCCATATGCTGCGGCAGTTATTTGGTTGATGTGCGCTTCAGGAGATGTGCCTGGTGTTATACTCACCCCAAGATCTTTTTCCTTGAGTGATGTTTGTAGTCTCTGGCCCCCTAGACTGTACTCTGTCTGCGGTCTTCTTTGCCCTTCCCCAATCCTCATGACTTTGCACTTGGTGGGATTGAACTCCAGGAGCCAGTTGCTGGACCAGGTCTGCAGCCTGTCCAGATCCCTTTGTAGTTTTGCCTGGTCTTCGATCGAATGAACTCTTCTCATCAACTTCACGTCATCTGCAAACAGGGACACCTCGGAGTTTATTCCTTGCGTCACGTCATTCACAAATACCAGAAACAGCACTGGTCCTAGGACTGACCCCTGTGGGACCCCGCTGGTCACAGGTGCCCACTCTGACACCTCGCCACGTACCATTACTCGCTGCTGTCTTCCTGACAAGTATTCCCTGATCCATTGCAGTACCTTCCCTGTTATCCCTGCTTGGTCCTCCAGTTTTTGCACTAATCTCTTGTGTGGTACTGTGTCAAAAGCCTTCTTGCAGTCCAAGAAAATGCAATCCACCCACCCCTCTCTCTCTTGTCTTACTGCTGTCACCATGTCATAGAACTCCTGTAGGTTTGTGACACAGGATTTCCCATCTCTGAAACCATGTTGGCTGTTGGTGATAAGATCATTCCTTTCTAGATGTTCCACCATTCTTCTCCTGACAATCTTTTCCATGATTTTGCATGCTATACATGTCAGTGACACTGGTCTGTAGTTTAGTGCTTCATGTCTGTCTCCTTTTTTAAAGATTGGGACCACATTTGCTGTCTTCCATGCCTCAGGCAATCTCCCTGTTTCGATAGATGTATTGAATATTGTTGTTAGGGGTACACATAGCGCCTCTGCTCCCTCTCTCAGGACCCATGGAGAGATGTTATCTGGCCCCATTGCCTTTGAGGTATCTAGCTCACTCAGAAGCCTCTTCACTTCTTCCTCGGTTGTGTGTACTGTGTCCAGCACATGGTGGTGTACCCCACCTCTCCGTCTTTCTGGAGCCCTTTCTGTCTCCTCTGTGAATACTTCTTTGAATCTCTTGTTGAGTTCCTCACATACTTCACGGTCATTTCTTGTCTCTCCTCCTTCCTTCCTTAGCCTGATTACCTGGTCCTTAATGGTTGTTTTCTTCCTGATGTGGCTGTATAACAGCTTCGGGTCAGATTTGGCTTTTGCTGCTATGTCGTTTTCATATTGACGTTGGGCCTCCCTTCTTATCTGTGCATATTCGTTTCTGGCTCTACGACTGCTCTCCTTATTCTCCTGGGTCCTTTGCCTTCTATATTTCTTCCATTCCCTAGCACACTTGGTTTTTGCCTCCTTGCATCTTTGGGTGAACCATGGGCTCATCCTGGCTTTTTCATTATTCCTGTTACCCTTGGATACAAACCTCTCCTCAGCCTCCTTGCACATTGTTGCTACATATTCCATCATCTCATTAACTGGCTTCCCTGCCAGTTCTCTATCCCACTGAACCTCATTCAGGAAGTTCCTCATTCCTTTGTAGTCCCCTTTCCTGTAGTTTGGTTTCATTTGTCCTGGCCTTCCTGCTTCCCTCTCCACTTGTAGCTCTACTGTGTATTCGAAGCTCAAAACCACATGATCGCTGGCCCCAAGGGGTCTTTCATATGTGATGTCCTCAATATCTGCACTACTCAAGGTGAATACTAAGTCCAGTCTTGCTGGTTCATCCTCTCCTCTCTCTCTTGTAGTGTCCCTTACATGTTGGTACATGAAGTTTTCCAGTACCATCTCCATCATCTTAGCCCTCCATGTATCTTGGCCCCCATGTGGCTCCAAGTTCTCCCATTCGATCTCCTTGTGGTTAAAGTCGCCCATGATCAGGAGCTTTGCCCTGCATGCATGAGCTCTTCTGGCCACTGCAGCCAGTGTGTCAACCATCGCTCTATTGCTCTCGTCATATTCTTGCCTTGGCCTCCTGCTGTTCTGTGGTGGGTTATACATCACTGCAATTATCACCTTGGGACCACCAGAGTGAAGCGTTCCCGCTATGTAATCACTTTCTTCTCCGCTGTCTCCTCTCTCCAGCTCATCAAAATTCCATCGGTGTTTGATCAGCAATGCCACTCCTCCACCCCCCCTGTTTCTTCTGTCTTTTCTCAGGATCTGGTATCCCGCTGGAAAGATGGCATCTGTTATCATACCTGTAAGCTTGGTTTCTGTGATCGCTATGATGTCTGGTGATGCCTCTTTGACTCTTTCGTGCCACTCCTCCCACTTGTTTGTTATTCCATCAGCGTTTGTGTACCATACCTTCAGTTTCCTTTCCAACAC
>NC_091365.1:16107729-16285229 GCF_038502225.1 Cherax quadricarinatus | reverse complement strand
GGGATCATGACAGAAATGTTAAAAGCAGAGGGGGATATTGTGCTAGTGTGGTTGGTATTTTTGTTTAATGAATGTATGAGAGGAAAAGGTACCTAGGGTGTGTATAGAGTGTGTGTATAGAGATTGTAAAAATTATAAGGGAATAAGTGTATGGTAGGTTATTATTGAAAGAATTAAGAGGTAAAACAGAGTAGGATTGCAGATGAGCAAGGAGGCTTTAGAGTGGATAGGGGATGTGTAGATCAAGTGTTTACATTGAGGCATATATGTGAATAGGGGAGCACTGTGGCAGATGTTGCAAGTGTATGGAATAGGTAGTAAGTTACTAAATGCTGTTAAGAGTTTTTGAGGATAGAGAGGCTCAGGTTAGGGTGTGTAGGAGAGAGGGAGAATACTTCCTGGTAAAAGTAGGTCTTAGACAGGGATGTGTAATGTCACCATGGTTGTTTAATATATTTATAGATGGGGTTGTAAAAGAAGTAAATGCTAGGGTGTTGGTGAGAGGAGTGGGATTAAATTATGGGGAATCAATTACAAAATGGGAGTTGACACAGTTACTTTTTGCTGATGATACTGTACTTATGGGAGATTCTAAAGAAAAGTTGCAAAGGTTAGTAGACAATTTGGGAGTGTGTGTAAAGCTAGAAAGTTGAAAGTGAACATAGGTAAAAGTAAGGTGATGAGAGAATCAAATGATTTAGATAAAGAAAAATTGGATATCACAATGGGGAGAGGGAGTATGGAAGAAGTGAATGTTTTCGGATATTTGGAAGTTGACTTGTCAGCGGATGGGTTTATGAAGGATGAGGTTAACTACAGAACTGATGAAGGAAAAAAAGGTGAGTGGTGCATTGAGGTATATGTGGAGACAAAAAACGTTATCTATGGAGGCAAAGAAGGGAATATATGAAAGTACAGTGGACCCCCGGTTAACGATATTTTTTCAATCCAGAAGTATGTTCAGGTGCCAGTACTGACCGAATTTGTTCCCATAAGGAATATTGTGAAGTAGATTAGTCCATTTCAGACCCCCAAACATACACGTACAAACGCACTTACATAAATACACTTACATAATTGGTCGCATTCGGAGGTGATCGTTATGCGGGGTCCACTGTATAGTGGTACCAACACTCTTATATGGGTGTGAAGCTTGGGTTGTAAATGCTACAGCAAGGAGACGGTTGGAGGCAGTGGAGATGTCCTGTCTAAGGGCAATGTGTGGTGTAAATATTATGCAGAAAATTCGGAGTGTGGAAATTAGGAGAAAGTGTGGAGTTAATAAAAGTATTAGTCAGAGGGCTGGAGAGGGGTTGTTGAAGTGGTTTGGTCATTTAGAGAGAATGGATCAAAGTAGAATGACATGGAGAGTGTATAAATCTGTAGGGAAAGGAAGGCAGGGTAGGGGTCATCCTCAAAAAGGTTGGAGGGAGGGGGTAAAGGAGGTTTAGTGGGCGAGGGGCTTGGACTTTCAGCAAGTGTGCGTGCGCATGTTAGATAGGAGTGAATGGAGACGAATGGTATTTGGGACCTGATGAGCTGTTGGAGTGTGAGCAGGGTAATATTTAAATAAGGGATTCAGAGAAACCGGTTACTTTTATATAGCCGGACTTGAGTACTGGAAATGGGAAGTACAATGCCTGCACTTTAAAGGAGGGGTTTGGGATATTGCTAGTTTGGAGGGATATGTTGTGTATCTTTATATGTATATGCTTCTAAACTCTTGTATTGTGGGCACCTCTGCAAAAACAGTGATTATGTGTGAGTGAGGTGAAAGTGTTGAATGGTGATCAAAGTATTTTCTTTTTGGGGATTTTCTTTCTTTTTGGGTCACCCTGCCTCGGTGGGAGACGGCCAACTTGTTAAAAAAAATATATAGAATCAATAAGTATTTTAAATACTGGGAACTCCTTAAAGCAACTGAACTCTCATGGTAACTGATTATACAGTATGTACATGGAATGGAAGATACTAGAGGTCTTGGTCCTCAATCTGAACACTGCCATAAATGATTGGAGTGACAGATATGGAAGTGTAGAATTAAAATAAAACTATTAGAAAATATGGGTACCACAAGTCCAATTAATATTCATGATTCAAAACCCTTCAACCTTCTATTAGTATAAGAAATATTGCCAGAATGATGGAAGTTTTCAAGAGGAAACTGGATAACAATCTCCTGCATGTGCCTGATCATCTGTGTGAGCTTGTGAGCAGCTAGCACCAACAACCAAATATTTACAGTTTTGCTTATTTGGTAACTCCTAAAAACATGGCATTTACATCCATTCATCTATTATTTGACCTTGACAGCACATAAGCTACATCAAAAAATAAAAAAAACACACGCAAAATATATCTTCATGTGGTCATACATATATTTTTTTATTCTATTTAACATGTTTTCTGATACGATAAATACTGTAACAGATTATACTAGACTCGGGTGATCAGTGCAAGTAGACTCTGGTGATCAGTGCAAGTAGACTCTGGTGATCAGTGCAAGTAGTCATCAGTCAGATACAGTACTTTATTTTATCCATCCTGAAGACTTCCTTCCCAAAACTGTATAAATGGACTGCTATATTAAATGAACTGAAGTCATACCTTGACTGAAACAATTCACAACTCACAACATGGAAAAGAAATTTTAGCCTACATTCACCAAGTTGTTTAACATAACCAATTTGGGTGTGGCCTCTTAACCCTTTGACTGTCGCTAGCCCCTTTCTGAAACTGTCTTTCTATGTTGAAAAATTTTTGGAAAAAAATTTTTCTTATGAAATAATAAGAGAATCTTTTCCCAATGGTAATGACACCAAAAGTACAAAATTTGATTGAAAACTCATGGAATTATGGTCCTGCAAAGTTAGTGATCTCAGTGATATAGTATACGCCGAATTTGAGCCCTAATTTCGGCCAATTCCATTGTTCCAGTCGACCAAACTCATAGTGATTTCTTTAGAACTCCATTTTTTCTATCAACTGAGTACAAGAAACTGCCCATTTACCAATTTCAACTACCCAATAAAGTGGTCAGAAATTGGCAATTTGGCCAATTTCATTCAAATTAAAAAATATGACAATTTCAAAGTAGGGTCTAGAATAAACAATGCAGATATTCTTGGCACTAAAACAACATATCTTCTGTTCATCAGTCACGTCTCCAGGCCTCTCTTATAATACTCTTGCTTTCTACTTTGATTTTTTTATTCACACAAAAAATAGAAGATTTACTGTTATGCAGACTACTGCATTATTGTAAAAATTGTATAAATAATATCAGTGCACTAGTGAAAGAATATCAGATTCCCCAGTTGATATGTATTGGACGTATGGTGTGATTTGCTTATTCTTGAACATTGGTAAAAATCTAACATTTCTGCTACTTTGAGCTCAATTTCAATGTTGTTTTCATCGTGAAACTAATCAAAATCATCTCTATTTCTGTAATATGTTTCCCATTCTATCAAATAATACCAAGAAAACGAGAATGCAAACATAAATACTATACAAAAATACACCTCAAAGTTGGCGTTTTAATCCAAAAACCACAGTCGAAGTTTTTTTTTTTCTCATTATGCACTGCGTGCTGCAGAATTTATTTTATACAGTGCACACTGACCACACAGACCCATTCTCTCACATGTGAGCCTACCAGCTTTCTCCTGCTTGATTTGAAGCCGCTAGAATTATTGAGTATATATACATCCGAAACACTAGCTCCTAAGACATATATATACAACTACTAAAACTGTCACAGGGTTAAGAGTGAATAAAGAATCAAAACATTGTCTAAAGTTTCATCTACAAATTATAGTTTAATTGTAAGCTGCATATTTATATGACCACTAACCTTCCTGACTGCCATAATCTTTTGGTTCTCAGCATATGAGCCAACTACTTCCACATTCTTCAAAAGGTTGGCATAATCATTCCACAGTGTATAAGAATTGTAGTCCATTCCAATCTTGTCGATGGCAAATTCATAAGCTTGTGACAACTTCTCTCTGAAACAACACAAATATCAATTAATAATGAGCCAGAATTGATGAGGGAAAAAAGGTGGATGATGCACTGAAGCATCTGTGGAGACAAAGAAAGTTATCCATGTAAGAAGAGGGAATGTGTAAGAGTATAGTGGTACCAACACTCTTATATGGGTGTGAAGCATGGGTGGTGAATGCTGCAGCAAGGAGGAGTCTGGAGGCAGTGGAGATGTCAAGTCTGAAGATAATGTGTGGTGTGAATATTATGCAGAAAATTCAATTGGGAGATAAGAAGATGCAGAGTTGCTAAAAGTATTATCCAGAGAGTTGAAGAGAAGTTATTAAGGTGGTCTGGATATTTAGAGAGGATGAGGAAAAATAGGATGCCTTGGAGGGTATATAAATCTGTATTGAAGGGAGGACGGGGTAGGGATTACCCTAGGAAAGATTAAAGGGAGGGGGTAAAGGTTTAGTTTGTGAGTGGACTGGACATCCAACAAGCATGTACAAGGGTATTAGATAGAAGTGAGCAGAGACAAGTGGTTCTTTAAGAGTAGACATGCTGTTCAAAAGTGAGCAAGGTAATAACTATGAAGGGATTCAGGTACACCTGTTAGCTGGACTTGAGTCCTAGAGGTGAAAGTACAATGTCTGCACTCTGAAGGAGGGCTGGGGATACTGCAGTGGGAGATGGCCGATGTGTTAAAAAAATAAATCAGAAGTCCTGTGAAGTCTGTATGTATTAATAATTAAATACCACTGCTAGCTGAGAAGGTAATGTGGTAGTGGGGGGGGGGGGAGGTGAGAGCTGAGGTGAGAGTGAGAGCAGAATTTAGTGCCTGGGGTGTAAGTAGGGGACATGGACAAGCATACATGGGAGTGTGCAGGAGTGGGGGAAAGGTGGAGGGATACAGGGAAAGAATCATGCTTCGGCAAGTGCTTCAAGAAGCAATCACAGTGCTACCTTGAGTTACGAACTTAATTCGTTCCAGAAGGCTATACAAATAACCCGCACATAGAAGAGAGGAGCTTACAACGACATTTCGGTCTGACTTGGACCATTTATAAAGTCACACGGAAGGCTGTTCGAGTGCCGATACCAAACAAATTTTTTCCCATAACGAATAATGTAAATTAGAGTAGTCCGCTTCAAACCCCCAAAAATACACTTACAAAAATGCACTTACATAATTGTTCGAGTTGGGAGCTATTCGAAACTCTAGGTACCACTGTACGTATTATTATTCTTAACCCTTTCAGGGTCCACAGGCCCTCTCAGAGACTTGTTCTTAGGGGTCCCCCAAATTTCAAAAAAAAAAAAAATTATTTTTTCTTATGAAAAGATAGAGAATCTTTCCCCAATCATGACGACACTAAAAGTATGAAATTTGATGGAAAACTTACGGAAGTATGCTCTCGCAAAGTTAGCGGTCTCGACGATGTTTACGCATCACCGATTTTGCCCACTTTGAGCCCTATTTTCGACCAATTCCAGTGCACTAGTCGACAAAAATCATAACTATTTTGCTAGAACTCCATTTTTTCTACCGAATCAGTACAAGAAACCACCCATTTACCAATTTCAACTATCCAATACAATGGTCAGAATTTAGCAATTTTGCCAATTTCACACAAATTTCAAAAGATGCCAATTTCCAAATAGGGTCCAGAATAAACAAGAAAGACATTCCTGGCACTAAAATGACATTTACTCTGTTCATTAGTCACATCCCCACACCCCCTCTTACATTCTTTTGCTTTCCACTTTGAATTTTTATTCTCAAAAAATACAGAAGATTTACTGTTATGCAGACTACTGCATTAGTGTAGAAATGGTATAAATAATATCGGTGCACTTGCGAAAGAATATTAGACTCACCAGTTGACATGTATTGGACGCATAGCATGATTTGTTTACTTTTGAACTTTGGTAAAAATCGAACATTTCTGCTACTTTGATCTCAAGTTCAAGGTACTTTTCATTGTAAAAACCAGTCAAAATCATCTCAATTTCTGTAATATGTCTTCCATTCTATAAAATGAGACCAGAAAAACTAGAATACAACAATAAATACCATACGAAAATACAGTGCAAAGTCGCTGTTTTAATCCAAAAACACGGTCATTGCGCACTATGTGCTGCAGGATTTTTTTATACTGCGCACACTGACCACATAGACCCATTGTTTCATATGTAGGCCTACCAGCTTTCTCTAACTAGATTTGAGGGCGCTAGAATTTAGGTGTACTAGTACGTCAAAAACCCTGGTGCGTAAGCCGTACTAGTACGTTCGAAATCCTGAAAGGGTTAAATACTCCGGCCATCTCCCACTGAAGCAGGGTGGCCTCTTATGGCACTCCTGGCTTACAGAGGAGAGATTCTTCTCCACTTCCCCATGGAGCCATGTAAAATACTTTATATAATTAAGAGCACAATAGTACTTATAAAATAACCAAGATGACTGGCTACATTTTTACTTCAGTACCTCATAAAAGTGTAATATAGTTAATAATAATTATTTTATTTTAGCATGATACACATTTGTACAAAGGAGTGTAATAATTGGGTGACCATGCCTAAAGCCCCTTTATATGCAGAGCATTTCAGGCAAACTTAAGACTAATAAGGCAATAACAGTGTTGTAATTGCAAACATTGTAATTTGGTGAGTTACAATGAATACACGAAAATTGAATATTCTATTAGATCATTCTATATAGTTTTAATAAGTTAGGTAGAGAAAAATTACAGTTTTGATAAAGTATATAAAAAATGAAGTATTACAACTTAGCACAGTTTAAAACAATGAAGTTGAAACAATTTTAAGTTTGAAGTAATGATTAAATAGTTGAGCAATCATCAAGCACAATTTACAATAATGAAATTGAAACAATTTTAAGTTTGAAGTAAATGATGAAACAGTTGAGCAGTCATAAATTATTTAGGAGTTTTTTTGAGTTTGTACATAACATGTCTATGATATACATATATGAATGATATTTGAGAGAAGAGTACAATGTTAGTTGCATACCTGTAAGTTGGCAGACTGGACTTGGTCTCCTTAACATATGTGACATAGAGACGCCATAAATCAATGTTCAGAACTTTCGTGAGACATCGTTGAAAAAGCTGAAAATATTAAATAGAAATTAGAGAGATTGTAATAATAACTGTATTACGTACTGAGATTAGCATATGTCAGAGCATAATATATTTCTAGGGTATAATGAATACAATATATCCCATTCAGTGACAGGAAATGAAACAAACATATCAGAGACATATATATAGAGAAAACAATTTATAGAACAATACCTGTTCCATCAAATTCACACTAGAATTTCAAGTAAAGAACATTTACATTTCAGGAAAATATATAAATAATTAAGAAACAATAGAATACACTTACATGTGTAATAAGATGCAGCAATGAGCACCAGGATGAATCACATACTGGTATGTCTTACTTCACTCTGGGCAATATACCTTGAAATTGTTATGTAAAAGGAAACAAATGCAGCTAATGCGACATTTTATTGTGACAATGTTTCGCTCTCCAGGCGCTTTGTAAAGCTGTTATGGCTTGACAAAGCTCCTGGAGAGTGAAACGTTGCCACAATAAAATGTCACATTAGTTGCATTTGTGTCCTTTTATTTAACATACTGTCGGTAATTCTACCAATATTAATACTACCTCAAAATTACACAAGAATATCCACAATTAACCTACAACTTAGAGATGAAACTTTAGGCAACATTTCAGTTCATTGTGGAGCATCAAGTATTGAGCCCAGGATGGGCTGAAGTGTAATCTAAAGTCTCAACCCAATATTGTGGCTTAGTTGTCAATTGTAACTGCTATGGCACTTACTTTTTTTTTTTCCATGTGAGGATACCCATTATCCATCATGCAACTTTGCTTCCTAGCCATTCATCAATGTCCATCTCTTTCATCTTTGCTCCTACCTGCTTTTCTTTTTTTCTTCCCTTCCCTTCTACTGTTTATCAAATCATTCCTAAACAGAAGTAAGATTCAAGCTAGATTTGCCTGACATTAACATTAATTAATTAACAGTTATGTCAACTATATTGTAATGTGCAACACATGCACTCGCACAGGAGCCAGGAGCTATGACTCAACCCCTGCAGCCACAAATAGGTGAGTACATGCACACATGAATGTACACATACAACATGTAAACATACACAAGATCTTGTCTAAGATCTTATTATGCTTTTGTATACGCTCTTTCCTTCTCACCCACATGCATGTTATTATGCTCCCCCTTTTGCTAATGCTTGTTAACCCCTCTCACTTACATTCACTTGTGCTCTCACTGTCTTGTAATATTCTCTTTTTTTTTTTTTGGCCTCTGTTCTCTTTGCTACCCTTAAAACAATTGCATCCTCTCCTACTCATTTACATGTGTTCTCCCTATCACTTGTGTGTTCTGGTTCCTCACTTGTGGGCATGTGTGTATCTTCTCACCCTTTACTCATTCTCATTCACTCATTCATGCACATTTTTTTCTCTTCCCCTCTTACTTGCTCATGTGTATTTTTCTGCCTCTCCCCTTTCTTACTTGTGTGTTTTCTTCCTTCCCTCTCTCATCTCTCACTTAGGTGTATGTTCTTCCTTGCCTCTCATCACACAGGTACTCACCTGGTTGTTTGCAAGAGTAAGTTCTTACCCGAGGTCCTCTCACTTAATCACTATTGAGTGGCTTTGCTGATTCTTGACTTCCAAGGCCTAATTATACAGTACCTACTTTTAGAAATCTATCCAGTATGCTGCTTGCCTTTACTAAGTCTTCATGTAGTTTATTCCACTTACTATCCTGTGACTCAAAAAGTATTTCCTTATGTCCCTGTGAGTCATCTGCATCTTTAGCTACTGTACAATGTTCCATGGGTCCCTCTCCTTACAACTCATACAGCTTGTCCCTATCCACTCTTTCACAGTTTATGTATACATCTGGTGATGTTCTTGGTTATGCTTACCCCCAGATCTTTCTCCTTGAGCAGTGCCTTTCTACTCTCTAGCTTTCTTCTTGTACAGTGACCTTCTTCTCTCTGTCTTTCTCCTTGTATACAGGCACTCCTCACTTAATGACCAAGTTCCGTTCCTACGACTAGGTCATTAAGCTAATTGGTTGATAAACGAGGAGCGTCATCATCAGTATTATCAGCAGGGTTATCAGGAGCTGTAGAGGGCTTGGGTAAGGGAGATGGCAAGAAAATGGAAGGACTTGTAGGGGTCTGGGGTGTAGCTTTCGAGAAGAATCCCATTAGTGTGTTCTGCTTTGTAATTTTCTATTTTTTCTTCACAAATTTCATGACAGCATCGTAAAAGTTCATCCATTTGCCGATCCATTTTTATGAACTGTTAAACATTTGGGTCCATAGCCTCTAGTTCTAATACACCCACATTCAATTTCCAGAACACACAAACTAACCCCTTTACAGTGAACTTCTTTTGTACTTCTTCCATTCTTTCCTTTTCTTCTTCCTCTTCTAAGTGCTGCTGCACTTCCAACTCTATTAAATCTTCGTTACTTAGTTCTCCCTTGACATATTTCACTAGTTTTTCAATATCTTCCACTTCAACATCTAAATTAAGCATATTAGCAAGTTCCACATTTTTTTTTTATTTATAACATTGATGTACCGTGTTCACTGAGTTTAATCACTTTTAACCTGGCATTTAAAGTAAGAGGTTTATGATTCCTCTTTTTATCACAAATATTAATTATTATTGTTATTATTATCATCATAAATGAGAGAGAACAAGAGACACGGAGAACGTAAACAAACTTAGAACGTAATTGAGGGCAGTTAGACGAACTCCTATTAAAAGCTGTCCACTTTCTGTTCATACACGTTCATTATGTATCATACATGCTTTTGTGAAATTCACCCCCTCCCCCCCACAATACAAACACCTTATGTTGTATACAGTGTCTTCATTTTAATGAGGACAACTTGACATCGACATGTTTGTCTTTGTCAAACCCTTAGACGCTTGGCGCTAAGATGCCGCGCTGCCATTTTTACAACCAAAGTTCTAGTACAGAGTACAATACTGGCTGGTCAAAGAGCTGGTCGTAAGTTTATGTGGTCGATAAACAGGTAGGTCATTAAGTGAGGAGTGTCTGTAGTGCCTTTCTTCTCTCAGTCTTTCTCCTTGTACAGTGTGTTTCTTCTCTCTAGCTTTCTCCTTGTACTGTGCCTTTCTACTTTCTGGCTTTCTCTTTGTACTGTGTCTTTCTTCTCTCTGGCTTTCTCTTTGTACCGTGCCTTTCTTCTCTCTGGCTTTCTCCTCATACAATGCCATTCTCCTCTCAAGCTTTCTCTTCGTACTGTGCCTTTCTTCCCCTTTTCACAATACAGTGGACCCCCAGTTATCATAATTAATCCATTCCAGACAGTGTGACTAAAACCGAATTTGATGATTTCCGAATTCATTTTCCCCATAAGAAATACAGTGGACCCTCGACCAGCGATGGCATCGATTAACGATAAATCTGACTAGCGATACATTTTATCGCAAAAATTTTGCCTCGATTAGCGCTAAAAAACTCGACCAACACTATTCGTTCCATCTGAGACGCGTCCACTTCTGGCCAGTGTTTACAAGCCAGCCAGCCACCGCGGTCGCTTCCAAGCATACAATCGGAACATTTCATATTATCACAGCCTTTTTAGTGATTGCACCTGCAAAATAAGTCAACATGGGCCCCAAGAAAGCTTCTAGTGCCAACCCTACAGCAAAAAGGGTGAGAATTACTATGGATATGAAGAAAGAGATCATTGCTAAGTATGAAAGTGGAGTGCATGTCTCTGAGCTGGCCAGGCTGTACACAAAACCCCAATCAACCATCGCTACTATTGTGGCCAAGAAAACGGCAATCAAGGAAGCTGTTCTTGCCAAAGGTGCAACTATGTTTTCGAAACTGAGATCGCAAGTGATAGAAGATGTTGAGAGACTGTTATTGGTATGGATAAACAAAAAACAGATAGCAGGAGACAGCATCTCTCAAGCGATCATATGTGAAAAGGCTAGGAAGTTGCATGATGATTTAATTAGAAAAATGCCAGCAACTAGTGGTGATGTGAGTGAATTTAAGGCCAGCAAAGGTTGGTTTGAGAGATTTAAGAATCGTAGTGGCATACATAGTGTGATAAGGCATGGTGAGGCTGCCAGTTTGGACCAAAAAGCAGCTGAAAAATATGTGCAGGAATTCAAGGAGTACATAGACAGTGAAGGAATGAAACCTGAACAAGTGTTTAATGGTGACACTGACAATGTTGTGAAACACTTTAGGAATGTCATAAAGGAACGGGAGGTACAGGCCTCTATGGGCAGATATGTTGTGCGACAGAGGTCCAGTGACTCTCAAGCTGGTCCTAGTGGTATTAAAAGAAGAAGGGAAGTAACCCCGAAAAAGGACTTGCCACCTCAAGTCCTAATGGAAGGGGATTCCCCTTCTAAACACTAAGACCATCAACACACTTCCCTCTTCCCATCCCATCAATCATCACCAGATCTTCAATAAAGGTAAGTGTCATGTAACTGTGCATGTCTTCTTCAGTTTGTGTGTATTAAAATTAATATTTCATGTGTTAAATTTTTTTTTTTCAATATTTTGGGTGTCTTGCACGGATTAATTTGATTTCCATTATTTCTTATGGGGAAAATTAACTTGACTAACGATTATTTTGACTAACGATGAGCTCTCAGGAACGGATTAATAGCGTTAGTGGAGGGTCCACTGTAATGTAAACCCAATTAATCCGTTCCAGATACTCAAAAGTATTAAAAAAAAAAAATTTTTTTACATGAAATATACACTTACCTACGCAGAAAGCAATGAGACATGAAGAATAAAATAATAATAACATGACACTTACCTTTATTAACCCTTTCAGGGTCCACAGGCCCTCTCCGAGACTTGTTCTCAGGGTCCCCCAAATTAAAAAAAAAAAAAATTATTTTTCTTATGAAAAGATAGAGAATCTTTTCCCGATCATAATGACACCAAAAGTATGAAATTCGATGGAAAACTTATGGAATTATGCTCTTGCGAAGTTAGTGGTCTCAACGATGTTTACGCATCGGCGATTTTGCCCACTTTGAGCCCTATTTTCGGCCAATTCCAGTGCACTAGTTGACAAAAATCATAACTATTTCTCTAGAACTCCATTTTTTCTATCGAATGAGTACAAGAAACCACCCATTTACCAACTTCAACTATCCAATACAGTGGTCAGAATTTAGCAATTTTGCCAATCGCACACAAATTTCAAAAGATGCCAATTTCCGAATAGGGTCCAGAATAAACAAGACAGACATTCCTGGCACTAAAATAACATTTCCTCTGTTCATTAGTCACGTCCCCACGCCCCTCTTACATTCTTTTGCTTTTCACTTTGAATTTTTATTCTCACAAAAAAATAGAATACTTACTGTTATGCAGACTACTGCATTAGTATAGAAATGGTATAAATAATATCAGCGCACTTGTGAAAGAATATTAGACTCACCAGTTGACATGTACTGGACGCATAGCATGATTTGTTTACTTTTGAACTTTGGTAAAAATCGAACATTTCTGCTACCTTGAGCTCAATTTCAAGGTACTTTTCATTGCAAAACCAGTCAAAATCATCTCAATTTCTGGAATATGTCTTCCATTCTATAAAATGAGACCAGGAAAACTAGAATGCAATAATAAATACCATACAAAAATACAGTGCAAAGTCACTGTTTTAACCCAAAAACATGGTCAAAGTTTTTTTTTCTCATTACACACTGTGTGCTGCAGGATTTTTTTTATACTGCAAACACTGACCACATAGACCCATTCTTTCATATGTAGGCCTACCAGCTTTCTCTCACTAGATTTGAGGGCGCTAGAATTTAGGTGTACTAGTACGTCATGGACACTGGTGCGTAAGCCATACTAGTACGGCCGAAACGCTGAAAAGGTTAAAGACTCTTCTTAGTGTATTGAAGACTGGAGGAGGAGAGAGGATGGAAAAATTACTGTTTGAAAGGGGAATCCCCTTCCATAAAGACTTCAGGTACCAAGTCCTTTTCTGGGGTTACTTCCCTTCTTTGTTTTTTAATGCCACTAGGACCAGCTTGAGCATCACTGGGCCCCTGTTGCTCAAAAAAGTGTTCCAGAGAGGTCTGTTTCTGGCGTATGTTAGGAATTGTGGCGGTGGCAGGGGAGTGTGTTTGGAGTCGGGACAAGATAGTCCTTCAATATGACACTAATATCAACTCTATGGTTTATTTATCTAGCACAATTCATCTAATATGACATAATAAACAATATTAATAAGAAAGAAACATGACATAAACTCTAGAATGAATAAATTTTGTCATTACCTATGTGACAAGTGGTGTTGTGTTGGTTGTTGTGTGCGTAAGGGCCACTGAAAGATAAGCCTTACATAGTGGTGGTGATGGTGGCAGCAGAGACAGCAGTGTTGTCAGTCGCCGTATATAACTCCAACAACACTGGAGGAGCGAGTTTCATGCTGTCCTTTTTCTATCGATTAATCACTTAACTTCTTTGCTACACTGTTAATGCTATATTTTATCGGTGGCTGGTGCTATAGCCTTTATCGACTCCTGCTGCTTTAGTATCATACATATCACAATCACTGAAGAAGGCACATTCTCCCCTTCGCCAGCCAGCCCTTTACCAAAGGGCTGGCTGGCATAAGAAACATTCTTAGGGCCCTTGGTGGCTTATTTACCAGTTGCAAGAACTAAAAAGAATGGAATATTACGAAATGTATCGTATGAATGAATAGGGTGCCGGTCACTCGCTGATAAACAATGGCAGACTGACTGTGAATGGTGTGGAATGGTCGGGCTGCTTGTACATGTTTGGAACGAACGACTATTACCGAGGTAAATGACGATCACCGAGCCAATATTTTGACGAAAAAACGTTATGCTTACTGAATATTACGAAATCTGAAGACTGATTTCCGGGGTTATACTGTACCTTGCATTAACAGTATTAACCCTTTCACTGTTGAGAGCCCTGATCACAAACTTGCTCTAAGTGTCAAAATATATTAAAAAAAAAAAAAATTCTTACCAAAATCTTAAGAATATTTTTTCTGATTGTTTTAAAAGAATTCTTTTTTTTTTTTTTCCACTCAGTACTTACCAAGATATAGAGGCGTGGAGCTGACAAAGTGAACTGCTTACGGCAACATCAGCGACTGCCATTGACTCAGTTTTACTTTTATTCTATTTTTCTTGTCTTTTCTACTATTTTATTTTTTCAAGTAACTTCTGTGGCCTGTGAGACCAATATAATGCACAATGTATATATATCCACTCATTGTATGCAACACAATAACTGCACAAATATTATCATATTGTTTACAAAACTTGTTTACATAAACCCATGCAGCCTTCCCCACCACCCATGCTGCCTTCCCCACCACCCATGCTGCCTTCCCCACCACCCATGCTGCCTTCCCCACCACCCATGCAGCCTTCCCTACCACACACACTGTCTTCCCACCACCCACACTGTCTTCCTCACCAACCTTGCTGCCTTCCCCACCACCCATGTTGCCTTCCCCACCACCTACACTGTCTTCCCCACCACCCACACTGTCTTCCCCACCACCCACAGTCTTCCCCACCACCCACACTGTCTTCCTCACCAACCTTGCTGCCTTCCCCACCACCCATGTTGCCTTCCCCACCACCGTGTATACACTGTCTTCCCCACCAACCATGCTGTCTTCCCCACCACCCACATAGAAATAAGTCACTGACTTTTTTGGACTATTCTAGGTAATCTACACATATGTTATGTTGTTTACATAAACCCACACTGCCTTCCCCACTAACCATGCTGTCTTCCCCACCACCCACACAGAAATAAGTCACTGACTTTTATGGGTTATCCTAGGTAATCTACACGTATGCTGCTATGTATAATAATCTAATCTAATCTTATTTGTGCAATAAGATCACATAAACAGGTGATATCAGAATAAGGAAAACAACCACTGTGAAAGAATAGTGAAATTCCAAGTGCTATATCTGTGTATACCTGAATAAACTTACGTACACACCATCTTCCCAATCACCCATGCTGTCTTCCCCACCCACACCACCTTCCCCACCATTCATGCTGCCTTCCCCACCACCCACACTGTCTTCCCTTTTCACTATCTGTATCTGGTATCCTGGACATTGCTTTCAGTCACAAACTCCTCAAAACCATGAAATTCATCTTCACTGATACTTCCATCTGTGTTAGAACTATCACTTGGGAAGAGAAGAGTCCCAAATTCACTGGAGAGTGAGGTATTTCTTACTGCTAGGCATGGTGAACAAGGACTACTGAAATGGCATTCCCTTAAAGCACCGCTGGCTCCCTGATTTGTTTTATACTGCACACACCGACCACACTGACCCATTCTCTCACAAACAGGTCTAACAGCTTTCTCCCACTGGATTTGAAGCCGCTAGAATTTTGGTGTAGTACTACAGCACCAACACTGGCTTGCAAGCTGTGGTACTACAGCACCGACAGTGAAAGGCCTAAGTTCCGGAGCAGGAATGCCAAAGGCACAAATAGAGAACACTGTGTACCATAGGGTCCCACTTGTACGGCAGGTTAGGTTCCAGGCTACTGCCAGAAGCAGAACGCCATTTTTCCACTTATAAATGCACATAAATGCCAGTTAACAAGTTTACACTAACATATACAGTAAGGCCCCACTTTACGGGGTTTCGCCTTACGGCATTCCGCTAATACGGCGATGTCAAATTATGACCAAAATTTGCTATATGGCAAGCGGTCTTTCAAATACGGCGCCCCCACCCGGTTTGTTTACATTTTCCGTGACCACATCTATTATGTCAGGAAACTTTCCAAAATTTCAAGTGTTTTAAAGTTACTGCATATTTTATATGTACTCTGATAATTATACTTATGTGTACCTGTACCAAAATATACTTACACACTGTGCTGGTGTGCAGGTACACATTAAAATCACTAAGTCTCTCTCTACTCATGATGCCAATACTACATAATAATAATCACTCTTGGGCACACTAAATGTCTTATTTTACATCAATATAGGCATTTTCATTAATCCATCTATGATATTTTCCTCAAAATTATATATGAAACCCATTACATAGCATATAAACATGATACATACACTCACAGAATAAAAATTGATGTAAATATGAGATTTGTTTACAAAACAGCTGTGTAGGTAGTGTTGGAAGAATTACGTTTTCTCTAGTCAAACTGGGGGATAACTATTATTATCTTCATTCACTCTAAAAATTGTGTGTTGCTATTTGTTTATTCTGAACTAACTTGTACACGATGTAAGAGTATTTGTATCGTGAGGTAATTATTATTATAATAAAAAATATTGAGTTAAATGTTTTACAAACTCTTATAAACGGACGTGAATGAACTAAAAGTAGACACATATTAATACGCATTTATTTCGCCTGACCAAGTGATCGTCCACTACCTGTTCAGTTTGTGTTCTTACATTGTCTCAACTCTGTATCTCGTTCTCTCTCTTGTTTACTCTTTCGTTAACTAGTTGGCTCTCATTGACGATGGCGTCTAAGGTTAGCTGTGATAAAAAGAGAAGTCGTAAGCCTCTTGCTTTAAATGCCAAGTTAGAGGATGATGGTGTGCCATTCTGATTTTATTCAATAAACACTGCCACTCACCTCTCACACATTAATATTAATATTTTAAGGTAAGTAATAAGTGTACTCTGTGTGTACACCTACCATCCTACTTACGACCGAGTTCGGTTCTGAGAAACCGGTCGTAAGTCGAAATGGTCGTAAGTCGAACTTTACTACTGAATATCAACAAAACATTTTTGCAATGACTTTATTTTATTGTTTTATTTTGGTATTTCATGTTTTACTTTACTTTTTATGTTGTTAGTACTGTATTTTATACTGTAAGGTTTAGGATAAACACTGTGTACAACACAAATAGTTGTTTATTTCCCAGAAATTTGGCATAAAAAACACGATCGTAAGTCGAGTGGTCGTAAGTCGAGCAGGTCGTAAGTCGGATGGTAGGTGTATCTTACCTTTTATTGTGTTTTTAATGCCTATTTCAATTGCTAACTTAATATAAGTTAGTGTAAACTTGTTGTCTGGCATTTATTGCATATTTTATGTGTGCTCTGATAATAATACTTGTGGAGCTGTGTGGTAGCTGGGTGGAGGGACAACATTACGTTTTCTCTGCTCAGCCATCAGAGAAAACGTGTATGAATCTGCATTTGGCCCAGCCACTCCCTCACTCCGCTTTTGTTTACAATTTTCGGCATAAATTATTCATTACTTCTACCTTCGTTTATGATGGCATCTAAAGGTAATTGTTAGAAATTATTAAATTCAGTGAACAAGGCATGTCGATGTTAATAATATGGCTCTGACTTCCTACAAATAAATACTACTCGCCTCTCTTCCTATATTAAGACTACACATATTTTAAGGTAAATAATGAGTGTACTGTATGTGTATTTTACCTCTCTGGGATGTTTTAAATATCGTAAATTAAGTATGAGATGGGGAGCCAGGGCTACCTACACATGACTTCCTACAAATAAGTACTACTCACCTCTCTCCCTACATTAAGATTACAAATACTTTAAGATAAGTAATGAATTTACTGTGAATGCATTTTACTTTGTGTGTTTTTAATGCCTAGTTCTATTACTAACTTAATATAATTTAGTGTAAACTTGTTGTCTGGCATTTACATGCATTTATAAATGGAAAAAAATAACGTTCTGCCTTCCGGCGATGTCTGCTTTCCGGCGACAGCCTGGAACCTAACCCGCCATATAAGTGGGGCCCTACTGTATTAAGTTAGCAATAGAACTAGGCATTAAAAACAATAAAAAGTAAAATACACACACAGCACACCCATTACTTACCTTAAAATATCTGTAGTCTTAATGTAGGGTGAGAGGTGAGTTTTATTTGTAGGGAGTCAGGTTTGGGAAGCATGGTAGCCAGCCAAGGCAGCCCTCTCTGCACTGCCCCACCCCGCCCCCACGTAATGTAAACAAACCAGGTGAACGCGTCTGGTTTTCATCACTTTACATTGTGTACAAGTTGTCTCCACGTTGATAGAGTAGAATAAATAAAGAGAAATGCTCCCATTCTCATGTAACACCATTTTTAGAAGAATGACGCTCTGAGCAAAGGCATACGAAAGGAGTAATTTTCTAGCTACCCCCAGTAATATTATATTGTACACATTTTCTCTGATGTTTAGCTACAAGTCACCTGGCTACCACAAGTCCTACAAATCGCCTGGCTACCACATCTCATATTTATGTCAATTTATTCTACTGTGGAGTGTATTCATCATGTTTATATATGTTATGTACCATGTTTATTACATAATTTTGAAAAAAGTATCATAGATGGATTAATGGAAATGTCTATATTAACGTAATATAGGATATTTAATGCGCCCGAGAGATTACATATTATTGTTAATATGGCGTCAAGAGAAGAGAGACTCATAGTGATTTTAATGTGTACCTGCACACCAGCACAGTGTGTAAGTATATTTTAGTACAGGTACACATAAATATAATTATCAGAGTACAGTATAAAACATGCAATAACTTTAAAACACTTGAAATTTTGGAAAGTTTCCAGACATAATAGAGAGATGTGCTCACAGAGAACGTAAACAAATCGGGTGGGGCGCACTGTATTAAAAAGACTGGGGAGCCGTATAGCAAGTTTTGGTCATAATTTGAAATCGCCATATTAGCAGAACACCGTAAGGCAAAACGCTGTAAAGCCAGCCCCTACTGTATATATTTGTGGTTCATGACTCCAATTTCTGCTACAAGATATAAGAAATAGTGGCAGAGCAAAAGTAGAAATTCTCTGTAGAGGAAACTGAACTGAACATGATCCTGTAAACAGTGCCAGATCAGTCACGCTGTGATAGCTATGAAGGCCTGGGGACTGCAGATAGCTAAAGCCTAGTTGATCAGACAATTAACTGGAAACTCTAAGCTCAGGCTGGTCTGTGAGAATGAAACTCATAACTTGTCATAAGTATATCACTACTATGGCTGTCTGATGCTTGTATAAGTCACAATTGAGCCTCTTCTTTATATAACTAGTTTTATAACATTGGCACAGTGGTATATCATTCATTTACAACAGATCATAAACAATAAAGGTCCCAAACAGTGGAATGTATTCCTCAGAAGCATGATAAACACTGCTTACCATATAAAAAAAATTTCTCATCAAAGTAAAAATATCTCTAATTATACATAGCACTCCAAGTTTTTTATTTATGCTTCAGAGACTTTAAACTTTGTGCAATAAGACATTCTCTTTTATGATTTGAAAATTTGTCCCTTGAACACACAACACTGAATTTACAGTATGTAGTCTCCTTCCTCCCTTTTGTAGGGTAAAATATGCCATTGCTAGATGAAAACTATTAATTTAAATTACATTCTCTCAAATCAGTTGGCAATCAAATATGCTGTGAAAACTATCATAATGCAGGAAACTTTCATCAATAATTATTGATGAAAGTTTCCTGTGTTGTTGTTAATAAGCAGAATTCCACTTTCTACACTGGAATATGGCAAACATTACATGCCCTGTTGTACCACCCGCACCTGCTGATAATTGGCGGCAGCACCACACTAATCAACTGTCAGTTGCAACACTCAATGATGAAAAATAATTAATTTCCACAGCTGTGGAAGAACTCCTTGTGACCAAATAAGATTGAAAAGGCGTAATAGGACTGCAAGGGCTGACTGACGTAAATGTTGTAGCATACGAATATGAATGTTGTCGGGCCCAGCTGCCGATGATCGGCAAGCTGAGAGTGTTGCCTCCAGTTCTTGAAGTGTAAAAGGCACATTATACTGTTCTTCTCTGAGAGAAGAAAAGTCCAAGGGTGCTAACTCTCTGGCAGACTTTGAGGAAAGAAACGAGGGGCATAGATGGAGCCCCTGAGAAATACGGACCAGATGATTGCCAATTTCATTGGCAACATCTAGTGGGTTTGCTATATCAACACCGTCAACCCGCAGAACAGGAGCCGGGTCAGGAGAATATTTACCACTCAGTTTTCGTTTTTCCAGACTGCACTCATAGAGGAAGCAGAGGTGATGGTGGAGACATAATCTCGCCAGCAAGTGCATTTAGCATCACGGATGACACGGCGAGTGATCGCACGCTTCTGCTTAAAATCAAAAAGTCTCTCCGTGGTTCTATTGTACCGGTACCTGCCCCATGCAGAGCGTTTCAAACGTACTGCACGAGCACAAGCAGGAGACCACCAAGGCACGCATTTCTGAGAATGCCTGCCCGAAGTTTGGGGTATAGAATGAGAAGCTGCGGTTAAAACGGAGGACGAGAAGAGGTGTAAAAGCTCATCAATGGAGGACGAAGAAGGAACCTCACTAAAAACAGTTAATTGTGAGTAAAGGTTCCAATTTACCTGATCAAATTGCCAGTGTGGGTTACGAAGAGGTGGTGAATATGAAGGGAAGTAAAAATGATTGGGAAATGATCGCTGTCATGTAAATCCGGGAGAACAGAGCAGGTGAAGTCTAATGCGGAGGAGGAAGAGCAGACATAGAGATCGATGCAAGAGAGAGTGAGAGTCTGAGGATCAAAATGGGTGTGAGTACCTGTATTTAAAACATGGAGGGGGTGGGTGGCAAGAAAAGCCTCTAACTGAATGCCACGGGAATCACAGTGAGACCCCTCCCCCCCCCAGAGGAAATGATGGGCATTAAAATCGCCAAGTAACAGAATCGGTGGCGGTAATGACGAAACAAGAAAGGCAATATCCGGAATAGATAATGCCCGAGAAGGAGAGAGATATAAAGAACAGAGCGTATACCACCTATGCAAGTGGATACGGGCTGCTGTGTAATGCAGCGAAGTACGAACAAATAGCTGATGGTACGGAATATCAGTGTGTAGAAGAAGGGCACTTTCATTAAAGGTCCCATCAGGAAAAGGATCTGAAGAATACAATAAATTATAGCCTGAGATGGGAGAGATAACAGCAGAGTGTAATTTTGGTTCCTGTAAGCAAACACCAACAGGGGAAAACTGGGAGAGTAACATCTGAAGCTCACCCCGATTACCACTGAGGCCGCTTATATTCCACTGTAAATAGGCCATGATTGGCAATGATAAAGATACTTGAAATCCGCAGGTAAGGGTTCCTACGGACTAGAGGGGTTAGAAAAGTCCACATGCGGAGGAAGTGGAAAACGTTCAAGCAGCGAAGGAACGGTGCGCTGTGAAGAAAGGAGTTGCGCAGATGGAGGAGAGGAGAGAGAAGGAACAGAGGGTGGATCAGTGTCCATTGATGGTTTGGTCTCTGCAGTATATTCAGAGATTGCTTCAAGTGTTTCAGAATTCAGAGACGTCGTATGGGAGACAATATTGGAGATGGTAGGGGGAGGATGAGTAAAGATTGGAACTGTAATGGACTGTACCAAGGTAGGGGGGGGGGCGAAAGGATGGAGGGAACTGGAGAAGAAGCGTGGAAGGGTGGAAGGGGACAGAAGAGGCAGAAACCTGGGAGGTGGCAGAAGAGGAAGAAACTTGGGAGGGAACAGGGGAGGTAGGTATAGTACGAGGAGGAGGGTGAACCTCTACACTTGTAACAGAGCCAGTGAGAGGGGAAGAACCCGGTACAGAGACAGGGAAGGTAAAATGAGGAGGTGGAAGAAGGGAAGGAGGGGTTAAAGGACCTTTTTTTGACTTCTGAGAAGTAGAGGGACGATTGGGAGGAGGTGTCGTACGAGATCTCGTCGATACTGAGGCTTGTGAGGGAGAACACGAAGAAGCGATAACAGACTGAGGCATTGAAGTACGGACGTCTGAGCCTAGGACAGCAAAAGAATTAGATACAGGAGTGACTATGGGAGAGGTAACCACAGAGGAGGCTGCAGAAGATGGGACCCCAGAAGTGGGGGGACGTTTTGAAACACGGGAATAAGAAACATGAGGTAGTCTTCCTTGGAGGCAGAGATGAGAAACTGCTATGGCATAAGGGAGACCTTCTGCCTCTTTGAGGTAACGGATTTCCCGCTCATTTAAGTAGACTTGGCAACGGCGAGAGTACGAAGGGTGAGCCTCATGACAATTAAGGCAAGAGGGAGGTCGATTGCAAGACATATTTGAATGGTCATCGGCACTACAAACTGGGCATTCAGCTATAGATCTGCAATATTTCGTTGGATGGCCAAATCGCCAGCAATTTCTACACTGTTGCGGTGTAGGGATCACCTTTCCAACTTGTAACTGATGTCCTGCTACATAAACTGAGGATGGGAGTTCACGGCTGTCAAAAGTTAAATGAGCCACATTGCTAGGGTATCGTCTCCGCCCGAGTGCAGGAAGAACATAAGTGTCTACCTTGAGGATTGGGAGATCTTGGAGCTCCAGCTGTTCAAGAATGTCATTGCCACATGTCTGGAAATTTTGTTGAACTATGGTATGGGGCAGAATGACGGTACCACTACAAGAATTGAGGGAATGATGTTTTTCAATAGTGACAGGAGCAGTATCTATATGGGAAAGAAGAGAAAGATCATGAGCTTGGGTAGCATTCTGTACAGTGATGATGCGTGTACCACTCTTAAGAGCATGAAAAGAAATATCTTTACCAACATGGCGTAGGAGTGCCTTGCCAACACTGTGGTCGGAAGGATAGGCGGTAGAGGAAGTCAGTCGTAAAATGAAGAATTTAGTCCATTGTGCAGTCTGAAACCGAGCGTGGAAAGGGAGTGCAGGACGTGTTGATCTTTTCTGAGAAGACCGAGAAGGTGGAGAAGTATCATCAGCAGGTAATTGTCATTGGCGTTTAGGCGTGGGACCAGAGTTGGTCCGATGTGGAACGGGCCGGCGGTTCGAAAATTGCCGCACCATAGAGGGAGAGACCAGAAGCATAGTCAAAGGAGAGCGGAGGTCAGATAAATTGAAGGAGTCAGTCGAGACCTCAGTACCTGAAGCGGGTGAGGAAACAGCACCGGCAAGAGGTACAGAGGCATGAGGAGTGTCCGAAGAGTGGTCCAAAGACGAGGTGGGGTCAGAACGGGGTGCGGTATCAAGAAGGGGCCCGGGGGTAGCAGGTTCATGGATTGGGTTCTCCATGGTTAGGTTACTTCTTTCTTTTTGTTTTTAATAAAAAAAAAAGAAAGAAGAAAATAAAAATAAAAAAAAAAAGAATAAAAAAAGGGGGGAGCGGGGAGGAATAGTTCCCAGGAGGAATGAAGGGGCCGGAAATCTCCCTCCGTGCCCAAAAGGACCTCAGCACCGCTAGTAGCGTAGATGCAGCATGGAACCCGTGCCATACCCTACCCATCATGCCAGTAAATCAGCAATCCGGGATAGCAACCTCACATCTGCCGAGCTACCTCGGTGGACAAAAGAGAGGGCGGCCGGATATCCGCCACAAAGCATACCTCCTTCGGCCACCACCCCCGGAATCTGAAAGGTGGCTTCCAGAGATACACTCGTCGCCCCGAAAGACACCCAAAGCCACTCTCCGGGATACCGGAGAGGGATCGGGACATCCCCAGGCGATCCAGATTCCACGGCAAACTACGCCACCACCAAGAACCTCAACGGAATGGGATGGACCCCGGTACCCTTTCCCCTACCTAGGAACTAGCATGCCTGTGGGAAAAATCCCAAAGGCCAAAAAGAGGAAGGGCAAAAGGGAGGGGTGGGGAGGAGGAGGAGGAAAGGGAAAAGGGGAGGATGGGATAGGGAAAGGGGGGATTGGGGGGTAATTAGGTTAGGTCTGAGGAAGGAGACCGACAGGTCTAATTCCTCAGACCAAGAGCCTCTTCACCACGCCAAGGAGCCCCCCTTGAAGAGGAAGTAATCACTTGCTTAGGTATTAGAGCTTGAATTTTGCTAGAGACATGATCCTATGCTTGAGAAGAAATCATTTATCTTATTGGCTGTTTCAATAGGCTGGAGCTGTGGTTCATTGGGATTTGTTAGGACAACATCTCTAGTTCTGTTCAGCTTTTGGATGCCCAGAATCTGAGTGTCTTCCAGGTAGTTTTTATATCTCCTCTCATTTCAGTGAATCTATTACTAATGTATAATACAATGCTTAGACTTTCTTATTAGTTTAGTGAGGACTGCCGTATAGTTTTTACTAAGTTCTTTAATTATTAAGCCCATTCTACATTGTTTTTCATAGTAATGTTTTTTATTTATTGATCTACGGATGCTACTTCACCAACACAAGTTCACACTGCCTAGATGGGTAAACTAAGACCAAGTTACTTCCTAAGGTAAAGTATTACAAGGATGAAGTTGTAACAGTTAGGAATTATATGCTTACCTAATCTACTTCCACCTGTGGATTTGTCCAAGATGACACTACCTACAACTGCTTCACCTCACCTGTCTGTAGTACATGGGCCCCTTCTTTGCACATATGCTGTATTCCCATCAAGATTGATAGACTGATTACATCAACTCCAGGCTGAAGAACTGATTATCTCAATCTCCTCCTGATCTTCAATATTCTTCATATTGGACTCCGTGAAATTCATTATGACTATGCAATTTCAGCGAAAAAAATTGGAACACCACAGGGCTGAACTGCAGGAGCTGTTCCCTCCATCTTATGGGATCACAGGCATCCACCCCATGGGTCAGACCATTGTGTTTGTGAGGGAGGCCTAGCATCCTACCCCATCGGACCTCTCATGTCTCAGTGGTCTGTACATATGCACCTCCTACTAATAATGAGGATAAATGATGATGATGATGATATGATATATATCATATCATATCATATATGATATATATGATATGATATATGATATATGAGATATATGATATATGATATGATATGATACATGATATGATATATGATATATGATATGATATATGATATGATATATATGATATGATATATATGATATATGATATGATGATGATGAAATTAGTCCAGAGGAAATGTTGGCAGAGATCAATGCACAGACACAAGGGAGGCAGATAACAAGAGGAAGATCAGGAAGAACCTGAAGAAAAACAAACAAGCAAAACAAAAGTTTATTTATTTGCAAAGGTTACAATGTGTTTACATTTCATAATTTGATTGGTACAAAGAAAGCCACTGTCATGCCGAGGCATTTCGGGCAGACTTAACTTAACCCCTTGACTGTCACATCCCCAAATCCTGAGGTGTCTGCTGGTGTTGCAAAAAATCCCCCCCCCCCCCGAAAAAAAAAAAAAACAGATTTTTTTCTTATGAAATGATAGAGAATCTTTTCCCAATTGTAATGACACCAAAAGAACAAAATTTGGTGGAAAACTGATGGAATTAAGCTCTCGCGAAGTTAGCGACCTCGGCGATATTTACAAATCAGTGATTTCGCCCACTTTGAGCCCTATTTTCGGCTAATTCCATTGTTCCAGTCAACCAAACTCATAGCTACTTTTTTAGAACTCCATTTTTTCTATCGACTGAGTACAAGAAACTGCCCATTTACCAATTTCAACTACTCAATAACATGGTCAGAAATTTGCAATTTGGCCAATTTCACGAAAATTAAAAAATATGACAAAATCAAAATGGGGTCCAGAATAAACAATGCAGACATTCCTGGCTTTAAAATAACATTTTTCTTTGTTTATCAGTCATGTCTCCAGGCCCCTGTGATATTACTCTTGCTTTCTATTTTGAACTTTTATTCAAACAAAAAACAGATTTACTGTTATGCAGACTACTGCAATATTGTAATAATTGTATAACTAATGTCAACCCATTCATGACTGCATATCAGAATGGCTACTTGGACATTTATTGGAAAATTACATCATTTGTTTACTTTTGAACATCGGCAAGAATCAAACATTTCCCCTATTTTGAGCTCCATTTCAAGTTTCTTTTCATAGTAAAACCAATCAAAATCACCTCTATTTCTATAATATGTTTTCCATTCTATCAAGAGAGACCAAGAAAACGAAAATAGACCACAAAGTCGGCATTTTAATTAAAAAAAAAAAACGGTCGGAGTTTTTTTTTCTCATTATGCACTGCATGTTGCAGGATTTTTTTTTATATGGTGCACACTGACCATACAGACCCATTCTCTCACATGTGGGCCTACCAGCTGCTAGAATTTATGAGTATATATACGTCAAAAACTGTGGCTTGTAAGACGTATATATACGACCAAAACAGTCAAAGGGTTAATAACAGTTACGTGAGCAGTTCTATATTATTCGTAAAGTTACAGACTTTTTCACTTAAGAGGACCCTGACAAATCTTTGAAGCACTGCTCTGAAATGGAGCCTAGAGCACCTGATGATGCATTACCATCAGCTGTATAAAGTAATGTAGCATAAGAGAGACCAAAGACACATTCCTGCAGTAAAGTTGTACCTGGCCAAAAAGAACATTTCATTCAAGGTTCTTACTCTTGATATTTCCCATAGCATGAAAAGTGAAGTTGTGCTTTTGTAACTAAATATGGCAAGTTTGATACAACTACTGGATCAAGGAATGATTAAGACATTAAAATGCCAATGAGGCCTGGTCACAGACCGGGCCGCAGGGGCATTGACCCCTGAAACTCTCTCCTGGAGACCTGGTAATACACATGCAAGGTCATGCAGAAACTCATCTCAAGAATAGATGACAATGCAGAAAGTAAAGCACCATACTTCTGGTGCACTTTTAACATTGCAGATGTAATAAGCCACATACAACTATCATAAGATGAAGTTCCCCAGTTGCAATAAATGTATGCTGGGGAAGTTTATGGCTTACTTTGGTGAATACTTTCACTGTTTTTTTTTCCTCAACAGTGTGTCTGGTACAAGTAAATGTTAATTTAGCAAAGACAGTGCCTGGTGAGGGCTTTGAAGATGTGAATGAAGTAGATGCAAATGAATTGTTAGATAATGATGATGGCAGAACAAACTGCAGAAACATATTTAAGAGCCCTATTTCCAGTTAAGAGGAAGCAGACAACAGAAGAGGATGAGGTCAGAAGAACCATTACCCAACAGTCATTGCAAACTGTTGACAAACTTGAAGCACTGTCTAGCATTGGACCATGATAATTACTGAAAATGACTGTGATTCATCTAAGATCATTGCTGTAAAGTGTGGTCTGGAGCAGAATCTTGGACTTGTTGTTTGCTGTATAAAGAACTGCAGGGCAAAACAAACCAGTGGCATGTGACATATGTGGATCTATGTTACCTATGCCAGGGTTGCTTATGTACGTAGGTCTAAGTTTCGAGCTCAGTTCCCTCAGATAAGCTGTGAATGGAAATTTTTTAGCTTAAACATGAGCGAGTAAGTCTGTGCAGTGAGTGTGCACAGAATAAAATAAAACCCTGTCCCACATGGTGCATGAAGGGAAAAAGCAAACTTTTAATTTTGTGATTGGTTTAAAATAGCAACTTTGAGGTCTTTTCTAGAATGGATTTTATGGTTTTATTGGCTACCTTTTTGGATTTATTAGGCAATAACTTTATTACGGATTTTATGTTTACAGTCATTTGGGTGAGTGTAAAAGAGGGGGAATTACAGACAGCGAGAGTAAGTCTATTTTGTCTTGGATGTTTTCACAATGTATAGCAAAAAAGTAAGTGGTTTTCACATTGTTAGCTGATGATGGGGTGTGTTAGGGAGATAAGTTGTTTTTTAACAGTAGTTTTGAAAATGATGGGCGAGACTGCGGTTCTGAGTTTTCGGGCAGGGAGTTCCAGAGGAATGTCATAGAGATTTTTGTGTCTGGTATTGTGTCTATGGGTCCTGTTCCAACTATCAAAAAGTGTTTTAGTTCAGGGTTAGCATTAGAATTTATGGTTCTGTTAATGTAGGTTGCACAATAGTAGGTATGAATGTTTTGTACAGTGAATAAGTTTAGGTCACTGACGAGTGGGGGGGGTTGTCTAGCATTGGATTGCATGATAATTCTTACTGCAGCTTTTTTGTTGGGTTGTTATTGACTTTAGGTGGGTTGCTGCTGTTGATCCCCAGGCACAAATAGCATAGGTGAAGTAGAGATAGATGAGTGAATAGTAGTGTGAGTAGGGCTAATTGTGGTACATAGCAGCATATCTTTTGAGAGGATCCTAACTGTTTTGTATACAGTGGACCCTCAGTTAACGATGCCATCGGACAGTGATAAAATCGGATACCGATACGTTTCTCGTCAAAATATTCGCTCGGCTAACGATAAACTCAGTTAAGGACATCTGTCCAGAACGTGTCCACGCAGCCTGAGCCGCCTGGCCACTCCATGTACAGCCAGTGTGCCACTGTTTACAAGCCAGTGCGGATGATTCCATGCATACATGCGATACATTTTGAATTATTCCATTGTTTTTAGTGCTTGTAACTGCTAAATAAGCCACCATGGGCCCAAAGAAAGCTTTTAGTGCCAACTTTGTGGTGAAAAGGGAGAAATACTATTGAACTGAAGAAAGAGATAATCGCAAAGTACGAAAGTGGAGTGCATGCCTCCGAGCTGGCCAGGTTGTATAACAAACCCCAATCAACCATCGCTACTATCTTGGTCAACAAAAAGGCAATCAAGGAAGCTGTTGTTGTGAAAGGTGGAAATGTGCTTACAAAACAGAGATCACAAATACTCGAAGATGTGGAGAGACTGTTGTTGGTGTGGATCAATGAGAAACAATTATCAGGAGATAGTGTTTCACAGTCAATTACGTATATGTGAAAAGGCAAGGCAGTTGCATGTGGATCTCATTAACCCTTTGAGGGTCCGTCCCGTAGATCTACGGCTTTACGTTCAGGGTCCAAACCGTAGATCTACGTCATGGGCTCAGCTCACTCTGATAAACTGTGAGTGGTACATTTGAGCCTAGATATGAGAGAAGACATCTATGTGGTATGTGTGCACCACATAAAACAGATCCTGCAGCACGTTGTGTATAATGAGAGAAAAAACTGAAATTATGATTTTTCGATTAAAACAGCGACTTTGCAGTGTTTTTTCGTATGTTTTTTATAGTTGTATTTGCGATTTCTTGGTCTCATTTGATAGAATGGAAGACATATTACAGAAATAGAGATGATTTTGATTGGTTTTAGCACTGGAAATGGCTTGAAACTGAGCTCAAAGTAGCAGAAATGTTAAATTTTTGCCGATATTCAAGAGTAAACAAACGACCTCACACGTCTACTACACACCAGCTGGTGGGTCTAATATGCATTCACAAATATGGTGATGATATTTATACAATTATTACAATATTGCATAACAGTAAATCTTCTATTTTTTGGTGCGAATAAAAATTCATTATGTGAATAAAAAATCAAAATGGAATTTATTTGTAAAGCCTCAAAACGTAACTAATGAACAGAGGAAATGTTAGTTTAGTTCCAGGAATACCTACATTGTTTATTCTGGACCCTATTTTGAAATTGGAATATTTTGAACTTTGTGTTAAATTGGCCAAATTAACAATTTCCGATTAATTTATAGTTGAAACAGTTGACTTGGCGATTTCTTGTGCTCAATCGATAGAATAGAAGTAATACTAGTAAAATAGCTAAGAATTTGGTTGACTGGAATAATGTAATTGGCCTAAAATGGGAGTCAAAGTCGGCAAAATCGCCGATTCGTAAATATCGCTGACACATCAAAATTCGCTAGAGCATAATTTCGTCAATTTTCCATCAAATTTCGTACTTTTTGTTTTATTACCTTCACAAAAAGATTCTCTACCATTTCATAAGAAAAAATAACAAATTTTTTTTTTGAAAATTCTTGGACACTGGGGCACCACTTCAGATTTGGGCCTTGGACCCTGAAGGGGTTAATAAAATGCCTCCAACTAGTGCTGATATTGATGAATTTAAGGCCAGCAAAGGCTGGTTTGAGAGGTTTAAGAATCATAGTGGCATACACAGTGTGATAAGGCATGGTGAGGCTGCCAGTTCTGACAAAAAAAGCAGCTGAAAAATATGTGCAGGACTTTACACCTCCATCCTCTCCCCTCCTCCCATCTCATCGCTAAGTCTTCAATAAAGGTAAGTGTTATTTTATGAATTATTAATGTATTTATTCTGCATGTCTCATTGTTTTCTGTGTAGGAAAATGTATATTTCATGTGAAAAAATTATTTAATACTTTTGGGTGTCTGGAATGGATTAATTGGATTTCCATTATTTCTTATGGGGTAAATTAATTTGATAAACAATAAAAACGATAAAATTGGTTAAGGACAAGCTCTCTGGAACGGATTAATATCGTTAACTGAGGGTCCACTACTTTTTTTGGTTACGTGTTGGATATAGGTGCTGAATTTTGGAATTTCTGACTGTGAATGGGTTAAGTATGTTGGGGAACATTTTTATTTTAATAAATTTTTTACACAGCACCACAATAGTTGGGGATAGTGCATATGCAGCTTTCCTATACTGCATATTAGCCAAGGTATATTAGCTTTATTTCCCATGGGTTTTTTAATGAATTGTTGAAATTATTTATGAGTAGTTGGTGATAAATATAGGAATATTGGGAAATTATCTTTGAGAAAATCTCTAACTTGGGCTAAGGAGTTTGGAATTTTTCTGACCAGATTTGAGTGTATAGTTGAGAAGAAATTCTTAAGTGTGTTTATAATTTCAATAAATGGGATAATAATAATATGTACTATAATCAGACTTCCTGCTTAACCTGGAAGGGTCATCATACAGTGCTGCAGAGAGGAATGTGCTAATGGAGGAATATGTGGAGGTTAGGAATGAATGAGGGTTAGAAAGTATGCAAGGGTAAGGGTTAGTCTGAGTAGTGGAGAGTGCAAAAAGTAAAATAAAGGCAAAACTGGTGCAATAAGTTACTGTTAAAAGTCAAAACTCTGCATCAAAGGTGGAACTTTCAGTGAGGAGGTTAGTTAGTGTGTGTTGAGGCAGTGGAGATGTAAGAAGTGAAATCTGTATGCCCACTGATAGAATGGACAATCTCTTAAAATATGAACTGACAAAGAAACCTGACAATCTTCAAAAAGTAGTGCTGGCATTTTTCCACTCGAGCACAGTCTGTTAAACATGACAGCAGTGGGATGATGATAATGGCCAGAAACAGTTTGACAAAATAATTTATTGTAAACCAACCTGGATCATCATTGTAATTATTATTATTATTATTATAATCAAAAAGAAGCGCTAAGCCACATCATTGTAATAATGCTGGTAGAACTAAGAACAAAAAGGCACAGTACTGTGACTGGAACAATATACAAATAACCCGCATATATGTTATGTAAAAGGACACAAGTGCAACTAATGTGACATTTTATTGTGGCAACATTAACACAATAAAATGTCACATTAGTTGCACTTGTGTCCCTTTACCTGGACCACCACTGTAGCCAGCAGTTGCAAAATTGTTGAGAGATTACCGAATAATAGTCTAAGAAAAGAACACCCCTGTATCAAATAGGGAGGTCATGAACAGCCTACTGAAAAGCTGAATCAGCCTGATCATTATCTCAAACATCGATGTGTCCAGGGACCCAGCAAAAAAAGTCTGTGTATCTACTAAAAATGTAGCACAACCAAAGTTGTCCATATAGGACAATGGGATGCAGGGAATCAAATTTCTGGACTGTAACACACTGTAGGGCACTAAAACTACTACATCAACACAATGTTTGTTATGGCCATGAGAAATGCATACAACTTAGCTAATCAAACACTGGATAATTTTTATAAATTTTCTCGGACAATTTTTTTAGGAAAAACTGCTGTATATTTAACACTATCAGGGGATTTAGAACCATAGGTGTACACTGCGCTAGCATGAGAAAAAGAATGGGAGTGATCAAGAGCAAGTGCAAACTTGTAGTAGGTGAGTTTATTATGCACATGGAAGTAGAGAAAACAGCAATTAGGATGGTAAGATCATTAGGTTTATTTTAGTCACTGTACTAGAACTCAATATACAGTACAAGAGCATTTTCCCAGTCTTTTTTATATTAGCTCCTGCTTCAGAATAATAATAATACTGTAATAATAATAAATACTAATACAGTGGACCCCCGCCTTACGAACGCATCGCGTTACTTTGAATCCGCCATACAAAGCATGTGAACGCAAAAATTTTGCCTCGCCTCACGATAAAAAACTCGCCTTACGTGATTCGTCTGGGACGCGTCCCACGTGTGGCCTCAGTGCCAGTGTTTACAAGCCAGCCAGTGCGGTCGCATCCACGCATACATTCGGTACATTTCACCTTATCCCAGTGTTTTTTGTGCTTGTAATTGCAAAATAAGTCACCATGGGCCCCAAGAAAGCTTCTAGTGTCAATCCCGTGGTAAAAAGGGTGAGAATTAGTATGGAAATTAAGAAAGATTTTGAAGGGTTTGAGGCTAACCCTGAGAAGCCTATGCCAGTTGTGGAATCCATTGTGCCTACTTCAAAGATTAAGGAAATGTGTGCAAAGTGGGTTGAAGTGCAAACCTTTATGGATGAAAATCACCCTAACACAACTATTGCAAGCCATGCTGGTGACTATTACAATGACAATGTTGTGGCCCATTTTAGGCAAATCTTAAAGGAATGGGAGGTACAGACCTCTATGGACAGATTTGCTGTGCAACAGAGGTCCAGTGACTCAAGCTGGTCCTAGTGGCATTAAAAGAAGAAGTCCTAATGGAAGGGGATTCCCTTTCTAAACAATAACTTCCACACTCTCCCCTCCTCCCATCCCATCAATCATCACCAGATCTTCAATAAAGGTAAGCATCATGTATTCTCTTCTTAGTAGAGTAGTAATTGCAAATGTCTTCAGTTTGTGTGTATTAAAATTAATATTTTATGTGGTAAAAAAACTTTTTTTTTCACACTTTGGGGTGTCTTGCACGGATTAATTTGATTTCCATTATTTCTTATGGGGAAAATTAATTTGCCTTAGGATAATTTTGGCTTACGATAAGCTCTCAGGAACGAATTAATATCATAAGGTGGGGGTCCACTGTATAATAAAATTAAGTACTAAACCCAAGAGGGTTATACAGCACTGCATGGATGGATGTGAAAGGTGATGAGGGAGTGATGTGCAGGAGTGTGTGGGGGCAGGTGTGAGTGGCAACTAGTGATTGCCTGAAAGTGATTCCAGGTTGCCAGCAGGGTTTATGGCAATATGGAGGTTGGTAAATGGTGTCACAATCATTTGGGGTTCAGAAGATTAAACTAGTGCCTCATGCATCATAAGGTAAAATATAAGGGGCAGTTCCCAGAATAAACAAAAAGAACATAACCCTGAATTAAAGTCACCTCTGCTACAACAAGCAGTGCTGTTTCCTGGGAACCATCTCTTATCCCACCTGGCACACAACACAAAGATGAAACCTCCAGGGAGAACTGACTCGGCAAAGCCTAACAACACTCTTTAGACAATCATCCTTCAGTAAATAATAGCACTGGGCAAATTAGATGTCAGGAGTTGCATATTTTCCTGACATTCCTGGATCCACAGGCAATCTCCAGTAGTACTCCAACAATCAGAGGCACTGCTAGATGGACACATCTCACCAGGACACCTAACAAGCCCTGAGGTGATCCCACTTCTACTGAGTGCAGTGACACAAACACAGCTGAGACCAGTTCTTCTTACCTTCTGTCTAAAAACTGGATTTCACAAAAGGGAAAAATATCCCATTAATTAGGTCAAAAGTTCAGGAATGATTGAAGAGATATTTAACCCTTTCAGGGTCTAGAGGCCAAATCTCAGAGTGACAGCCAGGATCCAAGAATTTTCAAAAAAAAATTTTTTATTTTTTTCACATGAAATGGTAGAGAATCTTTTTCTGAAGGTAGTAATGCAAAAGGTACGAAATTTGATGGAAAATTGACGAAATTATGCTCTCACAAATTCTTATGCGTCAGCGATATTTACGCATTGGCGATTTTACCAACTTCGACTCCCATGACTCACGAAATTGTAATGACACGATTGCAAACAAACCATACCACGGGCGGGATTGAGTTTTGAGACTCTCTGACCGCGGGTTCAATCCCGCCCGTGGTATGGTTTGACTCCCATTTTAGGCCAATACGTACATTATTCCAGTCGACCAAATTCTTAGCTATTTAGTTAGTACTACTTCTATTTTATCGACTGAGCACAAGAAATTGCCCAGTCAACTGTGTCATCTACCCAATAAAGTGATCAGAAATTGGTAGTTTGACCAATTTAACACAAAGTTCAAAATATTCCAATTTCAAAATATGGTCCAGAATAAACAATGCAGTCATTCCTGGCACTAAACATTTCCTCTGTTCATTAGTTACATTTTCAGGCTTTACAAATGAATTCCATTTTGATTTTTTATTCACAATGAATTTTTATTCACACCAAAAAATATAAGATTTACAGTTATGCAATGTTGTAAAAATTGTACATATAATATCAGCACATTTGTAAATGTATATTAGACCCACCAGCTGATGCATTTTAGACTCGTGACAACATTTGTTTACTCTTGAACTTTGGCAAAAATTTAACATTTCTGCTACTTTGAGCTCAGTTTCAAGCCATTTTCAGTACTAAAACCAATCAAAATCATCTTTATTTCTGAAATATATATTCCATTCTATCAGATGAGACCAAGAAATAGCAATACAAAAATACGAAAAAACACCGCAAAGTCACTGCTTTAACCTCTTGGCTGTCGCAACCCCCAATCCTGAGATGTCTCCTGGCGTCGCAAAATTTAAAAAAAAAAAAAAAAAAATTCTTATGAAATGATAGAGAATCTTTTCCCGATTGTAATGACACCAAAAAAAAACGAAATTTGATGGAAAACTGATGGAATTATGCTCTCATGAAGTTTGCGACCTCGGCGATATTTACAAATCGGCAATTTTGCCCACTTTGAGCCCTATTTTCGGCTAATTCCATTGTTCCAGTCGATCAAACTCATAGCTATTTCTTTAGAACTCCATTTTTTCTATCGATTGAGTACAAGAAACTGCCCATTTACTGATTTCAACTACCCAATAACGTGGTCAGAAATTTGCAATTTGGCCAATTTCACAAAAATTCAAAAATATGACAATTTCAAAATAAGGACCAGAATGAACACTGCAGACATTCCTGGCTCTAAAATAACATTTTCTTTGTTCATCAGTCATGTCTCCAGACCCCTCTGATATTACTCTTGCTCTCTATTTTGAATTTTTATTCAAACAAAAAATAGAAGATATACTGTTATGCAGACTATTGCAATACTGTAATAATTGTATAAATAACATCAACCCATTCATGACTGCATATTAGAATGGCTAGTTGGACATTTATTGGACAATGACATCATTTGTTTACTTTTGAACATTGGCAAAAATCAAACATTTCCCGTACTTTGAGCTTCATTTCCAGGATCCTTTTATAGTAAAATCAATCAAAATCACCGCTATTTCTATAATATATTTTCCATTCTATCAAATGAGACCAAGAAAACGAGAATACAACCATAAATACTATACGAAAATAGACCACAAAGTCGGCATTTTAATTAAAAAAACAGTCAGATTTTTTTTTCTCTTTATGCACTGCGTGCTTATGGAATTTTTTTATACAGTGCACACTGACCACACAGACCAATTCTCTCACATGTGGGCCTACCAGCTTCCTCCTGCTTGATTTGAAACCGCTTGAATTTATGAGTATATACAAGTCAAACACGGTATCTCATAAGACGTATATATACGGCCACGACAGTCAAAGGGTTAATCCAAAATTATGGTCACAGTTTTTTTTCTCTCATTACACACTGCGTGCTACAGGATTGTTTTATGTGGTGCACACTTACCACATAGATGTGTTCTCTCATATCTAGGCCCAGATTTACTGCTCACAGGTTATCTGAGTGAGCTGAGCTCATGGCATAGATCTATGGTTTGGACCCTGGCTGCAAAGCCGTGGATCTACAGCACAGACCCTGAAAGGGTTAAATTTGATCCAAGGAAGAGGAAAATAAGTTTTCACCAGAACAATGAACCCCAATTGAAAGGGTTTATTTACATACATTCTGCTTTACTTCAGACATACATGTGGGATATCAAAGAAATACAGTAGAAATCTCCCCTTGCTCTATGTGGTAGATGCATTTCTGGTTCATGGCATAAAGTGAACCCATTATAACATGTAAAATATAGGAATTCATTCTGAGACTGTAGAATCCACACTTCTTTGCTAATATTTGCCAAAAAATATGAGTGTGCCACATATGCCCTAAAGGGTCATATACAAAAAGAAATTTAGTCAAAAAAACTGAGACCAAACATCAAAATGCAATCATAATCCTCCTCACTGTTATCCTTCCTCCATCAACCAACCAGCTTGTACTATATCTGTCTGTCTGTGTGTTTGGATTAAAGTACACACACACTATGAAACTATGAATACATATCTCCATAATACCCTTTTTTTCCTCCCTTCACCCTTAGTCCTGACCTGTGACCACTTTCTTCTGGTACAAGATACGTGTACTTCCATTGAAAAAATATAGATTTTTTCAAAGTAGGCCCATTGGATTTATGATACCCAAATCTGTGTTTTTTTTTTCTATCAAGTTTTTGTTATTAATACCATTATAATTCAGTTTATAATAGTTAACGTAATAGTGTTTAAAAATCAAGCGGTGCTGGGCTTGGATGATAGCAAAATAACGAAAGTGCAATGAACAACAACTCCGATCATATAAGAGAAATTTTTACTGCACATAGACAATTCCTGTCAAAAATGGAGTTGCTAAATGTAGGCAAATTGCACAGAACCATTCAACATAAAGCAAGGAAAACCTGCATTTGCTTTTCGTATTATACAAGTGACTAGTTTCAAGAATGAGGCCACAGATTATGACTGCTTGACCAACCAGCAGCTTATATATATAGTCTTCACATCCTGTCTCGAAACATTTTATAACTGTCTTCCTGCATTATGTCCGACATTGGTGACTACATGTTCTATTGTAGTTAGAAAGGAGCTATAGGTAAGTGATACTTCTCTGTGATCACCTATATGTTATTTTTTTATTATCACACTGGCCGATTCCCACCAAGGCAGGGTGGCCCGAAAAAGAAAAACTTTCACCATCATTCACTCCATCACTGTCTTGCCAGAAGGGTGCTTTACACTACAGTTTTTAAACTGCAACATTTACACCCCTCCTTCAGAGTGCAGGCAATGTACTTCCCATCTCCAGGACTCAAGTCCGGCCTGCTGGTTTCCCTGAACCCCTTCATAAATGTTACTTTGCTCACACTCCAACAGCACATCAAGTATTAAAAACCATTTGTCTCCATTCACTCCTATCAAACACGCTCATGCATGCCTGCTGGAAGTCCAAGCCCCTCGCACACAAAACCTCCTTTACCCCCTCCCTCCAACCTTTCCTAGGCCGACCCCTACCCCGCCTTCCTTCCACTACAGACTGATACACTCTTGAAGTCATTCTGTTTCGCTCCATTCTCTCTACATGTCCGAACCACCTCAACAACCCTTCCTCAGCCCTCTGGACAACAGTTTTGGTAATCCCACACCTCCTCCTAACTTCCAAACTACGAATTCTCTGCATTATATTCACACCACACATTGCCCTCAGACATGACATCTCCACTGCCTCCAGCCTTCTCCTCGCTGCAACATTCATCACCCATGCTTCACACCCATATAAGAGCGTTGGTAAAACTATACTCTCATACATTCCCCTCTTTGCCTCCAAGGACAAAGTTCTTTGTCTCCACAGACTCCTAAGTGCACCACTCACCCTTTTCCCCTCATCAATTCTATGATTCACTTCATCTTTCATAGACCCATCCGCTGACACGTCCACTCCCAAGTATCTGAATACATTCACCTCCTCCATACTCTCTCCCTCCAATCTGATATCCAATCTTTCATCACCTAATCTTTTTGTTATCCTCATAACCTTACTCTTTCCTGTATTCACCTTTAATTTTCTTCTTTTGCACACCCTACCAAATTCATCCACCAATCTCTGCAACTTCTCTTCAGAATCTCCCAAGAGCACAGTGTCATCAGCAAAGAGCAGCTGTGACAACTCCCACTTTGTGTGTGATTCTTTATCTTTTAACTCCACGCCTCTTGCTAAGACCCTCGCATTCACTTCTCTTGCAACCCCATCCTTAAATATATTAAACAACCACGGTGACATCACACATCCTTGTCTAAGGCCTACTTTTACTGGGAAATAATTTCCCTCTTTCCTACATACTCTAACTTGAGCCTCACTATCCTCGTAAAAACTCTTCACTGCTTTCAGTAACCTACCTCCTACACCATACACCTGCAACATCTGCCACATTGCCCCCCTATCCACCCTGTCATACGCCTTTTCCAAATCCATAAATGCCACAAAAACCTCTTTAGCCTTATCTAAATACTGTTCACTTATATGTTTCACTGTAAACACCTGGTCCACACACCCCCTACCTTTCCTAAAGCCTCCTTGTTCATCTGCTATCCTATTCTCCATCTTACTCTTAATTCTTTCAATAATAACTCTACCATACACTTTACCAGGTATACTCAACAGACTTATCCCCCTATAATTTCTGCACTCTCTTTTATCCCCTGTGCCTTTATACAAAGGAACTATGCATGCTCTCTGCCAATCCCTAGGTACCTTACCCTCTTCCATACATTTATTAAATAATTGCACCAACCACTCCAAAACTATATCCCCACCTGCTTTTAACATTTCTATCTTTATCCCACCAATCCCGGCTGCCTTACCCCCTTTCATTTTACCTACTGCCTCACGAACTTCCTCCACACTCACAACTGGCTCTTCCTCACTCCTGCAAGATGTTATTCCTCCTTGCCCTATACACGAAATCACAGCTTCCCTATCTTCATCAACATTTAACAATTCCTCAAAATATTCCCTCCATCTTCCCAATACCTCTAACTCTCCATTTAATAACTCTCCTCTCCTAAAGTTTTCTCAAGCTTCCAGTGGTTGTAGAACTAACTACATCCTTCTGTAGGTACTAGAGCTTCCAGAGGCTGTAGCACTGACTACATCCTCCTGTATTCCCTGGAACGCAGGAGGGAGAGATACATGATTATATACACCTGGAAAATCCTAGAGGGACTAGTACCGAACTTGCACACGAAAATCACTCACTACGAAAGCAAAAGACTTGGCAGACGATGCACCATCCCCCCAATGAAAAGCAGGGGTGTCACTAGCACGTTAAGAGACCATACAATAAGTGTCAGGGGCCCGAGACTGTTCAACTGCCTCCCAGCACACATAAGGGGGATTACCAACAGATCCCTGGCAGTCTTCAAGCTGGCACTGGACAAGCACCTAAAGTCAGTTCCTGATCAGCCGGGCTGTGGCTCGTACGTTGGTTTGCGTGCAGCCAGCAGCAACAGCCTGGTTGATCAGGCTCTGATCCACCAGGAGGCCTGGTCACAGACCGGGCCACGGGGGCGTTGACCCCCGGAACTCTCTCCAGGTAAACTCCAGGTAGGTTCTAAAGCTTCCAGAGGTTGTAGCACTAAGTACATCCTATTGTAGTTTCTAAAGATTCCTCTTGTAAAATTTGGGAACTACAGGAGAATGTACAGGTCGGTCATCACTAATCCGGCACTTAATTATCCGGTTCCATCAGTAATCCGGTATTAATTTCAGCTGACAATTTCAAATTTCATCATTATACTGACTCAAATTTCATCATTATACTGACTCAAATTTCATCATGATACTGACTCAAATTTCATCATGATACTGACTCAAATTTCATCATGATACTGACTCAAATTTCATCATGATACTGACTCAAATCTCATCATGATACTGACTCAAATTTCATCATGATACTGACTCAAATTTCATCATGATACTGACTCAAATTTCATCATGATACTCAAATTTCATCATGATACTGACTCAAATCTCATCATTATACTGACTCAAATTTAATCATTATACTGACTCAAATTTCATCATTATACTGACTCAGAAATTGTGCAGATGGTTGTAAATCCACAGCAGAAACCCAGTGTTGGAGAAAGCAGTGATGAAAATGAGGATGATGTAGCAGTCTCTCTATTGATAGGTTAATTAAGTGTATTCTAACCTAACCACTCTGTAATCTGGCAAACTCACTAATCTGGCACACTACGGGTCTCAATGATGCCAGATTAGTGATGGCCAACCTGTAGTCAGTGCTACAACCTCTGGAAGCTTTAGAAACCACAGGAGGATGTAGTCTCATGCCAGCAAGTCTTCCTCCTCTTGTGCTGGCAGGACATCCAGGCCACACAAACCAAGAATTCCACTAAGACCCCATCTCATCTGGAACAGGTAGTGCCCCCCACAATCAATCAGGGATTCTTGCCAAATACCTAGCAAAACTCCTAGGCACAATAAGATATACACATTTAAAACATTCTGGTGATCTCATCCATATCCAAACAATCATCAAAAACAAGAAGCTCTATCCTGGACATGACATCCCTATTCACTAAAGTACCCACAGCACAAGCCATGAATCTCCTACAACAAAAAATTGATGACACTATCAACCTCCCCATTCCGCCCAACAATTTTGCTGATCTCATTGAACTGTGTGTTGATTTTAACTGTTTCTCTTTTGAAAATTCTATATTTCAACAGACTTTCAGTCTACCAATGGGTTCACCATTAAGTGTTGTTCCACACATAGGTTTGCCAGAACATCTTGAAGCTGAGAGATTTTCTTTTATCCTCTCCTCTGTCACCTGGCTCCATTATGTTGTTGACAGTCTCATCAAAACTCCCAGAAAATTCGAAGTCTCTTCATTCTAGCACATGCTCAACCAGGTCAAGCCTTCTATCCAGTTCAGAGGAAGTCAGAGGAAGTCAATGGCACTATACTCTTTCTTGAAGTTTTCCTCTGTAAATCTGATCATGAACTATGATTCATTCTACCACAAACCTACCAGTCAATACACTTTTCTCCAATACTACTCATACCATGACACCAAGACTAAATGTGGCTTCTTCCTATGCACTTTACATATCTGCAGCAGTGAATTCCTTGAAGAAGAATGTTCTCTTCCACAACAGATACAAAGTTCTCCCTAACAACTCTATTGTTGAACACATCTCCAACATTCTCTCCAACACCAAATTACAAGTATTATCCACTGCCTCCACTACAATCAAGGACATCACCAGTAAGGGACAAGAAGTCAAAAACCACGACAGAGGTATACACAATCTGGTGCAATGGCTGTGACCAAATATATATGGGGGAAACATCAAAAAACCTCTGCACATGCATTTCTGAGCACAAATTTACTGGCAAAATAAACCCCTCAAACAAAGCCTGTGTTTCCTGCATAAACTCCCACAACCACCTGATCAATTACAACAGTGCATGACTCATCAAAGACGACACTTCAAAATGCAGGATTTTGGAATCATCACTAATTAGCATGTCAAACAACTTCAACCAGAACAACAGCTTCTACAACATGGGTGAACTTCTTAACATGAAACTTCATTATCGCACATAGCATCAGATCACAGCATGAAGGAACACTGCAATAGGCCTACTGGCCCATACTAGAAACTTTCTTCTCAAATCCAACCTCTAATCAGCCACATATTTATCCAACCTCACATCAATCTATCCAGAATAGCTCCAATTCACCTGACTCTTCAAGTCACTACTCTTACTACACATATGCACAAGTTCCTCGCCAGGTAGATCTGTTTGCGACTTGATAAAACCCAGTGTGTGTGTGGATGGAAATGTCAATAAGAGATTGCATTATGCTGCATTTATATCTTAATCCATTGTGTTGGTATTTTATACCATTTCCCTCCAAGTCTACCTCTTGCTGTGCCACCAAGTCTCCCTCTTGCCGCGCCACCAAGTCTCCCTCTTGCCGCACCACCAAGTCTCCCTCTTGCCGCGCCACAAAGTCTCCCTCTTGCCGCGCCACCCAGTCTCCCTCTTGCCGTGCCACCAAGTCTCTCTCTTGTTGTACCAGCAAGTCTTGCTCTTGTTGTGCCACAATGACTTTTTGTGCCAGAAAATCTTGTGCCAGAAAATCTTGTTGTGCCAGAAAATCTTGTTGTGCCATAAAGTCTTCATTCTCACTTATTTCATATCCTTTTATAATCTTAATTAACCCTTTCACTGTCGGTCCCATAATATTATGGCTTACAAGCCAGTGTCAGTCCCGTAATACTACGCCAAAATTCTAGAGGCATCAACTCTAGCAGGAGAAAGCTGGTAGGCCTACTTGTGAGAGAATGGGTCTGCATCATCAGTGTGCGCAGTATAGAAAAAATTGGGGAGGCCGCAGTGCATTGTGAGAGTGGTAATTAAGTATGCCTTGGTCACCAAGCCTAGCGGTAAGGAATACCTCACTCTCCGGCAAATTAGGACTCTTTCCTTCCCAAGTGATACTTCTAACACAGATTGAAGTGTCAGCAGGGCTGGATTAACCCTTTCAGGGTCCGTCCCGTAGATCTACGGCTTTACGTTCAGGGTCCAAACCGTAGATCTACGCCATGAGCTCAGCTCACTCTGATAAACTGTGAGTGGTACATTTGGGCCTAGATATGAGAGAATACATCTATGTGGTATGTGTGCACCACATAAAACAGATCCTGCAGCACACTGTGTATAATGAGAGAAAAAAAATGAAATCATGATTTTTCTCTACGATTTCATAAGAAAAAATAAATTTTTTTTTTTGAAAATTCTTGGACACTGGTGCGTGACTCCAGATTTGGGCCTTGGACCCTGAAAGGGTTAAGAAGTCTCCGGGCCCTAGGCTATTCAGATTGGCGGGGCCCCCTTTGAGTTACGGGTAAGCGAAGCGACCCCTTCCAGCTTGGGGGGGGGTCGGTGTGAGCCTGTTTAAGGTCTAATTAAATACATTCTGGCTATTTAGATTAAATTTAATAGGGAAAGTACATCAAGACAACCAAAACCATTTACCAACAGCCATTATAACTATCTTGTTAAATCATGCATTTTAAAGAGAATAAATTCAAGACAGCATAGTATTACTAGATTAGGCTATTAAAGTAGTGACATCATGTACCTATTATATTCAGCATAACCACTACAGCACTATTATTCCCTTCATAAATCACTGACCATTATTGTTATCATTGCATCATGCATAAGACTATCAAATCATATAAACTCAAGAAAGTAAAGAATTGTTTATATTCACAGGCACTTCTTAAATAAACTTTTTTCTGGATTTCATATTGGCAAAATCATCAATTATATTCTGAAAATCAATATTTCTTGTTAGATCAGACTCAATGGTCAACAAGGCTAAGTTACACAATTTGTCTTGGCTCATTGTTGAACGGAGCTGGTTTTTCACTCTTTTCAAAACAGAAAATGAACGTTCTCCTTCACAGTTAGTAGCTGGAAGTGTTAGGTAAAGGCGATACACTATGTCAACATTAGGGAAGGTTTCTGAGATACCTGCATTTCTTAAATGTTTCAAAGCAGCTGAGGGTGCACATTTTTCAGGTGGAGCTTTAATCTGATTCATATACCCAGAAAAATGAACTATTTCTTCAACAAATGTGTCCTGAACATCTGCTGAAAGGTGTTGTTGCAACTTTAATGCAGCTTCTCTCAATTCTGCATCTGGCATAGCAGTAATTTTGAACAGAAATCCAAACTTGTCATTGAGATTCTGCTAGATTTCTTTTCTTTTCACCAATTCTGTGATCAGTGAATCCAGAATGATGAAGTATGTAGCTGTCTTACATTTCTGCCTTGGTAGCAACACAATTTCATTGTCTGGCTCTTCAAAATTGCGTTTCCTCTTCCTTGACCGCTGATGATCAGCCTGGTAACTGTAGTCTTTCACCAGCAGTTTAGCTTTCTCTTCAAACATTTCAAAAGCTTCATCACTGAGAAGTGAGCTTACAAATTCCACTAAGCCTGCATAGAGGTTAGCACAAGTAGCCATTTCAATTTCAATTTTCTGAAGTGTCTTGTTCGTGGCATTTAACCGTTCCAGTATACAGTCCCAAAGCACACAGAGTAAGGCCAATTCAAAATCTTCCAATTTTGATGCTAAGCTGGCTGCTTCGCTTCTTGTAGTTGCTGTCTGGTCTTCATCCTCTGCTATTTGGATCAAAGCAGAACGTATTTCAGCAAAGCTGTCTTTCAAAGCATGTGTTGCATCATGCTGCGCTGACCACCTTGTTGTTGATAATGATTTGATGACATCTCCATGAATGGTTGACTTGAGTATACTCCACCGATGCGTTGAAGCAGAGAAAAAATTAAAGAGTGCTTGTAAAAGCCCAAAAAATGAAACTGCAGCGACACAACACTCCGCAGCACATGACCCAACAAGATTAAGAGAATGTGCTGAGCAGGGCACATATTCAGCAAGTGGGTTGATTTGCTTGATACGGGCTTGCAATCCATTATATTTACCCGACATGTTACTTGCATTGTCGTAGCTCTGGCCACGGCAATCCATAATAGAGAGATCATGTTCAAGCAGAGTATCCAGTACTACATTCATCATTGTTTCTCCATCATGGCCTGAAAGAGGAATGAATTTTATAAAGCGCTCTACAGGCTTACCACTGGAGTCGACAACGCGAACAATGAATGTCAATTGATCTGTATGTGAAATATCTGGTGTTGAATCTACACTTATTGCAAAGTATTTTGCAGTTTTCACAGCTGCTATGATGTTATTGAGGACCTTCTTAGTCATCAGTTCAATAAATTCATTGCATATAGTAGATGACATGTAAGATACAGTGCCTCTTCCTGCATTCCCAAGGCGTGACACATGATTTGCTAAGAATGGATCGAATTGTGCTAACAGTTCTATGATCCCTAGGAAATTGCCATTGTTTTCCGAACCAAAAACCTCATTTTCTCCACGGAAAGCAAGTCCTCTTAGAGCTAAGAATTTTACAACAGCAACAACTCTTTCTAGAACTTTTCTCCAATAAGTGCGCTCTTTTTCAGTTTGATTTTCCAAATGAGAATCCAATAAGCCTTTTTTCTGTGCACAAAATACACTGGCTAAAATGCAGCTCCTGTGAGTGGTGCTGTTTTCATGTTCCTCGAAACGCTTGGAATTTTTCCAGTCATTGAACCCCTGTGTGAAGGTATTTTCTTTGGTAGAAAATAGCTTGCATGCTGAACAGTACACTTTTCCTGAGCTTTCAGAGTATACCATCCATGATCTTTTCACAGTTTCTGAATTTGCAAGCTTCCTATAAAACATAGATGACTTTAAACAACGACGACTTCCATCATCATAAATCCTTGCTGATTTCCTAAAGTCAATGTTCAGAGTTTGACTGAAGTTTTCTGCAATGAAAGCATTACGTAGAGAATCTGGGATTACATTTGGCCATGAGGCAGGATCTTTTAAGACAAATCCTGTGGATGAAATGTCCGTTGAGACATTGAGAGGAGACACAAAAGAAGTAGATGCTGGCCGAGAAATAATAGAGGGAGGGCTTCCTTTATGATCTGACGTATCTGCAGATTCAACTGTACTGGTAACATCAGAAACTGTTTTCGTGAGCATGTCTGTGATCTTTCTGCAGCTTCCTACATCTTTCTTTTTCTGTTCTTCTTCTTGAATTTTCTTCTTTGTTTTCTGTGGCCCACTCGCATAAGAACGTCCAACATCACGTTCACAAGATGCCATAATGAGGATGTATCACTGTCTAATCATGCAAATACAAATTTTTCATTATCAATTATTATTAATTCTTTAATTATTATTATTTTTTTTTTTGTCAATTGGGGGGATATGGCCCTTGTAGCCCCCTTTCCTCTGGCTGCACATCTAAAAATTCAAAACGTTACCAGAAAGGAGTCATATACAGAACTTTTACCATAGATTAGGTTAGTGATTTGGGCTATGAATATTTTACTAATTCATCCTCCTTGATCTCCAATTTACTTAAACAGAAATCATACCGAGTCCAAGAACAATGCACAATGTTATTTATATTACCATTTTCATAACTAAACTAATCATTATGTTTTGCATGATATATGGCCTACCACCATAGATAAGGACATGAGAATTAAAGAATGCAGGGACAATTTTCAGTTTCACCCAACCAACGATTTTCTGATGTGGCTTGTGTGTTTCTGGGGAAATATGTAGTAAATTAATTGATATTCTACATCACTTCCGTTGCAACTTGAAAACTAAGCATTTGCGACGAAAGTGATGTAGAACATCAATCGAGATCTGTTATTGAAATGATAAAGACTTAAAGACAGGACAAAGTGCTTTTAAAACCTACAAACGGAAGTCAGTTTGCGTTTTTAGGTTTTTCTTTATAGTATTTTTACCAAAAATGCGTCTTTACTGGTCCATGCGTCTTTACTGGTCAAGTAACCCTATCAGGTACCTCCCTTAACATTTAGAGGCGAAAACAAACATTTATCCATACACACCAATGTCTATCAACAACACTTCAGTTAATTTGTCACAGTACAAGTCTAGATAACGTGTAATTACTACAGAAAATTGGAGAGGAATCTCCCATACTCACCCATTAGCGGGAAAGCACAGCTGTTCTGATGTAAACAAAGGCGTGTTGAGTGTTACCATCTATGGTTAGGTTTATTTATTTTTATTTTATTTTATTTCATTATTTATTTTTGTTTTGATTAATTTTTTAAAATCAATTTTACTCTCCAAACACTTGAACTTTTTAGGTAGGGACCCCTTTGCACTTGCACCATGTGCGCAGTCTTGGATGAGCCCCTGAACCCCTTGGACCGTGGGGCCCCCAAATGCGCGGGGCCCTAGGCAAATGCCTAGTTTGCCTATGCGGTAATCCGGCCCTGAGTGTCAGTGAAGATAAATCTCATGGCTTTGAGGAGTTTGTGACAGAAAGTAATGCTCAGGTTACAAGAAATAGTGTTGAAAACCCAGATGATTATCAACCTTCCACTTTCCACCAAAAACGTCAAAGTGACTTATTGCCATGTGAGTGGTGGGGAAGGCAGTGTGGGTCTGTGTAAACAACATAGCAGCATGTGTGCAGATTACCTAGGATAACCCAAAAAAAGTCAGAGTGACTTATTTCTATGTGGGTGGTGGGGAAGCCAGTGTGGGTCATGGGGAAGTTAGCATCGGTGATGGGGAAGGCAGTGTAGGTTTGTGTAAACTACATAGCAGCATATGTGTAGATTACCTTGGGTAGTTTCAAATATAGGTTGGATAAATACATGAGTGAGAGAGGTTGGATTTGAGTGGGACTTGCATGTGAGAGTGGACAGAGTTATCAGAGCTTATTTTTTGGGTGGCATTGAAAATTGGGTTGGGCAAATGTTTTGTTAGTGGGATGGATTGTAAAGGACCTGTCAAGTATGGGCCAACAGGCCTGCTGCAGTGTTCCTCCTTTCTTATGTTATGTTCTTACCTAGGATAACCCAAAAAAGTCAAGGTGACTTACAGTGGACCCTTGGTTATCGGCCATTCTGGATATTGGCCAACTAGGTTATCGCCCGTTTTTTTGGACGCAATTTTATTCCGATTATCGGCCATTATTTTGCTTATCAGCTATATTGGACGCATCCACCCACCAGCCACTCGCATGTTCGTGAGTCAGTCTGGCTGTGTCTCCGGGTGAGTAAGAAACATCTGCTCATTCATCCAAACATTTCGCTATAATCAATTGCTTTTTGTGGTTATTGATTGAGTGCAACTGTGAAATATGCAACCATGGGTCCAAAGAAAGTTCCTAGTAAAGTTCCTTTGATAAAGAAAGTGAGAAACATGATGGAATTTAAGAAAAGTTGTTGAAAAGTATGAGAGTGGTGTTCAAGTGCTAGAACTTGCCAGGATGTATGGGAAATCAGAATCAACAATCACTTCCATCCTGGCAAAGAAAGTAGAAATCAAGGAAGCTAATGTTACAAAAGGGAGTTTAGCAGGGAGGCAGGGAGTGTAGCAGGCAGGCAGGGAGTGTAGTAGGGAGGCAGGGTGTAGCAGGGAGTGTAGGATGAAGGGAGGGAATGTAGCAGGCATGCAGGGAGTGTAGCATGGAGGGAGGGAGTGTAGCAGGGAGGCAGGGTGTAGCAGGGAGTGTAGGAGGAAGGGAGGGAATGTAGCAGGCATGCAGGGAGTGTAGCATGGAGGGAGGGAGTGTAACAGGGAGGCAGGGAGTGTAGCAGGGAGGCAGGGAGTGTAGCAGGCAGGCAGGGAGTGCAGTAGGGAGGCAGGGAGTGTAGGAGGAAGGCAGGGAGTGTAGCATGGAGGGAGGGAGTTTAGCAGAGAGGCAGGAAGTGCAGCATGGAGGGAGGGAGTTTAGCAGGGAGGCAGGAAGTGCAGCATGGAGGGAGGGAGCTTAGCAGGGAGGCAGAGAGTGTAGCAGGCAGGCAGAGAGTGTAGCAGGCAGGCAGAGAGTGTAGCAGGCAGGCAGGGACTGTAGTGGGGAGGCAGGGTGTAGCAGGGAGTGTAGAAGGAAGGCAGGGAGGGAAGTAACCCCAGAGAGGGCTTTGATGGCTGAAGTCCATATGGAGGGGGATTCCCCTTCCAAACAATAATCAGTCCTCCCTCTCTCCTCCTCCCTATCTTCCATAAGCCAACAAGAGTCTTCAATAAAGGTATGTAATAGTTATTTAAATGTTCATTTATTTATTTTATTTAGTTCTCAATGTTTTGTGTATGTAAAACTATAATCTTTAAAAAATTTATTTTTTGTTAATATTTTTGGGTGTCTGGAACAGATTAATTGTATTTACATTAATTTTTATGGGAAATATTATTTCAGTTTTAGGCTGACCTTCTGGAATGGATTATGGCTGATAACCGAGGACCCACTGTATTTCCATGTGGGTGATGGGGAAGGCAGTGTAGGTGATGGGGAAAGCAGCGTGGGTTTGTGTAAACGTGTTTTGTCAACAATATACAGTGGACCCTCGGGTAACGATTTTAATCCTTTCCAGAGATCTTGTCCTTAACCGATTTTATCGTTAGCCGAATTAATCTTCCCCATAAGAAATAATGGAAATCCAATTAATCTACTCCTGATGTCTGGAGGCTTGAAAGAATAGTACTTCAATATGACACTATTATCAACTCTGTGGCTTATTTATCTATCACAATTCATCTAATATGACATAATAAACAATATTAACCCTTTGATTGTTTTGGTCGTATATACGTATACGTCTTACAAGGTACTGTGTTTGACGTATACACATTCAGAAATTCTAGCAGCTTCAAATTAACCCTTTGAGGGTTTTCGTCGTACTAGTACGTTTTACGCGTAGGGGTTTTTGACGTACTAGTACTCATAAATTCTAGCGGCCTCAAATCTAGTGGGAGAAAGCTGGTAGGCCTTCATATGAAAGAATGGGTCTATGTGGTCAGTGTGCACAGTCTAAAAAAAATCCTGCAGCACACAGTGCATAATGAGAAAAAAAAAACTTTGACCATTTTTTTTTAATAAATCAGCGACTTTGCAGTGTATTTTCGTATGGTATTTATTGTTGTATTCTAGTTTTCTTGGTCTCATTTTATAGAATGGAAGACATATTACTGAAATAGAGATGATTTTGACTGGTTTTACAAAGAAAGGTGCCTTGAAATTGAGCTAAAAGTAGCAGAAATGTTCGATTTTTACCAAACTTCAAAAGTAAACAAATCGTGCCAAGCGTGCAATACACGTCAACTGGTGAGTCTAATATTCTTTCACAAGTGCACCAATAATATTTATACCATTTTTTACACTAATGCAGTAGTCTGCATAACAGTAAATCTTATATTTTTTGTGAAAATAAAAATTCAAAGTGGAAAGCAAAAGAATATAAGAGGGGCCTTGAGACGTGAATAATGACTAGAGGAAATGTCATTTTAGTGCCAGGAATGTCTTTCTTGTTTATTCTGGACCCTATTCGGAAATTGGCATCTTTTGAAATTTGTGTGAAATTGGCAAAATTGCTAAATTCTGACCACTGTACTGGATAGTTGAATTTCATAAATGAGTGGTTTCTTGCACCCATTCGATAGAAAAAATGGAGCTCTAGCGAAATATTCATGTTTTTTGTCGACTAGTACAGTGAAATTGGCCGAAAATGGGGCTCAAAGTGGGCAAAATCGCCGATGCGTAAACATCGCCGAGACCGCTAACTTTGCGAGAGCATAATTCCGTAAGTTTTCTATCAAATTTCAAACTTTTGGTGTCTTTATGATCGGGAAAAGATTCTCTATCTTTTCATAAGAAAAAATAATTTTTTTTTTTTTTTAATTTGGCCGACCCTGAGAACGAGTTTCGGAGAGGGCCTGTCGACCCTCAAAGGGTTAAGCAGGAGAAAGCTGGTAGGTCCACATGTGAGAGAATGGGTCTGTGTGGTCAGTGTGCACCACATAAAAAATCCTGGAGCACTCAGTGCATAACGAGAAAAAAAAAACTCCGACCGTTTTTTTTTAATTAAAATGCTGACTTTGTGGTCTATTTTCGTATAGTATTTATGGTTGTTTTCTTGTTTTCATGGTCTCATTTGATAGAATGGAAAACATTATAGAAATAGAGGCAATTTTGATTGGTTTTACTCTAAAAAGAACCTGGAAATGGAGCTCAAAGTAGGGGAAATGTTTGATTTTTGCCGATGTTCAAAAGTAAACAAATGATGTCATTGTCCAATAAATGTCCAACTAGCCATTCTAATATGCAGTCATGAATGGGTTGACATTATTTGTACAATTATTACAATTTTGTAGTAGTCTGCATAACAAGAAATATTCTATTTTTTATTTGAATAAAAATTCAAAATAGAAAGCAAGAGTAATATCAGAGGGGCCTGGAGACGTGACTGATGAACAAAGAAAATGTTATTTTAGAGCTAGGAATGTCTGCATTGTTCATTCTGGACCTTATTTTGAAATTGTCATATTTTTTAATTTTTGTGAAATTGGCCAAATTGCAAATTTCTGACCACGTTATTGGGTAGTTGAAATCAGTAAATGGGCAGTTTCTTGTACTCAATCGATAGAAAAAATGGAGTTCTAAAGAAATAGCTATGAGTTTGGTTGACTGAACAATGGAATTAGCCGAAAATAGGGCTCAAAGTGGGCGAAATCGCCAATTTGTAAGTATCACTGAGGTCGCTAACTTCGCGACAGCGTAATTCTATCAGTTTTTCATCAAATTTCGTTTTTTTTTGGTGTCATTGCAATCGGGAAAAGATTCTCTATCATTTCAAAAGAATTTTTTTTTTTTTTTTTTTAAAGTTTGCGACACCAGGAGACATCTCAGGATTGGGGGTTGCGACAGTCAAGGGGTTGATAACACAGAAACACGATATATACTCTAGAATGAATAAAATATGTCATAATGTATGTGAGGATAAGTGATGGAAGTGGTGTTGTTGGATTTATAATGGCCACTGAGAGAAGATGTACAGGCTTCTGCCACCACCACTATCCACAAACAATATATGAACGTAATTTATAAATAAGAAATATTTACATTTTAATTTATAAATAAGAAATATTTACATTTTAATTTATAAATAAGTTTATTCACATATACACAAATACAGTTACGTACATAGATTATCATACATAGCAGCATATGTGTAAAGTACCTAGGATAACCCAAAAAAGTCAGCTTGACTACGTATTTCCATTGGGGTCCTTTTATATTTATACTTATATTAACACTTTTATATTTACACTTACCTTGGAGGAGATGTTAGTTTAAATAGTTTGATGGAGGAGATGCTGGCAGAGGTTTAGTGGTGGACGATACGTAGCAGGGCAGCGTATGTTCAGTGGCCCGATACACATACAACACTGGAGTTACTTTCGTGTTGTTTTTTTATCGCTTACTCGCTTAACTTACTTGCTACACTGTTAATTCAACACTTTATCACTGGCTGGCACTATAGCCTTTATCGATACCTGAATCACTGCAGAAGGCACATTTACCCCTCTCTCTTCCACCTCCACCTTGGTACTTTGCTACAAGTTTTTTCTTGAATTTTATTGTGTTTCTTTCCTTCTCTATCACAGGGATGACACTAGAAGCTTTCTTTGGGCCCATGGTGGCTTATTTAGCAGTTGCAATCATAAAAATGCTAGATCTGCTTTACACAGTATTGGAAAATAAGGAATATCCACTAGGAATTTTTATTGACCTAAGAAAAGCTTTTGACACAGTAGACCATGACATCCTACTCCACAAACTTGACCATTACGGTATAAGAGGCCATGCGCTTGCTTATTTCAAATCTTACCTTACTAATAGGTATCAGTATGTTACCATTAAAGACACAGCATCAACAACACGGCCACTTGATACTGGAGTTCCGCAGGGAAGTGTCCTTGGTCCCCTGCTCTTCCTCATATACATCAATGATCTTCCAAACGTATCCCAACACCTGAAACCCATTCTCTTTGCTGACGACACGACTTATGTCATCTCTCACCCTAATCTTGCCACCCTCAACACCATTGTTAATGAGGAGCTGATCAAAATATCGACTTGGATGACAGCCAATAAACTTACGCTTAACACTGACAAAACCTACTATATTATGTTTGGTAGCAGAGCAGGAGATGCACAAATTAACATTAAGATCGACAACACTCTAATTACCAGACATAATGAGGGCAAATTCCTAGGCCTATACCTTGACAACCTGAATTTCAGCACCCATATCCAACACATAACCAAAAAAGTATCCAAAACAGTTGGGATCCTCTCCAAAATACGATACTACGTGCCGCAAAATGCAATTCTCACACTGTACCACTCACTTATTTATCCATACCTCACCTATGCTATTTGTGCTTGGGAATCAACTGCAGCAACACACCTAAAGCCAATAATAACCCAACAAAAAGCTGCAGTAAGAATAATCACTAAATCCCATCCCTGGCAACACACCCCCCCACTCTTCATAGATCTAAATTTACTCCCTATTCAGTACATCCACACTTACTACTGTGCAATCTACATCTACAGGACCTTAAACTCCAATATCAACCTTGACCTAAAACGCTTTCTTGATAGTTGTGACAGAACCCACAGGCATAACACCAGACACAAACATCTCTACGACATTCCCCATGTCTGACTAAACCTTTACAAAAATTCAATGTATGTCAAAGGCCCTAAAATCTGGAACACCCTACCTGAGAACTCTAGAACTGCAGACACATTCATCACCTTCAAAACTACCATTAGAAAACATCTTATCTCCCTGATAAATCCCATCAACTAACTACACGAATACCACCTGGTGGTTCACACTTACACTCACCCATTTGACCATAAACAGAAATATTAATCTCAATCTTAAAATAATGAATCCTATGATACTCCAATACTGAAACTATGTACTGTGCCAAAACAAAAGCATTCACATTGCTAAACTCACAAACTAGTATTTAGTCACTTAGCCATAATATCAACTTACCTCATAATTTGTAATATTTTAAAATAAAGACTTAAACTAAGTCTGCCCAAAATGCCTAGCCATGCTAGGCGTTCTAATGGTACACTCTGTAATCATTATTTAACTACATGTAAACCACACAACAACCAAATTCTGTAAATTCAACATTGTAATCTTTATAGAGAATAAACTTTGAATTTGAATTTGAATTTGAATACAAAATATATCGCATGTATGCTTGGAATTGTCCTCCCTGGCTTGTAAACAATGGCACACTAACTTGTACATGGGCTCAGGCCGTGCGGACATGTTCAGGACGAATGTCCTTAATCGAGTTTTTCATCGTTGGCCGAGCCAATATTTTTACGCAAAAACGCATCGGTATCCGATGGCATCGTTACCCGAGGGTCCACTGTAATGATAACAATGTTTGTGCAGTTAGTGTTGTATACAATGAGTGGATATATATGCATTATGCATTATATTGGTCTCACAGGCCACAAAAGTACTTGAAAAAATAAAATGTTAGAAAAGAAAAAAATAGAATAAAAGTTAAAATAATATTACCGAGTGAGTGGCAGTTGCTGATGTTGCCATAAGTGGTTCACTTTCTGTCAACTTCATGCCTCTGTAGTATATCGGTAAGTTCTGATAGCAATTTTTTTTTTTTAAACACTCAAAAATATTCTTAAGATTTTGGTATTTTTTTTTTTTCAAATATTTTTCGACACAGAGCGAGTTTAGGATCACATTATTATTATTATAATCAAAAAGAAGCGCTAAGCCACAAGGGCTATACAGCGCTGCAGGGTAGGGAAGGAAGCAAGGGAATTGGATGGCAGAAGGGAGGGGGGATGATCAGCAGGTTACAGAAAACAGCGGGGCAGGGGATAGTACGGGGGTAGAAGGTAGCAAGAGATTGAAGTAGAAAGGGCTGAAGGTACCAGAATTTGTGAAGTCAGTCAGTCGTTGTCAAAAAGTCAATGAGAGAGTCCGGATGAAAGGTGGGTCCATCAGCGAGAAGGGAAGGTAAAGAGAGAGCAGCGGAGCGAAGACGACGACAGAGGTAAATTCTGCGTGCTCGTTGATAAAGTGGGCAGCCCAACAGAATGTGGCTGACTGATAATGGAGCTTGGCAATTCTCACAGAGAGGAGCAAGACGCCTCTCCATGAGATATCCATGAGTAAGACGAGTACGGCCAATGCGAAGACGGGAGAGAGTAGTCTTCCAACCTCGACACTGGTGATAAGAAGACGGCCAGTAACCTATACTCGGTTTAATAGACTGAAGTTTGTTGCCGAGCATAGTAGACCAACGTTGTTGCCAACGGGTGTGAAGGTGGGAAGATATTGCAGCAAAATAGTCCGTAAATGGAATACCTCTATAAGAAACTGGTAGGTCATGTACTGCTGACCGCGCAGCAGTGTCTGCCTGTTCATTGCCCTGTACGTCAACATGACCAGGGACCCAACAAAAAACTATCTTTATGCTTGGTAAAGATGCGGCGTAGCCAAAGTTGGATACGGAGGACTAAGGGGTGAGGTGTATCAAATTTTTGTATAGCCTGTAAAGCACTAAGGGAGTCTGAGACAACCACAAATGATGACACAGGCATAGATGCAATACGGATAAGTGCTGTAAGGATGGCATATAATTCAGCAGTAAAAATACTAGCCGAAGATAGTAAATGCCCTTGTACGACGCTGTCCGGAAACACTGCTGCGAATCCTACGCCGTCAGAAGACTTAGAGCCATCTGTGTACACAGCAATGGCATGAGAATGAGAGTGAAAGTGGTCAAGAAAAAGAGAGCGGGAAGCGACCGTAGACAGTTGGGCTTTCGAGCAAGGGAGGGAGAAAGAACAGACTCGAACAGCTGGAACTTCCCAGGGGGGTAGGGAAAAGTGAGATGCTACATGTACATAGAAAGGTGGTAGTTGAAGAGAAGACAAGAGCGAATGAAGGCGAAGAGAGAAGGGACGGAGTAAACAGGGGCGGCGAACAAATAAAGAATGTCTACTAATATCAGTGACCATTCTATAAATGGAAGGATTGCGGAGATCATGAGAGCGTACATAGTAGCGCAGGCAATGGGCATCACGGCGATCGGATAAGGATGGAACGTTCGCTTCTGCATAGAGGCTCTCGACAGGGGAAGAGCGGAAAGCACCAAGGCATAAACGTAATCCTTGGTGATGAATGGGGTTAAGGCTAGAGAGAGTAGCAGGAGATGCCGCTGAATAGATCTGGTCACCATAATCAAGTTTCGATAAAATAAGGGTGGAATGTAGGCGAAGGAGGGTTCGACGATCAGCTCCCCACGAAAGATGAGCAAGGGTTTTAAGAAGGTTCAGCCGGCTGTGACAAGTTGCCTTCAGAGAGGTAATGTGAGGTTTCCAGGATAACCTACGATCAAAGAGGAGGCCCAGAAACTTGACTGTATCACGTTCAGGGATACGGGAGCCAAAGAGGTACAAAGGATGATCGGAGATGACAGCGTCTAGTGAAAGTGATTTGGTGGGTTTTAGTGCTGGAAAATTTAAACCCACGTGTGGTGGCCCAATTGGAAACACGGTCGACTGCATGTTGAAGAGAAACTGTAAGGAGGTGACAGTCAGCGCCTGCACAGGCAATAGCAAAGTCATCAACATAGAGTGATGACCAAATATTTGATGGAAGACTAGAGGCCATATCATTAATAGCAAGGAGAAAAAGTGTTGTGCTCAGAACACATCCCTGGGGGACACCTTCAGCTTGGATAAAGTCCGGGGAGAGCACATTATTAACCCGAACACGGAAATGCCTGTCAGTTAAAAAGTTCTTAAGGAAGGATGGTAGATTGCCTCGAAGGCCTAAGGAGTGGGCTTGGGCTAAAATATTATACCTCCAAGTTGTGTCATATGCCTTCTCAAGGTCAAAAAATATGGCAATAACTGAGTGGTTATTCGCAAAGGCATTACGAACATACGTATCCAAGCATAGTAAGGGGTCTATGGTAGAACGTCCCTTACGAAAGCCATATTGACGAGTGGAGAGACTGTTGTGTGTCTCTAAATACCACACTAAACGTCTATTTACTAGGCGTTCCATTACTTTGCAAACTGCACTGGTAAGAGCAATGGGACGATAGTGGGAGGTTTCATGTCCCGTAGTGCCTGGTTTGCGGAAAGGGAGAACAATGGCGGATTTCCACAGCTGTGGAAGAACTCCTTGTGACCAAATAAGATTGTAAAGGCGTAATAGGACTGCAAGGGCTGACTGATGTAAATGTTGTAGCATACGAATATGAATGTCGTCGGGCCCAGCTGCCGATGATCGACAAGCTGAGAGTGTTGCCTCCAGTTCTTGAAGTTTAAAAGGCACATTATACTGTTCTTCTCTGAGAGAAGAAAAGTCCAAGGGTGCTAACTCTCTGGCAGACTTTGAGGAAAGAAATGAGGGGCATAGATGGAGTCCCTGAGAAATACGGACCAGATGATTGCCAATTTCATTGGCAACATCTAGTGGGTTTGCTATATCAACACCGGCAACCCGCAGAACAGGAGCCGGGTCAGGAGAATATTTACCACTCAGTTTTCGTACTTTTTTCCAGACTGCACTCATAGAGGAAGCAGAGGTGATGGTGGAGACATAATCTCGCCAGCAAGTGCGTTTAGCGTCACGGATGACACGGCGAGTGATCGCACGCTTCTGTTTAAAATCAAGGAGTCGCTCTGTGGTTCTATTGTACTGGTACCTGCCCCATGCAGCGCGTTTCAAACGTACTGCACGAGCACAAGCAGGAGACCACCAAGGCACGCATTTCTGAGAATGCCTGCCCGAAGTTTGGGGTATAGAATGAGAAGCTGCGGTGAAAACGGAGGACGAGAAGAGGTGTAAAAGCTCATCGATGGAGGACGAAGAAGGAACCTCTTTAAAAACAGTTAGGTGTGAGTAAAGGTTCCAATTTGCCCGATTAAATTGCCAGCGTGGGGTGCGAAGAGGTGGCGAATATGAAGGGGAAGTAAGAATGATTGGGAAATGGTCACTGTCATGTAAGTCCGGGAGAACAGACCAAGTGAAGTCTAATGCGGCGGAGGAAGAGCAAACTGAGAGATCGATGCAAGAGAGAGTATGAGTCCGAGGATCAAAATGGGTGTGAGTACCTGTATTTAAAACATGGAGGGGGTGGGTGGCAAGAAAAGCCTCTAACTGAATTCCACGGGAATCACAGTGAGACCCCCCCAGAGGAAATGGTGGGCATTAAAATCACCAAGTAACAGAATCGGTGGCGGTAATGACGAAACAAGGAAGGCAAAATCCGGAATAGATAATGCCCGAGAAGGAGAGAGATATAAAGAACAGAGCGTATACCACCTATGTAAGTGGATACGGGCTGCTGTGTAATGCAGCGAAGTATGAACAAATAGCTGATGGTACGGAATATCAGTGCGGAGAAGAAGGGCACTTTCATTAAAGGTCCCATCAGGAAAAGGATCTGAAGAATACAATAAATTATAGCCTGAGATGTGAGAAATAACAGCAGAGTGTAATTTTGGTTCCTGTAAGCAAACACCAACAGGGGCAAACTGGGAGGGTAACATCTGAAGCTCACCCCGATTACCCCTGAGGCCGCGTATATTCCACTGTAAATAGGCCATGATTGGCAATGATAAAGATACTTGAAATCCGCAGGTAAGGGTTCCTACGGACTAGAAGGGTTAGAAAAGTCCACATGCGGAGGCAGTGGAAAATGTTCAAGCAGCGAAGGAACGGTGCGCTGTGAAGAAAGGAGTTGCGCAGATGGAGCAGAGGAGAGAGAAAGAGCGGAAGGTGGATCAGTGTCCATTGATGGTTTGGTCTCTGCAATATATTCAGAGATTGCTTCAAGTGTTTCGGAATTCAGAGATGTCGTATGGGAGACAATATTGGGAATGGTAGGGGGAGGATGAGTAAAGATTGGAACTGTATTGGACTGTACCAAGGTAGGGGGGGGCGAAAGGGTGGAGGGAACTGGAGAAGCGTGGCAGGGGACAGAAGAGGCAGGAACCTGGGAGGTGGCAGAAGAGGAAGAAACTTGGGAGGGAACAGGGGAGGAAGGTACATTACGAGGAGGAGGGTGAACCTCTGCACTTGTAACTGAGCCAGTGAGAGGAGAAGAACTAGGGACAGAGACAGGGAGGGTAAAATGAGGAGGTGGAAGATGGGTAGGAGGTGTTACCGGACCTTTTTTTGACTTTTGAGAAGTAGAGGGACGATTGGGAGGAGGTGTCGTACGAGGTCTCGTCGATACTGAGGCTTGTGAGAGAGAACTCAAAGAAGCGAGATTAGACTGAGGCGTTGAAGTTGGGACGTCTGAGCCGAGGACAGCAAAAGGATTAGATACAGGAGTGATTATGGGAGAGGTAACCACAGAGGTGGGTGTAGAAGATGGGATACTAGAAGTGGGGGGACGTTTTGAAACACGGGAATAAGAAACACGTGGGAGTCTCCCTTGGAGGCGGAGATGAGAAACTGCCATGGCATAAGGGAGACCTTCTGTCTCTTTGAGGTAACGGATTTCCCGCTCGTTTAAATAGACCTGACAACGGCGAGAGTACGAAGGGTGAGCCTCATGACAGTTAAGGCAAGAGGGAGATCGATTGCAAGACGTATTAGAATGGTCATCGGCACCACAGACTGGGCATTCGGCGATAGATCTGCAATATTTCGCTGGATGGCCAAATCGCCAGCAATTTCTACACTGTTGTGGTGCAGGGATCACCTTTCGAACTTGTAACCGATGTCCTGCTATATAAACTGAGGATGGGAGTTCTCGGCTGTCAAAAGTTAAACGAGCCACATTGCTAGGGTATCGTCTCCGCCCACGGGCAGGAAGAACGTAAGTGTCTACCTTGAGGATTGGGAGATCTTGGAGTTCCAGCTGTTCTAGAATGTCGGTGCCACATGTCTGGAAATTTTGTTGAACTATGGTATGGGGCAGAATGACGGTACCACTACAAGAATTGAGGGAATGATGTTTTTCAAGAGTGACAGGAACAGTATCGATATGGGAAAGACGAGAGAGCTCATGAGCCTGGGTAGCATTCTGTACGGTAATGATGCGCGTACTGCTCTTAAGAGCATGAAAAGAAATATCTTTACCAACATGGCGTAGGAGTGCCTTGCCAATACTATGGTCAGAAAGATAGGCAGTAGAGGAAGTTGGTCGTAAAGTGAAGAATTTAGTCCACTGTTCAGTCTGAAACTGAGCGTGGAAAGGTAGTGAAGGACGTGTCGATCGTTTCTGAGAAGAACGAGAAGGTGGAGAAGTATCATCAGCAGGTAATTGTCGTTGACGTTTAGGCGTGGGACCAGAGTTGGTCCGACGTGGAACGGGTCGGCGATTTGAAAATTGCCGCACCGTAGAGGGAGAGGCCGGAAGCATAGTCAGAGAAGAGCGAAGGTCCGATAAATCGAAGGAGTCAGTCGAGGCCTCAGTACCTGAAGCGGGTGAGGAAACAGCACCGGCAATAGGTACAGAGGCATGAGGAATGTCTGAAGAGTGGTCCAAAGACGAGGCGGGGTCAGAATGGGGTGCGGTATCAAGAAGGGGCCCGGGGGTACCAGGTTCATGGACTAGGGCTGCCATGGTTAGGTTACTTCTTTCTTTTTGTTTTTAAGAAAAAAAAAGAAAGAAAAGAAAAGAAAAATAAAAAAAAGAAAAAAAGGGGGGGGACCGGGGAGGGATAGGTCCTAGGAGGAATGAAAGGGCCAGAAATCTCCCTCCGCGCCCAAGAGGACCTCAGCACCGCAAGTAGCGCAGATGCAGCATGGAACCCGTGCCATACCCTACCCATCATGCTAGTAAACTAACAATCCGGGATAGCAACCTCACATCTGCCGAGCTACCTCGGTGGACAAAAGAGAGGGCGGCCGGATATCCGCCACAAAGCATACCTCCTTCGGCCACCACCCCCGGAATCCGAAAGGTGGCTTCCAGAGATACACTCGTCGCCCGAAAGACACCCAAAGCTACTCCGGGATACCGGAGAGGGATCGGGACATCCCCAGGCGATCCAGATTCCACGGCAAACTACGCCACCGCTAAGAACCTCAACGGAATGGGATGGACCCCGGTATCCTTTCTCCTACCTAGGAACTAGCGCGCCTGTGGGAGAAATCCCAAAGGACAAAAAGAGGAAGGGCAAAAGGGAGGAGTGGGGAGGAGGAGGAGGAAAGGAAAAAGGGGAGGATGGGGAGGATGGGATAGGGGAGGGGAGATTGGGGGGTAATTAGGTTCGGTCTGAGGAAGAAGACCGATAGGTCTAATTTCTCAGACCAAGAGCCTCTTCACCAGGCCAAGGAGCCCCCCTTGAAGAGGTTTAGGATCACAGGTCTTGACAGTGAAAGGGTTAATAATAATTATTTTTAGCCGGTGGGTGGAACATATTGAATAAGTGGCTCAGTTTGAAGCCAACAAAAACATGGAACACCAAAAAGAGCATGGTGTATATCAAGGATCCTCCTATATTATTACAAACATGGGGGAGCACAAAATCCACAAGGGTTATACAGTGCCTGAGGAAATAGGCATCATTCAGGTTCAGTCTAAAGAAAAGGCCAGTCCAGTTCCTTGAATCAAGAGCTCCTCAGTGGCATCAAGGAACCTTCTTCAAAGTGTTTATAATCTTGAATGTTATCATGCCACCTCTTTTCCACACAGCACTTTACACCTTTCTTTACACAGTATGCCCTCGATTATACAGCATACTATAATGGTAGCAAGTCTGTGTCAATCATCTTTGATATTGTTTTAATGTCATCTTTGCACCATTTCTAACATTTTTAGTATATTTTTAAATGTTTATAGTGTACTGTATACTGAGATACACAGAATAGAGGAAATCAGCTCTAATATACATACATTATTTAGGTATGAATACTGGTCAGAGAGCCCGCCGTAAGTCGAAGGCGTCAGTAAACGAGTAGGTTGCTAAGTGAGGAGAGGCTGTACTTGTTTTAGCATTCATCTTAGTGGAGGACAACCTTCAGGTAATGTTATTATTAGTATTATTGCTGTTTATTATGTTATGAAGTGTGTCTAGATTATTGTGTAACCCTTTATGCTATTATATTCATAAACAAATTTACTGACCAACATGACACACACGTGTAGTACAGTAGTACCTTGACTTACGAGTGCCCCAACTTATGAGTTTTCAGAGTTACGAGCCATTGCTTAGTCGATTTTTTGCTTTGAGTTGCAAGCCAAAATCGGAGTTGGGAGGGAACTTCAGATAAGCCACCACTAATTGGCAAAGTATCTGAAGTCAAATCCAACTCTGTACCCAGGTACTTCCCAGGTACTAATCCCAGATTGTAGCGAGGCACCTCGTCCCTTGTTTGGTTCACGTATAAATCTGGGAGAGAGGTAACTTCTATTTCAACACTCAAGAGTTTTTCCAGAAACATTAATTAAGGTGGGTAGAGTGCTGATAGTGGTGAGCGGAGTAGATCTGGTGGTGGGTATAGTAGAGATGGTGGTGGGTATAGTAGAGATGGTGGTGGGTATAGTAGAGATGGTGGTGGGTATAGTAGAGATGGTGGTGGGTGGAGTAGTGAATGTGGTGGGTGGAGTAGTGAATGTGATGGGTGGAGTAGTGAATGTGATGGGTGGAGTAGTGAATGTGATGGGTGGAGTAGTGAATGTGATGGGTGGAGTAGTGAATGTGGTGGGTGGAGTAGATATGGTGGTGAGTGTAGTAGAGATGGTGGGTGTAGTAGAGATGGTGGTGGGTGGAGTAGTGAAGGTGATGGGTGGAGTATACAATATTTGTTATTTATAAATACATACATTTTTCTTATTTAAGAACCTGTAACAAAAAAAAAATGGGGTGGTTTTTCGGGTGGAATGGAGTAATAGCATTTCAATTAATTTCAACGAGGAAAACTGATTTGATATACGAACAAATTGGGTTACGAGCTCGGCCACAGAACAAATTAAACTCTTAAGTCAAGGTACCACTGTACAAGATGCATGAATTTAAAGATACATACAGTACTTGGTAAACCTCATAATAATACAAGGCACTTCAGGCAGAATTAAGATTAAACCTAAAAATATTTGATAAAAAAATTGAGGTTATATACTATATGTATAGTATGATTGGTAAGTGTTACACCCATTAATGTCAAACAAAAGTAAAATTAGCCCTTTCAGGGTCAAGACCCCTGATCCTTAACCAGCTCCCAGGGTCGAAAAATTAAAAAAAAAAAATCTTATGAAATGATAGAGAATCTTTTCCCGGTGCTAATGACACCAAAAGTACGAAATTTGATGGAAAATTTATGAAATTAAATTCTCACGAAGGTAGCAATATCGGTGATATTTACGCATTGGTGATTTTGCCCACTTTGAGCCCTACTTGTGGCCAATTCCATTGCTCCAGTCAGCTGAAACCATAGCTATTTCGCTAGAACTCCATTTGTTCTATTGACTGAGTACAAGAAACCACCCATTTACCAATTTCAACTACCCAATAGTGTTCAGAAATTGGCAATTTGGACAATTTCACACAAATTTCAAAAGATGCTGATAAAATAAGGTCCAGAATAAACAAGACAGGCATTCCTGGCACTAAAGTAACATTTTCTCTGTTCATTAGTCATGTCTCCAAGCCCCTCTTATATTACTCTTGCTTTCCATTTTGAATTTTTATTCTCACAAAAAAATAGAAGATTTACTGTTATGCAGACTACTGCATTATTGTAAAAATGGTATAAATAATATTAGCGCACTTGTGAAAGAATATTAGACTCACCAGTTGACGTGTATTGGACACGTGGCATGATTTGTTTACTCTTGAACATCGGCAAAAATCAAACATTTCCGCTAATTTGAGCTCAATTTCAAGATGCTTTTTATTGAGAAACCAATCAAAATCACCTCTATTTCTGTAATATGTCTTCTATTCTATCAAATGAGACCAAGAAAACGAGAATACAACCATAAAAACCATACGAAAATACATTGCAGAGTCGCTGTTTTAAACCAAAAACAAGGTCGGAGTTCATTTTTTCAAATTATGCACTGCGTGCTGCAGGATTTTTTTTATACTGTGCACACTGACCACACAGACCCTTTCTTTCATATGAAGGCCTAACAGCTTTCTTCCACTCGATTTGAAGGCGCTAGAATTTACACGTACAAGTATGGCACCGACACTGGCTCTCAAGTCGTACAAGTACGGCACTGACCCTGGAAGGGTTAATAAAGTTTTGTTAACCTACCTATAATTTCTACACTTTTTACCAGAATAAATCTTTAATATTAAATTCAGGAGTGAATTTATTTATTTATTTATTTATTTATTCATAAATTTGCACTAAATCTGAGAGGGTCATAGTCTTGTACATCAGATAATAACATTAGAAAAGAATCAATGAATAAAAATCAGTGTAAATCAGGGAAGAACAAAAAAATATCAGTGTTGATACTTTATAAGTAATTAATGGTAATACTGTAGCAAACAGGCTACAGAAGTACAAATGAACAACATGGTTACAAATAAATAAATAGTATAAAAGATTTATGGTGGTCAAAATAACTATATGGTACCAAGATAATAAAGTAATGAGCACAACAATAAAACTAATTTACAACACAATAGAGCAACAGTGTGATATTAACCAAGACTTTTTAAATGAGTGATAGTCATACAAAACAGTACTGTCACTAAAACACAGATATGGTAGGAATACAAAACAAAATCATCATCTGAGGTGAAGAGGACAAAGAAGGCCCTGAGGCACACTCCACAATACAGAAATCAAAACACCACCATCATAAAAGAACTAAAAATTCTAAAGAAAAAAAAAGGAAAAGTATAGTACTAGGGAGCAGGATGGGCAGGAGGTAAATACTAAGATTTGATCTGAAGTAACAGAAGATAGGGTTGTAAGAAGAAAATATATGATAACACTTTCCATCGAGTTTGCATCAGTTAATGTTAAATAATAAGTATTTTCAGTTTCATCTGTAATTTGGTTATGGTAAAAGGTGAAATACATTTCTTATTAATGATTCTTAGTTCAAACACATTTAAATTTTAGTTAAAAGTATGTCTGCATAAGTTTTGGTGTTCAGTCAGAGATTAGAAGCTCTGGTATTCCTTAAAACAATGGTAGACCTGAAAACATTCCATTATAGCTACTTCCAACACTTCAGTGCCAGACTCATTTTTCTTTAAGCTCACATGTTTAGTAAGACAGTTAATCCCCATTTAATGAAACATCACAGAACAATTTTGTATGGAAAAAAACTTTAACCTTCATCTCCCCCCCCCTTAACCCTTCGACTGTCGCGACCCTAAATCCTAGTGTGTGTCTGTTTGCAAAATTTAAAAAAAAAAAAATTTATTATGAAATGATAGAGAATTTTTTCCTGATGTTAATGACACCAAAAGTATGAAATTTGATGGAAAACTTATGGAATTATGCTCTTGTGAAGTTAGCGATCTCAGTGATCTTTACGAATCAGCGGTTTCACCCACTTTGAGCCCTATTTTCGGCCAATTCCATTGTTCCAGACAACCAAACTCATAGCTATTTCTTTAGAACTAGATTTGTTCTACCAATTGAGTGCAAGAAACTGTCCATTTACCGATTTCAACTACCCAAATTGCCAATTTCATGCAAATTAAAAAAGATGCCAATTTCAAAACAGGGTCTAGAATGAACAATGCAGACATTCCTGGTAATAAAATAACATTTTCTCTGTTCATCAGTTATGTCTCTTGGTCCCTCTTATATTACTCTTGCTTTCTATTTTGAATTTTTATTCACACAAAAAATAAAAGATTTATTTATACAATTACAATAATGCAGACTACTGCATTATTGTAATAATTGTATGAATAATGTCAACCAATTCATGACTGCATATTAGAATGGCTAGTTGGACACTTATTGGACAATAATATCATTTGCTTACTCTTGAACATCGGCAAAAATTGAACATTTCCGCTATTTGAGCTCAATTTCAAGGTCTTTTTCGTTGTGAAACCAATCAAAATCATCTCTATTTCTGTAACATGTCTTCCATTCTATCAACTGAGACCAAGAAAACAAGAATACAACCATAAATGCTATACGAAAATACACCTCAAGGTCAGCGTTTTAATCCAAAAACACTGTCGGAGTTTTTTTTTCTCATGCACTGCGTGCTGCAGGATTTTTTTTACACTGTGCACACTGACCACACAGACCCATTCTCTCATGTGGGCCTACCAGCACTCTCCCGCTTGATCTGAAGCTGCTAGAATTTTGGAATATAAATACGTCAAAAACACTGGCTCGTAAGACGTATACATGTGATCGAACAGTCAAAGGGTGAAACACTTGTGTTTGCAAAAAAACGCTCACGTGTGATTATTGTATCAGCGATAAAAGGCACTTGTATGTTGATATTATATACTAGAGATGCTCGTATTGCAAAATCTCGTATCGAGGTTTCTCATATCTTGGGGAATTGTTGTACAGCCTCTCCTCACTTAACAGCAGAGTTCTGTTCCTAAGACCACATCATTAAATGAATTCATTGTTAAGCGAGGAGCATATTATAATGGTAGTGAGGTTATGTCAATCGTCTTTGATATTGTTTTAATGTCATCTTTGCACCATTTATAACATTTCAGGTATATTTTTAAATGTTTATGCAGTAGTGTACTGTATATTAAAATAAACAGAGTAGAGGAAATCACCTCTAATATACATTATTTAGGTATGAATACTGGTCAGAGTCCATCCTAAGTCTGAGGCATCGGTAAACAATTACGGCACTATGTAAGGAGAGGCTGTATTTCAGAGGATCTATGCTATAGTGTAAAAAGTCAAACATATTTAAAGTAGTCATTTTCCATTTATTTGATTACCTCTGGATGAGACAAGTTGTGGCTATTGTGCTAATCTGATAGTAAGTGTATGCTATGTTCACAATGAAGCTGAGAGCACTTTCTTTTCTGTAAAAATTATATTCATGAGGAAGTGCTAAACCCATAATCTGTCAAGAGATGAAATCAATTAATCTCAAGACATTCTTAGTGAGAAACACATTAAATGTATCTCGCATTTTCACTAAGGTGATCTCACCATGACTCATATCTAGTCAGCATTCAAGGCTCTTCTTCAGTAGAGGCATCCAGCAGTACTCTTGAGTGCACTGAGTCATTCATCAACACATCTTGACATCAAACACCCTTCCATGGCAGATGAATAGTTAAGTTCAGCTCAGAAGGAGCTGTGAACCATCAAATATTTCATGAAGCTTGCTTATAAACAGGTCAGGAACTCAAGCAGCAGATCTTGAGTGTGTGCATCACGCACAGACATCCAATAACAGGACAGGGAGGGGTAGCCATATACGATTACAATATCCCTCTTTAGCCAAATGCTAGCAATCATTTGTTAGGGATTGGAATACCATTATCTTACTAGGTTTAAAATCCTATTTACTAATGTACATGCATCATTGAAGCTACTATTCACCAGTTTAAAAGCATTAGAGTACTGTAGATATCAGAGTACTGTGTGTAGTACTTACAGCACAAAGACAGTATACATCTCTTAATGCAGTATACCCGGTTGTGTGTGCAGTCTGTGATGTGTGTCATTATCAAAGTAACAAATAAATGAAGTATTTTCAATTCATTATAAATATAATAAGCTTAAGTGAAAAAATATCTTGTCACATATAGCAACATTAACCAGGAATGTCTATTCAAGTAGTACAACTAAACCTAGATCATAATTGACCTAAGCAGAGTATACACTGAGCTGCTGCCTTTCACAGTTATATATCTTAATATCCTGCAGATGGCTTCTCCCAGGTACTGGTAATAATGTAGACTAATAAAATAGCTTTCATCTCCTTTGAACATTTTGTATGCTGTGCTTTTGAGAACTTGTGCAATCAGTCATAAGGCTAAGACTTTTTTTTAGCTAGCCTTGGTGGCTAATAGATGAGGGAGTGTGTCTGTACCCTTGGTAGGGTGCACACACACTCCATCCCTCACTCTGCCTTGAGAATTAGTGGTAAATTTTCCTTTCCTCCATTCCTTTTCCTTCCAAAAATATTTTTTTTCACCAAACCTCAACAGCTTGGCATACTGGTTGATGAATCTAACATAAGTTCCACTTTTCTGCACTGTTAATGTTGTATACTGTGAGAAAATCCAGCTAGAGTCAGCCAGGGTGTAGCTGCTTTGCTCTGTCTGTGCTTCAGACAGTACCTAGATTTAGTAAATATACTCTCAAATACCAGGCAGGAATTAGATCTTTATACAATATGAATTAACTGCAAGTACTGTCCTGTGAGGACTGATTTGTTTTATTATGTAGAGAAGACATAGAAAAGAATATAGCCTATGTCAGGACAAGCCTGAAAATTATGTCATGATACATCACTCTGGTATGAGAAACAGGCTTAAAAGATTTAAAGAATTTCTTTGATAAAATGTTGTTACAGTTTAGGTCCCTGTTGAACTGTTCTGCCAACAGGAGTTGAGGACAAAAACTAAATGAACAAATGTATTCATTAATTAACTGAAGCACTGTAGTATTTTAGTGTAACTTTAGTGTTAACTTGTTTTCTATAAGCAAACAATTAAACATACTTTTGTGCCAGTACCTTGTTTTAATGGTGTTATTTATTTTATATTTTTACACATTGTTAAATGTTTTGTGGCTACATGCAGAATTAATGGCATCACAGACTGAGCTGCAGGAGCATTGATCCCTGAAACCCTCTCCAGGTATAGATTCTAAACTAAATTACTACAATTATTTTAATGAAAATTATCAATTTGTATTACATATGCCTAGAAGAGCAAAATATTTGTCTATAAACCTTGAAGATACATTGGATGCAGGTCACATACAGCTAATCACCATAATTATTTTCTTAGTGGAAAGAAACTAATCATCATAATTATTTACTTTGTGGAAATAAATACAGAAAACAGAGCCAAAATTTATGAACACTTCTTTTGATTTTTACCCGGCCATAAATCCCACTGAACATTATCTAACTTATTTCTCAAAAAAAAAAAAAAAAAACTGTAGAGTAACAACAAATGCTTGCAAAACCAACGCCATATATCAACGCAAAAGTTTGCGAATCGTGTGCCACCAACCATTTAAATCTTATATCTAATGCATCAAAATCTTTTAAGCATTATGATTTTTGATGTACATATTTCAAATATCACTAGTACAATGTATGTAACATTAATTTGCAACTCTAAATGAAGTATCTTATAAAAAATATTACAAATTACATATTAAAGCAGTTCCAGAAACTATATGCAAGAGCAGAACTAACATAATCAAACCTATAAAATTTGTGATAGTTTGACAAAATTAGTAATTGGAACAACTACACAAGGTCTCAACTCGTATATGAGTTATGCTTTACTTTTGTTTGTAAAACAATGCAACAGTTTAAAAATTAAAATTGGTTCTATTTGTAAGACTGGATTTGTGTAACCTGAGGCTTTTGTATGTTGGGAACTTCCTCAATATAACCAGTCACTATCAAGCACAATGCAAGACTTAAAAAATAAAGCTTGAAGATTTTACACTTAGGTGTAGTTGTAATGTAGTATGAACCTCAGAATAAAGTCAGTGTTGTAAATACCAAAGCTAAAAACCAGAACATTCACTGATGTCCCCCCCCCCCCAAGTGACAGCCTGGTTAAACAGGCAACCAATAGAACAACCTGGTCCTAGGCTGAACTGTGAAGGTAGAAAAAAATTCTAAAATCAGTCACAGGTATTTCACTGGTAACCTTATTTTTATTATTGGGGAAGCAACTAGAGGCTATAGCCAGGCTTAGGCTTGGTTACAAGTACTTCTGGCAGTTTGGCAGACACACACGATCAAACCAAATGCATTTTTTTATTTTTCAAAATATTCGGAGCACCACGCAGGTTTAAGTGTTAATGAAAATAAGATACCAGACATCTTAAGCAAATTTCCTAAATTTGCTTGCAACATATAAGCCAACTGTAGATATAAATCCAGATGTACTCCTGTTAACCTTTTTGGAGTCTAGTTCCTAGGGCTTTTGTGTACATCTATATACTCTTGCACTACCATCCACAGAATAGATCTAGGAGTGCACAATAAACTCCCTGCTTCGGCGGCAAAATCTGAGTTAAATCTAAGTGTGCTTAACCTTTATTTTGATTGAAATTACTAAAGTAGAACATGTAAATAAATTTGTTAGTCTACAAAGTAATAAAAATTACACAACTCTAAATTCCATTTAATATTTTTTAACACACTAAGGTAGGTTGACCCCAAACAAATCAATATTCATCATTCCTTTAATAGCTGTCCTGTCAGAAGTGCGGACATCACAATTTAAATGATCCTCCAACTTGCAACTTTATTACTGTATATTCTTTCTTTCTTTCAACACACCGGCCGTATCCCACCGAGGCGGGGTGGCCCAAAAGGAAAAACTTTATTACTGTATATATGAAGCATAAAATATATAAAAAAAGGGACTACAAATTTCCAAGAAGGTCTCCAAAACAGTAGGCATTCTTTCAAGGATATGGTACTATGTAACCCAATCAGCTCTTCTAGCTTAGTACCACTCTCTCATTTACCCTTACCTCACCTATGGTATTTGTGCATGGGGCTCAATCACAGCAAATCACCTTAAGCCTTTAATAACCCAGCAAAAAGCTGCAGTGCGATTGATTACTAACTCCTGCATAAGACAACACAGTCCACCACTTTTCAAGAGTCTTAACTTGCTAAATATACAACACGTCCATACTTATTATTGTGCCTACTACATACACAGAACACTATACTCTAATGTAAACCCTCCTCTCAAACTCCTCCTTGATAACTATAACAATATACAACCATAACATGAGACATCACTCTTTGATATTCCCCGTGTTCATCTCTCCCTATGCAAAAATGCTGTGCACGTAAAAGGTCCGAAGATCTGGAGTTCATTGCCAGAACACACTAAAGAACCCGTCTGCAAATCAGTTTAAGGCCCAAATAAGAAATCACCTCATCACCCAAAATAAACCGGACAAACTGTACCTAACCACTACCAGTTTCTCAAAAGCTATTCATTTTGTGCTGATGAATATTCAACCACTTACTACTTCAAAATTAGGATGTCTGTTCTTTTCATTGTTTTAAATAGTAGTAGATTGTAATGCAGTACATCATAATGTAAATTGTTCCATTATAATACCAAATTTCATTGCTTTAAATTGTACTAAACTGTAATACATAACATAGTAAATTGTTTTAAATTTTTACATTGTAATACTGTAATATTTATTAACTAATTCAGTAGAGTAAAAAGTCTCTAGTAGACTTATCAAAACCATGTAGCATCACCTGATATAATATTCAATTCTCCTGTACTCACTAACTCCTCTAACGACCATATGAACTATGCATTATTGCCTTACTATTCTTAAGTTAATCTTTAAGTTTGCCCGATATGCTCTGCATACAGAGGGGCTTTTGGCATGTACACCCAACTATTATATTCCTCTGTACAACCATGTAATTTGTCAAAATAAACATCTTTATCTAGGAGAAAAAACTTCCGATAATTTTAAAAATATCAGTAATATTGATGCAGAGAAATTGTTTAGTGAATATTTACATTTTTTACTCATTTGTATCCTCAAACATGCCACATTAAATATATACATTTTATAAACACCTTTTATAAACTTTCCAGTAGGGCTTTAATGGAGATGTATTTTCCCAAATGGATAAAAAGGGCAATCTTGAGGAGAGTCTAATGTGCACAAGAGTGGCTAAGATGCTTATCAGGCACTGTGCAGAAATGGTGATCACCATGGTGATCACCATGTCCATGAGGAAATATTATATAAATCTTTCTAGAGCCTATACAACAAACTTAACTTGAAGATGACAACACTCAGAAAATGTATCCCCCTGAACTTTCTGATTCAATGAATAAGAAAGTGTTTAATTGAACATTCAAGAGATTACCATAGATAGGTTAAACAAGAATCAACAAAAGATCATCTAGAAATATTAATAAAACTGAGCTTTCTTATACCCCAAACAGCTATACAGTAGTATAGGGATGAGCCCAACTTCCTTGGATCCTGCCATCTATATGCAAAGGAATCATTTTTGCAACTTTGGAAGTGACAGCTCTGAAAATGTTTTCATAGGAATCTAGCAAATTTCTAGATTGCTTTGATACAAGAATACAGTGGACCCCCGGTTAACGATTTTAATCCGTGCAAGAGGGATAATTGTTATGCGAAATAATCGTTATGCGAATGAATTTTCCCCATAAGAAATAATGGAAATAAAATTAATCCGTGCAAGACGCCCAAAAGTATGAAAAAAAATTTTTTTTACCACATGAAATGTTAATTTTAATACACACAAACTGAAAAAGGCATGCACACTTACATGACACTTACTTTTATTGAAGATCTGGTGATGATTGATGGGATGGGAGGAGGGGAGAGCATTATCTTCTTACTGTTTAGAAGGGGAATCCCCTTCCATTAGGACTTGAGGTAGCAAGTCCTTTTCCGGGGTTACTTCCCTTCTTCTTTTAATGCCACTAGGACCAGCTTGAGAGTCACTGGACCTCTGTCGCACAACAAATCTGTCCATAGAGCTCTGTACCTCCCGTTCCTTTACGATTTGTCTAAAATGGGCCACAACATTGTCATTGAAATAGTCACCAGCACGGCTTGCAACAGCTGTGTCAGGGTGATTTTCATCCATAAAGGTTTGCAGTTCAACCCACTGTGCACACATTTCCTTAATTTTTGAAGTAGGCACAATGGATTCCACAACTGGCATAGGCTTCTCAGGGTTAGCCCCAAACCCTTCAAAATCTTTCTTAATTTCCATACTAATTCTCACCCTTTTTACCACAGGGTTGGCACTAGAAGCTTTCTTGGGGCCCATGGTCACTTATTTTCCACAAACAGCACCGAAAACACTGTAATAATACGAAATATTCCGATTGTATGCTTGGATGTTACCGCGGAGGCTGGCTGGTAAACAATGCCACCCGGCGGAACATGTGAGCGCGTCTCGGAAGAAAATCGGTAAGCGGGTTTTTAAGCGGTATGTGAGGCAAAATTTTTGCAATTAAAGTAAGCGGTATGCGAAATAATCGCTATGTGATGCCATCGTTATGCGGGGGTCCACTGTATCCTTAGTCTGACAAATGTGCATTTACATGCACTGGTTGTGTTCAGCACCATACATTGTAAGGCAAAACTTCTTACTCTTCCCTGGGCAAATAAGGCCAATCCACATAAACAACTACTTGTGGACAGATTGTAATAATGTTGGTAGAATTACCAACAATATGTAAAGTAAAAGGACACAAATGCAACTAATGTGACATTTTTATTGTGGCAACATTTCGCTCTCCAGGAGCTTTGTCAAGCCGTTATGGCTTGACAAAGCTCCTGCTGCAATAAAAATGTCACATTAGTTGCACTTGTGTCCTTTTACTTTACTTGCGGACAAGAAACAGCTAACTTACCATAAGCTGTTTTGTTCTCGATATTCATTATTAGGTATCCTAAGAGGACGCCTTTAAAAGTTTGCCCAATATTTTTTCTTCCTCCAACTTTTCAATAATTTTTCACTCATCACTTCAGAAAATCTCATGCACTCAGCTTCAAATTTTCTTAGCTCGTGTATGGTAACGAGGACCAGATTCTTGGAATAACTGTCATGGTCACATGTCTTATAACCAAAGTTGATGAACCCATTCTTAGCATCCTTGAATGGCTCAGATAACTTCCAAAAACCCCACTAGCAAAGCTCCAAATGTTGAAAAAAGGGAGCCTCCTAATTAGAAGACAATGGACAGTGAAATTCAAATAAGTGCAGATTTGACCATTGTGTAAAATACGTACATAGTATGAATTTCTTATTCCCAATAAGTCATCTTAAATAAATCTTTGTTGCCTTTTTCTGAATGGCATCAATATTTAATGGGTGATGCATCTTAGAGACAGGATAGTACCCAGCAAGTTTTGTTTGCATGCTGGCGAACTTCTTGATGTAAAAAAAAAAAAAATAAACGTTGGAATCAGTGCCACAACTGGAGATTGCCTCATCTGATCGCCTTCAAAATGTCACCATTGGTGTAGTGTCCTGAATACAAGGCTCATGCTGCTATTGGGTGCCACAAGTCCCAATTACCCAGTTTCATTGAATATGTAGTACATAAATAACCTGTACATAGAAGAGAGGAGCTTACAGCAATGTTTCGGTCTGACTTGAACAATTTACTAAGTCACACAGCAGTGATATTCATTATTTCATAACTGAAGAATGTTTCTTCTGATTGGCTTGAAAATAATTTGATGATGGATTTTATATGATAGATAAGTTTAGTATGAGTAGGTGAAAATTAAATTTTATTATAAATTGTTAAACTTGGAATTGCTGGTATCACATCAAGTACTTATTCTGATCAGCTTCATACTGTTACAACTGTTGGGCTTGTTTAAAACAAAGCTTGTCACTCTGTAGTGTGTGGATCTCAATATGCCAATTTTGTTAAGTAAATTAATTTCCATATCATAACTAGAGAATGCCTCTTCCGATCAGTTTCAAACTCTGAATTCTCTTGTATCTTCATTCGAAGTACGTACAAGTTGACCATCACTAATCCGACATCTTCGAGACCTGTAGGGTGCCGGATTAGTGATTTTGCTGGATTAGAGTGGTTAAGTTAGAATACTCTTAACCCAATGGTGATATTTACGCATTGGTGATTTCACCCATTTTACGCCCTATTTGTTCCAGTCTACCAAACTCATAGCTATTTTGCTAGTATTTCTTCTGTTGAGTGAGTACAAGAAACTGCCCATTTACCTATTTCAACTACCCAATAAAATGGTCAGAAATTGGCAATTTGGCCAATTTCACACAAATTTCAAGAGATGCCAATTTCAAAATAGTCCAGAATAAACAATGCAGACATTCCTGGCATTAAGATAAATTTCTCTGTTCATTAGTTACATCTCCAGGCCCTTCTTATATTACACTTTCTTTTCATTTTGAATTTTTATTCACACAAAAAATAGAAGATTTACTGCAATGCAGATTACTGCATTATTGTAATAAATGTATAAATAACATCAACCCATTCGTGATGTGCCAGTTGGACATGTATTGGACACTGATGTCATTTGTTTACTCTTGAACACCGGCAAAAAACTGAACATTTCCTCAATTTCAAAGTACTTTCCGTCGTGAAACCAATCAAAGTCATGTTTATTTCTGTAGCATATCTTCCATTCTATCAAATGAGACCATAAAAATGAGAATACAACCATAAAAACCATACAAAAATGCACCGCAGTCCCTGTTTTACACCAAAAACATGGTCGCAGTTTTTTCTCATGTATTGCGTGCTGCAGGATTTTTTTATATAGTGCACACTTACCACACGGACCTATTCTCTCAAATGTAGGCCCACCCAAATTTACCATTCACAGCCTCTCTGAGTGAGCTGAGCTCATGGAGACTGACAGTGGTTTCAAAGACACCTTATCTTTTATGGACAATGCATGGTGTGCTTTACACAACGAGAAACATTTCTTTCATTCACTGGAACCATGGCTGGGGCTAAATGTAAGCAGGTTATAAAAATAAATGGAGAAAAACAAATTAGAATGATTTAAGCAGCAAGTAGTGCCACCAAACAGTAGTGGCAGGTTGGTGCAGTGACCCCAGAAATTTTAAATTATGCTAGCTGAAATTAGTACAGCAACTGAAACACAGTTCTGTATGTCCTAGGTGTAATTTTTTTTCAAATTAAAATGGAATAAATAATTTCCAAATTAAAATAACAGATTTAACTTCTACATTTTGTAGCATCACAGAAATGAAAAATTTAGTCATAATAAAATTGGACAATTTTTCTTAATACAATACAGGAAGGCCCCGCTTTACGGCGTTTCACTTTACGGCGTTCCGCTAATACGGACATTTCAAATTATGACCAAAACTCACTATACGGCTCCCCCCACCTGACTTTCTAATACGGTCACCGTGCCCCACCCTGTTTGTTTACATTCTCCATGAGCTCAGTAAGCACTAAGTCTCTCCATTTTGTCTGGAAACTCCAAAATTTCAAATGTTTTTAAAAGTTATTTCATATTTTATATATACTCTGATAATTACTTACTTACTCCTGACCCTACATTAAGACTACAAATATTTTAAGGTAAGTAATGAGTGAACTGTATATACATTTTATCGCTCTGGGATGCTTAAATATCATATGTGTGGGTGGGGTGGCCTGGTAAGGTAGCCTGGCTTATTACAATACATACCACACTTGATTTCTTACAATAAATACTACTTGTCTCACCCTAGAATAAGACTATAAATATTTTAAGGTAAGTAATGAGTGCACTATGTGTGTATTGTACTTTTTTATTGTTTTTTGATGCCTGGTTCTATTGCTAACTTAATATATGTTAGTGTAAACTTGTTATCTAGTGTTTGTATGCATTTGTAAGTGGAAAAAAAGGGTGTTCCACTTTACGGCGGTTTCCGCTTTACGGCGGTAGCCTGGAACCTAACCCGCCGTATAAGTGGGGCCTTCCTGTACTTTTATTGGTAAATTACATTTCTTTTCCATTTTTTAAACCTTAGATATATTTATGAGTGACCTTTTATATTTAGGGCAGAAATACACTTTTTTTTAACCACATCGGCTATTTCCCACCAAGATTAATTCACCCAGAGAAGTAGATGTATGCATCATCATTTAAAAGCAGTCATACCAGTCAGACATTTTTATATTCATATGACCCTCCAACTGTAACTTCCTCAGTCATACTTCAGAGTGTACATATATGAACTTTGCACCTCCAGAACCAGTTACCAGCTAACCAGTTTCCCAGGATCTATTCATAATTGCTTCTTGCTTATAATAACATCACATTAAATCCTACAGATCAAGTTATAAGTAACACAGGCCTGAAGACTGCAGCAAGTGGGTAATATGTTGAAAAAAATTGAGAACTGCTGCTCTTGAGGCAGGGTCACCCAGTAGGCAGAGCATTTTGAGTGAAGAGATGATGCTTGGCAGAACAGAGGAGTACCACTACATATACCAGAGTAAGGGTGGTAGGTGGCTGAAGGGCAATGTAATGAAAAAGGTCAGTTGGCTGAATTCTAGTAAGATTACTCTCTGGTCTAGTTGCTCATCTACAAGTCCCGGAAGATGCATAACAATTCATAGTTAGTGTTACATTCATGGGAGAGAGGAAGGAACTAAACCCATACAACAGTTAAAAAACTATAATGACTTTCCATCCACAGCCCACAACAGAAGGCACTAGTAGGAGTCAGAGGACCAGAAGAGCACATACTCTCACACCTGCTTGATCCTAACATAATCTGTTCAGCTGAATTATTCAGCAAGACCAGCACAGCCTATTTTATTCTGCCAGTATCCATACACCAAGAAAGTGTTGTCCACTGAAGGGTCACAGCTCCAGGAGTTGGAATAAATAAGGAACATATGTCGTCATGCACTGAAAACAAAGATTCACTGTATAATCTCTCCAGATGCAGTCACCCTGGAATGGTAATTTTAATTATGTTTTATCTAGGGGGAAAGCATTGAACCCAATGGGGTCAAAGGAGACGATAAGTCCAGTTCCTTGGACAAGGCTGCTGGAATGATAAACCCTTGCAAGTGCAGCTCATAGCATCAAGAGTACACATTTTTCACCACAAAATATCTACTCACAAAGGGACAAATATGTACACCATAGGTTTATAAGAAGTGGCAAATTTACACTGTGTGACACAAAAGTGTAGAAGACTTAGACAACTTTGGCTGATATCTTTATTTTTACTGACAACAGAAGTTAAGCTCATACTTCTTTGAACTCAGATTAAGTCATAATGAATGACTGTCAATGAATAAACAGAAGAATGAATGAGAGGCTCAATCCATGGTCCATAAATTGACAGGTCCAATGCTCTACCACTTCAGCCACCTGATTTCTAATAGGGAAGGATCAGAAACAGTACTTCTGTACGTCTCTCCTTCAGAAGCACCAACTGTAATCCAACTGGCCTCCTCCTCCACAGTCCAGGAGCTTTAGCAGTAAATCTAATCTTACCTCCCTCAAAGCCATATAGGCCATGAACTCTGATTAAGTCGTAATAAACGACTGTCAATGAATAGGGACCACGGTTAGAGCCTCTTGTCCATCCTTCTTAGGTTAGGTTAGGTAAGGTTCATCAGGATACAGGACAAGTTTATTTATACTTCTTTCTTGTAATTATATTCAAGAGGAAGCACTAATCCTGTAGTGAGTCATATAGCACCTGAGGAAGGGAAGGTAAACAAAGGGGATTTAGGTATACCATTCTGAAGGCAACAAAGACAGGACAAAGAGAGAGACTGCAATGAATTCTACTGTAGGAACTACGTATTTACAAGCTCACTTTTGTGCTGATAAATTATGCACAGGTGATAATAAAATTAAGGCCATGTTTTTGCCTTCTAATATCACCTGCTTGATCCAACCTGTCAGTCAGGTTATTACTGTAGCTTGCAACACAGTATACCAGTAAAGATACAGTGGTCCCTCGTTTTTTGTAATTAATCCATTCCTGGAGGAGCTACTATAAACGAAATTTACGATTTGCGAATCAATTTTCCCCATAAGAAATAATGTAAATACAATTAATCCATTCCTGACACCCAGAAGAATTAAAACAAAAAAATTTTTTACATGAAATGTACATGTAGTACATAAGCAATACAATGGGAAATGATGAATGAAACATTAACAGCATAACACTTACCTCTATTGGAGATTCTTCTTAATGTATGGGAGACTGGAGGAGGAGAGAGACTGGATTGTTTACAGTTTGGAAGGGGAATCCCCTCTTTTTTTTTTTTTACACAGGGTTTGACAAGGTTAAGGATCCCTAGCTTCATTGACAGCTATTTACAGGTTAAGGATTCCTAACTTTATTGGCAAGCTAAGAGCTGTTACCTACATCAGCTCATTTGAAAGCATTTTTATTGTTATGAGACATACAAGTAGGGAACAGGATGAAGTTGGAGCCATCTGTGGGCCAGCATTTTCATTTGATCAACTGACTTTATCTCATTGACATCATTATGCTGTACGAATGTGTTCCATACTCGAGTCATCCTGGGTATGTATGATCTCAGATGGAGTGATGTTCTGGAAAAGGGTACAGCCAGAGTGAAGTTGCTGCTTTCTGCCCGTCTTGTGGCATAAAAGCTTGCTTCACGCTGTCCTCGAAGTGGATCCAAGTGTGGTATTTTGACAATATTGGCCTTGTACATAACAGTAAGGCCAACCACATCCCTCCTATGTTGAAGGCTCTGCTGAAATGACAGATCTATCCAGGATGGGTCCAGGCGAGTGATGAGACGTCTTGCTCTGTTCTCTACTCTGTCAAGCAGTCGCAGATGAGAGGGGGGGCAGGCAAACCAAGAAAGTGGAGCATACTCAAGGTGTGAGCGTACTTGTGCCTCGTACAGGATCTTGCAACCCCTACTGTCAAGCAGATGGGAGATACGGCGAAGTGCTGTAAGCTTCCTGGCTGCCTTGTTTGCAAGATTTACAACATGGTTCTTCATGGTTAGTTTGGAGTCAAATTTCACCCCAAGGATATCAACTTCTTCTCCAGGTGCCAACATCCTCCCATTCATCCTTACTACTGCACCAGCATTACCATCATGGTGCCTAGAGACGATCATCATTTGCGTTTTCTCAGGTGCAAATGTTACTTGCCATCTATTTCCCCAAGCTGATATAGCTCTCAGCTGGTGATTGATGTAGCTTAGAGCAGCTGGCATTTCTTCTCTTGGATAAGTGAATGTCAGTGTACAGTCGTCTGCATATGCATGTGATTCTGGGATGAGATGAAGAAGGTCGTTGAAGTAGACATTCCATAACAATGGACCCAGCACGCTTCCTTGTGGAACACTTGCCCCAATAGAATGTCTTGCTGATTCCATTCCATTGAGAACTAAACTTAGAGATCTACCATGAAGGTAATCACTGAGGAGACATAGCGTAGAGCCTGCAATTCCCAGTGCTTGAAGTTTTGCTAAGAGGCCCTGGTGCCACACCCGGTCGAAAGCGCCAGCAATGTCCAGTGCTACCACACAGCTGACTTTGGATTCATCCAGTGACTGGTGCCACTTAGTGGAGAGGTTTAACAACAGATCAGCAGCAGAGTAACCTTTCCTGAAGCCATATTGACGATCACAAAGTAGTGAGTGGTCGTCAAAAAACTCTGTCATTTGTCTTGAGATTATTGTCTCAAGGATCTTACCAGTGATTGACAGGAGTGACACTGGTCTGTAGTTGCTGATTTCTGCTCTGCTCTTCTTTTTGTGAACAGGGACTACATTTGCCTCTTTCCATAGAGGGGGCCATTTACACTGTACTAGGCAGTGCTGAAAGATGCGAGTTAGAGGTGCTGCTAGCTGGTCTGCACATCTTCTCAACAATCTTGGGCTCAACTTGTCTGGGCCCACAGCCTTTTCTTGGTCAAGCGATTTAAGTAGGAAATGCACCTCCTCCTGCCTTATTGTCACCACTGACAGTTTTGACACAGTTCTTGCAGCTAGCCAAGGAGGGTCCCTTGCTGGATCAGGAACTTGCATTTTGGTAGCAAAGTGTTCAGCAAAGAGGTCCGCCTTCTCTTGACTACTAGTAGAGGTGGTCCCATCCTGTCGATTTAGAGGTGGATTAAGTTCATCAGGCAGATAACCTTGTCTGTCCTTGACCAGGGACCACCAGGTTTTGGAGCCTACCCTACCTGATGCTAACTTTCTTTTAGTGTCCACCTCCCATTTAGCAATGGCCCACTTTTGAACATCACCCATATGCCTACAGGCTTGCATGTGCAAGTTCCTGTTATAGGTGGTAGGATGTCTCTTATACCTTCGCCATGCTTTGTACTTAGCAGTAGCAGCCTCTCTACAACGAAAGCCAAACCAAGGCTGATCTGTAGGCTTCGTCACATATTGCCGGTGAGGAATGTGTTCTTGTTGTAGATTAACCCTTTCAGGGTCCAAGGCCCAAATCTGGAGTCACGCACCAGTGTCCAAGAATTTTAAAAAAAAAATTTGTTATTTTTTCTTATGAAATCGTAGAGAATCTTTTTGTGAAGGTAATAAAACAAAAAGTACGAAATTTGGTGGAAAATTTACGAAATTATGCTCTCGCGAATTTTGATGTGTCAGCGATATTTACGAATCGGCGATTTTGCCGACTTTGACTCCCATTTTAGGCCAATTACATTATTCCAATCAACCAAATTCTTAGCTATTTCACTAGTATTACTTCTATTCTATCGATTGAGCACAAGAAATCGCCAAGTCAACTGTTTCAACTACAAAATAAAGTGATCGGAAATTGTTAATTTGGCCAATTTAACACAAAGTTCAAAATATTCCAATTTCAAAATAGGGTCCAGAATGAACAATGTAGGCATTCCTGGCACTAAACAAACATTTCCTCTGTTCATTAGTTATGTTTTGAGGCTTTACAAATAAACTCCATTTTGATTTTTTATTCACATAATGAATTTTTATTCACACCAAAAAATAGAAGATTTACTGTTATGCAATACTGTAATAATTGTATAAATATCATCACCATATTTGTGAATGTATATTAGACCCACCAGCTGGTGTGTATTAGACGTGTGAGGTCGTTTGTTTACTCTTGAATATCGGCAAAAATTTAACATTTCTGCTACTTTGAGCTCAGTTTCAAGTCATTTCCAGTGCTAAAACCAATCAAAATCATATCTATTTCTGTAATATGTCTTCCATTCTATCAAATGAGACCAAGAAATCGCAAATACAACTATAAAAAACATACGAAAAAACACTGCAAAGTTGCTGTTTTAATCGAAAAATCATGATTTCATTTTTTTTCTCTCATTATACACAGTGTGCTGCAGGATCTGTTTTATGTGGTGCACACATACCACATAGATGTATTCTCTCATATCTAGGCCCAAATGTACCACTCACAGTTTATCAGAGTGAGCTGAGCTCATGGCGTAGATCTACGGTTTGGACCCTGAACGTAAAGCCGTAGATCTACGGGATGGACCCTGAAAGGGTTAAGGATGTGTCCAGTGAAGGCTTTCACTTGGTTGTCAACATCCCCTTGGAGAAGAGCATTCCAGTCGGTGGTGGCGAGCTCAGAGCAAAGGGCTGGCCAATTACCTCTTTCCCATAGCCAGGTTGTGCGTGTGGACTCCTCACCTCGTTCTGTTGGGATCTTAAGTGTCGTAAAAACAGCCTTGTGGTCAGACGATCCAATATAGCCGAGGGGTTGACAAGTGACTATGCCTTCTGCCAGATCACTCACTACTGGGTCAAGGGAGGAGCCAGAGATATGAGTAGGGAAATCAACTAAGTTTCTCATGTCAAACACTGCAAGAAGGTCATCAAAGTCCCTCTGTATAAGGTGCTGGTTGAGGTCACCAACAATTATAATATGTTGACAGTTGTGTTGTAGCAGAAGGGAGTCAATATTTTCCATTAGGAAGTTGATAGGGTCTGCATGTTGCCACTGAGGTCTGTACATTGCACATGCTAGTACAGAGGTACTAGTGTTTATACAGAGCTTGAAGAATATCATTTCAAGATGTGTAGGGGTGGCAACATCAATGTGCTGGGCATGAACACTTTTAGAGAAGCACACAGCAACACCTCCTCCTTGCCCTTGCCTGTCTCTTCTCATCCATGAGGTGTAGCCAGCAATTCTTGCAAAATTTTCTGGAGTCCTGTCATCCAAAAATGTTTCAACAACAGCTATCATGTCGGGACGTCGAGTGTTCACAAAACTGTGTGTGAGCTCTCCAACATTAGTAATGAAACCTCTAATGTTGGCCGACAGGATGCTGATAGACTGGCTCCTCATGATGAAGCGGTCAGCTTGAGGTGGTGGGTGTGTAGGGAATGTAAGGTGCCTGCCCTTGAGAGAGGTAGGGTACTGAGGCAGCTGCAGGGATGTAAGTCTGTGGTCTTGTATAAGGCACAATCCCACCTGCTGGGCTGGGATAGGAGTAGCTAAGTGGGTGACGTGTGAGAGTGTTCACCAATTCAGAGATCCTGCTGGTTTGTTCTGAGAACAGGTCTCTAAACAGGTGGCCCTGTCTGTCAAGTTCCTTTTTCTTCCGACACTGGTCCTCCTTATGTCCTTTCTTGTAGCAGTAATTACACCTGGTATCTCGCAGGCAGTTGTTGGCAGTGTGCCCCTTCCGGTGACAGCGAGAGCACAGCCTAGGTGCCTGGGAGGGTGGACTAGGATTTGTTGCACCTCCTGTGTTTTGCAGATTTGTCCTCAGATTCTGCCGCTGGAACTGTGTTAGTGGAGGGTGAGACCTGCTGTAGATGTCCGTCCTCTGCCCCATCCTCTACCAGTTCTGACAGATGTGTCCCTGCTGTTCGTACTTCGGCGCAGCAACACCTCAGGTACCACTTGCTTCTCTGGGGTTGCTTCTCTTCTGTTTCTTAATGCCACTAGGACCACCTTGAGAGTCACTCTAGTCCTGTCTCGCAAAGTAACTGTGGAGAGAGCTCTGTTTCTGGCGTCTCTTTAACACTTCCCTAAAATGGCCCAAGACTTTGTCACTGTACATATTTCTCACCTTCTTTACCACAGGCTTGGCACTAGGAGCTTTCTTTGGAGCCATGGTAGCTTATTTAGTACTTGCAAGCACTAAAATGAGTGGAATATTATGAAATATTTCTTAGGAGTACTTGAGGGGACCTTCACTCACTGGTAAACAATGCCAGACTGGCTGGGTAGGGAGGCAGCCCCAGCTCACACCGTGCGTACGCGTCCCGGACGAACTACTATTCGCGAGTCAACCTATGAAAAGCGAGTCTATGTTTATACGAAAATACCCCTATGATTGGCAAAATTTACGATTGCCGAGAACTACGAAAAATGAGGGACCACTGTACTTTGATGAAGTATTGGATGTGACTGGGAAGATGATTTAGAAAATCATACCAGAGGCCTGCACATGTTGAAAAACATGAAATCTACTAGCATCACCCTCACAGTGAAAAAATAAAATATAAATCATAACATCAGCTAATGGTTGGAAAAAAATTATCTACTGATCCTGATTTCGACTTTGTAAGATCAGCTCCAGCAATTTTCACGACATACATAATTCAGAAGGCAGGAAAAACAGACTTCAGAAAAAGATATGACGATGTGGTTAGAAGAAAATAATAGTGATCCTGGTTGCTAGGTCTTGACCTGGCCACTGAAGAAACAGCAAGAGAGGTTCTTGCTGGCAGGAAAGAAGAGGATAGTGAAGAGGAGATTGTAAATATACCAAAAACATCAGTTATACATGATGCTGCTGACATTCTCATCAAGTACAGTAACATCTCTGACAAAAGAGCGATGCAGGAATATAGAGACAGAAATTGTCAAAAGAGAACAGCCTTCTTCAAACCTTTAACTGCTACTTAGTCTTCAAGTATCTATCTGTAGTCCAACAAAACTTCACAGCTCTGCCGACTCAGAATAAGTTACATTGGAACCTCAAATTTCAAACTTAATTTGTTCCAGAAGCCAGTTCTAAAGTCGAAAAGTTTGAAAGGCGAAGCAATATTTCCCATAAGAAATAATAGAAATACAATCAATCCATTCCAAAAACCCTAAAATATTCACAAAAAAATACATTTTATAGTGTATTACATTACAGTTTTACATACACACAACAAATATAGTGTACAGTTAATAAATTTAAATAAACATATAAAATAACATTTTTACTTACCTTTATTGAAGATTGGTGATGGCATCAGGAAGATAGGGAGGAGAGAGGGAGTTAGGGTTAATGTTTGGAAGGGGAATCCCCCTCCATAAGGACTTTAGGTATCAAAGCCCTCTCTGGGGTTACTTCCCTTCTCTGTCTTTTAATGCCACTAGGACCAGCTTGAGAGTCACTAGACCCCTGTCTCACAAAATAACTGTCCACAGTCCTCTGTTTCTGACGCCTCTTTAAGATTTCCCTAAAATGGGACATGGTCCTGTCACTGAACTTGTTGCAAAGATGGCTTGTTTCAGCTTGCTCAGGGTGGTACTTCTCCGCAAACATTTGGACATCACTCCACTTGGCACAAATCTCCTTAACCCTTTGAGGGTCGACAGGCCCTCTCCGAGACTCGTTCTCAAGGTCAGCCAAATTTAAAAAAAAAAAAAAAATTCTTATGAAAAGATAGAGAATCTTTTCCCGATCATAATGACACCAAAAATATGAAATTTGATGGAAAACTTATGGAATTATGCTCTCGCGAAGTTAGCGGTCTTGGCAATGTTTACGGATCGGCGATTTTGCCCACTTTGAGCCCCATTTTCGGCCAGTTCCACTGTACTAGTCGACAAAAAACATGAATATTTCGCTAGAACTCCATTTTTTCTATTGAATGAGTGGAAGAAACCACCCATTTACCAATTTCAACTATCCAGTACAGTGGTCAGAATTTAGCAATTTTGCCAATTTCACACAAATTTCAAAAGATGCCAATTTCCGAATAGGGTCCAGAACAAACAAGAAATACATTCCTGGCACTAAAATGATATTTCCTCTGTTCATTAGTCACATCTCAAGGCCCCTCTTACATTCTTTTGCTTTCCACTTTGAATTTTTATTCTCACAAAAAATAGAAGATTTACTGTTATGCAGACTACTGCATTAGTGTAAAAAATGGTATGAATCATATTGGCGCACTTGCAAAAGAATAGTAGACTCACCAGTTGACGTGTATTGGACGCTTGGCATGATTTGTTTACTTTTGAACTTTGGTAAAAATCGAACATTTCTGCTACTTTGAGCTCATTTTCAAGGTACTTTTCATTGTAAAACTAGTCAAAATCATCTCAATTTCTATGATATGCCTTCCATTCTATAAAATGAGACCAAGAAAACTAGAATACAACAATAAATACTATACGAAAATACAGTGCAAAGTCGCTGTTTATTCCAAAAAAACGGTCAAAGTTTTTTTTTTCTTATTGTGCACTGTGTGCTGCAGGATTTTTTTTATACCATGCACACTGACCACATAGACCCATTCTTTCATATGGAGGCCTACCAGCTTTCTCCCACTAGATTTGAGGGCACTAGAATTTAGGCGTACTAGTGCGTCAAAAACTCTGGGTCGTAAGCCGTACTAGTACGTCCGAAACCTTCAAAGGGTTAATCTTTGAATTGGCATGCAACTTCCTTGCCTTTTCACAAATAACTGGTCTCTGAAACACTATCACCTGCCATCTCTTTATCCTTGATCCACACCAGCAACAACTTCTCAACCTGATCAATTGTCTGTGGTCTTTTTTTGGTTAGCATATCAACACCTTTTGCAACATCAGCTTTCTTGATTTGTTCTTTCTTTGCCAGCTTATTTCAGTCCCACAAGCACTAAACACAATAAATTAATCGTAAAATGTTTGAATGAGACCGCAGGTTAGTGTTCGCTCAGACTGGCTCACGGCACCTGCGCGGGGACGCGGACAGAGTGGGTTGGCGGACAGGTCCGGTACCCAGCGGTTCAAAAGAAGGGGCGAGTTCAATAATAGGGACAAAGTAGGTTTGAAAAAAGCGGTCGATTTTCGAAGAGTTCGATAAGCGATACGTTTGAAATTTGAGGTTCCACTGTACATGTATTAACCCCTTGATTGTCGCAACCCCAAATCCTGAGGTGTCTCCTGGGGTCTCCAAAAAAAAAAAAAAAAAAAAAAAAAAAAAAAAAAAAAAAAAAAAAAAAAAAATCTTATGAAATGATAGAAAATCTTTTCCTGATTGTAATGACACCAAAAGAACAAAATTTGATGGAAAACTGACGGAATTACGCTCTCACAAAGTTAGCGACCTCGGCGATATTTACGAATCGACAATTTCGCCCACTTTGAGCCCTATTTTCGGCTAGTTCCCTTGTTCCAGTCAACCGAACTCATAGCTATTTCTTTAGAACACCATTTTTTCTATCAACTGAGTACAAGAAACTGCCCATTTACTGATTTCAACTACCCAATAACGTGGTCAGAAATTTACAATTTGGCCAATTTCACGAAAATTAAAAAATATGACAATTTCAAAATAGGGTCCAGAATGAACAATGCAGACATTCCTGGCTCTAAAATAACATTTTCTTTGTTCATCAGTCATGTCTCCGGGCCCCTCTGATATTACTCTTGCTTTCTATTTTGAATTTTTATTCAAACAAAAACAGAAGATTTACTGTTATGCAGACTACTGCAATATTGTAATAATTGTATAAATAATGTCAACCCATTCATGACTGAATATTAGAATGGATAGTTGGACATTGATTGGAAAATGACATTTGTTTATTTTTGAACATCGGCAAGAATCAAACATTTCCCCTACTTTGAGCTCCATTTCAAGGTTCTTTTCATAGTAAAACCAATCAAAATCACCTCTAATTCTATTATATGTTTTCCATTCCATTATGGTGCACACTGACCACACAGACCCATTCTCTCACATGTGGACCTACAAGCTTTCTCCTGCTTGATTTGAAGCTGCTAGACTTTATGAGTATATATACGTCAAACACGGTGGCTTGTAAGACGTATATATACGACTGAAAGTGTTAAAAGTTGCCACTACACAGTTATGGCAAAAAATCTCATCTATTCAACAAAAGATGAGATTATAAAATTACTATACATAATCTACTTTTAACTTATTACAGTATATCTGTAAACTGTGTATGAATCATTATGAATACAGTAGAGTACTGTAGTTCTTTTTTGCCATTTTTCAACATTATTCAGGTGTATCAGCATTACTAGACATTATCTCCTCCTATTAGTCCATTAAATCAAAGTCTTACTGTAATTAAATTTCCTGTAATCTCAACTTGCTCTTCAATGAGTGTGCATGTGTTTGTGTGTGCATGCGTGTATATGCATGTTCATGTGTGCACGTGTATGAATATGTATTCATGTATTGCACTTATGCGTGATAAACTAGGCACTCAAGTAACAGCCAACCACCTACACACTACCTGGGTTACTTACCAGTTGTGTGCATATATCTGAATATGCATGTGTGTGTGTCTGTATGCCTGTTCATATATAGGAGGAGACCCCTGCTCTTCAGTGCTTCACTTTACAGCATTTTGCTAATGCATCATTTTCAATTATACCCATTCTTCATTTATTCAGACTTCCTACAATATATTCACCACTCACTATAAGCTAAGGACAAAAATATTTTAAGGTAAGTAATATGTGTACTCTTTTAGGCCTAGCTATGTTGCTCACTTAATATATGTATGATAACAAACATGTTATCAGGCTATCATATGCATTTGAAAGTGAAAAAAGGCTATGATTTACTTTACAGCAATTTTTGCTTTACAGGAGTAGCCCAGAACCTAACATGCTGTACAAGTGGGGCCCTCCTGTATGGCACAGAAGAAATAAAAATTCTTATCATTCATTTTATTTAACCCTTTGACTGTCGCGGCCGTATATATACGTCTTACGAGGTATCGTGTTTGACTTATATATACTCATAAATTCTAGCGGCTTCAAATCAAGCAGGAGAAAGCTGGTAGGCCCACATGTGTGAGAATGGGTCTGTGTGGTCAGTGTGCAACATATAAAAAAAATCCTGGAGCACGCAGTGCATAATGAGAAAAAAAAACTGACCATTTTTTTTAATTAAAATGCCGAATTTGTGGTCTATTTTCTTATAGTATTTATGGTTGTATTCTCATTTTCTTGGTCTCATTTGATAGAATGGAAAACATATTATAGAAGTAGAGGCGATTTTGATTGATTTTACTATAAAAAGAACCTGGAAATGGAGCTCAAAGTAGGGGAAATGTTTGATTTTTTCCAATGTTCAAAAGTAAACAAATAATGTCATTGTCCAATAAATGTCCAACTAGCCATTCTAATATGCAGTCATGAATGGGTTGATGTTATTTATACAATTATTACAGTATTGCAGTAGTCTGCATAATAGTAAGTCTTCTATTTTTTGTTTGAATAAAAATTCAAAATAGAAAGCAAGAGTAATATCAGAGGGGCCCGGAGACGTGACTGATGAGCAAAGAAAATGTTATTTTAGAGCCAGGGATGTCTGCATTGTTCATTCTGGACCTTATTTTGAAACTGTCATATTTTTTAATTTTTGTGAAATTGGCCAAATTGCAAATTTCTGACCACATTATTGGGTAGTTGATATCGGTAAATGGGCAGTTTCTTGTACTCAGTCGATAGAAAAAATTTAGTTCTAAAGGAATAGCTATGAGTTTGGTCGACTGGAACAATGGAATTAGCCGAAAATAGGGCTCAAAGTGGGCGAAATCACCGATTTGTAAATATCGCCGAGGTCGCTAACTTCGCAAGAGCATAATTTCATTAAGTTTTCCATCAAATTTCGTTTTTTGGTGTCATTACAATCGGGAAAAGATTCTCTATCATTTCATAAGAAAAAAATTTTTTTTTTTTTTTTGAAATTTTGCGACACCAGGAGACACCTCAGGATTGGGGGTTGCGACAGTCAAAGGGTTAAGTGAGTCAGACACTTACACTCCACAAAAATAACAGACTGCCATAATGTACATGAAGAAAAAAAAAGGTATGAAACTTGCTGAGCGATGATAGGTAAATGAAAGTTCAGAGACAAGGCATATGAACCATGGAGTCTTCAGAAGGTTTGCTCTCTGTTAAATCACAGACACTAATAAGATAGCAAAAGTTACTCTGCTATGCTAATTGAAGGGACAACACAGAGCATATCAATATAAAAGACACTTTATTAAATGCCATTATGCCTAATTTTTTTTTAAATTTTATAATGGCTTCAGATATTATTATTATTATTTTTATTATTATTATTATTATTATTATTATTATTATTATTATTATTATTATTATTATTATAATAATCAACAAGCACTGCTAAACCACAAGGGCTATACAGCACTGAAGGGCAGGGAAGGATGCGAGGGTATTGGGTAGCAAGAAGGAGAGCGATGATTAGTAGGTTATGGAATACAGCAGGGCAGTGGATAGTGCAAGGGTAAAGGGTAGCAAGAGATTGAGGTAGAAAGGGCTGAGGGTAGTGCTAAAGGTATCATCATCCGAGTTTGTGGAATAAATCAGTCGCTGTCAAAAAGTCAATAAGAGAGTCTGGCTTAAAGGAAAGTCCATCAGCAAGAAAGGAAGGTAAAGAAAGAGCAGCAGAGAAGAGACAACGATGGAGGTAAATTCTGCGTGCTCGTTGATAGAGTAGGTAATCCAACAGAATGTGGCTAACAGATACTGGAACCTGACAATTCTCACCGTGAGGAACAGGGCACCTCTCCATGAGATACCCGTGAGTAAGACGAGTGTGGCTGATGCGAAGACGGGAGAGAGTAATCTCCCAACCTCGACATTAAGGCACTGACCCTTGAGGGTCAGTGCCATAGAACTACGCCATGAGCTATGATCACTCAGATAAGCTGCGAGTGATAAATTTTGGCTCAGATATGAGAATGGGTCTATATGGTAAGTGTGTATCATATAAAAAAAATCCTACAGCACATAGTGCATGAGAAAAAAACTGACTGTTTTTGGTTTAAAACAGTGACTTTGTGGTGTATTCTTGTTATGGTTTTTATGGTTGTAGTCACAGTTTCTTGGTCTCATTTGATAGAATGGAGGATATATTACAGAAATAGAGATGATTTTGACTGGTTTGAGGAATGAAAATTGCTTGAAATTGTGCTCAAGTAGAGGAAATATTAATTTTTTGCTGATATTCCAGAGTAAACAAATCACATAACTCATCCAATGGTCGAATGCGCTGATGTTATTTATATAATTACATATTACAATAATGCATAACAGTAAATCTTCTATTTTTTTGTGTGAATAAAAATTCAAAATGGAATTTGTGTGTAAAGCCTGGGAATGTAACTAATGAACAGAGGAAATGTTATTTTAGTGCAAGGAATGCCTGCATTGTTGATTCTGGACCATACCTTGAAACTACCATTTTTTTCAATTTGTATGAAATTGGCCAAATGATCAATTTCTATTCACTTTATTGGTAATTGAAATACAGTAGTACCTCGGTACTGGAACAGCTCCCAACTCAAACAATTCGGTATTCGAACGCTTTGTTCAGTAGTCGACTGTTTGCTCGGCACTTGACTAAACAATGTGCATCAGTTTCCCCACAGCTGTCGCTCAGTGCAAAATTCTGCTGAACTTCACTGTAAACTATTTCACATTTCTTCGCATTTTTTGGTGTTTTTTTTATATTATTGGTCAGTGATGATGATGATGAGTTAGTGGAGGAGCATAAAGCAGAGCCTACCACGGAAGAACTGCAGAACCTTCAGAGGGAGCAGCAATATATGGCAGCTGAGGAAACTTCTTTAGAGGAGGTGGAGGGAAGGGAGGATGCCCCTACTGCTCTTATAAAAGAAATGTGTGCAAAATGGGGGGAAGTGCAAAATTTTCTTGAAAAATATCATCCAGACAAAGCTGTAGCAAATCTTGTTATAAAACTGCTGAATGACAATGCTATGTCTCACTTCAGAAACATTTTAAAATGCAGGCAAAAGCAAATTTCATTAGACAGGTTTCTAATGAGACCCAGGGAGTCTCAGAAACCACAAAGAGACAGAAATGAGAAAGAACCCCCCGAAGCACAGTTACCTGCCATTTTTATGGAAGGTGGTGAATAATAATACCTCCCTTCCTCTTCATCTTCCTCACCATCTTCTACATATGCCATCAACTCTCCAGTTACAGGTAAAGTGAGAATAAATTTGCATTTATTTCATCAATTCATTGTGTTTAGCTTTTTTTCCCTTTTCTAGATTTATGCATGCTAGGCTTGTAAACTTTGTGTTAAAATGCTTTTGTAAGTGTATTTTTGGGGGTCTGAAATGGATTAATCCAATTTACATTATTCCTTATGGGAAAAATTCATTCAGTACTAGAACAGATCGGCACTCGAGCAGCCTCCTGGAACATATCAAGTTAGAGTACTGAGGTACTACTGCAGTTGATTGAGCGGTTTCTTATGCTGTCAATAAAATGGAAGTCATACTAGCAAAATAGCTAAGAATTTGGTTGATTGCAACAATGCAGTTGGCCTAAAATAGGTCTCAAAGTGGGCAAAAATCACTAATGCGTAAATATCGCTGACACAGCAAAATTCGTGATAGCGTAATTTCTTCAGTTTTCCATCAAATTTTGTATTTTTTGTTTTACTATTACCCCAGAAAAGGATTCATAAGAAAAAATAACAAATTCTGTTTTAAATTCTTGGACCCTGTGGACAAGTTTCAGATTGGGGGTCTGGATCTTGAAAGAGTTAAACAACTAAAGAGAATGGCATATAAAAATTACGCTTGATACAGCAATTACAAAGTTATCTTGAATGTTAAACATGATACTCCAAAAATTTGGTACATGAAATTGCAAATTGGAGCTCACAAAGCCACTAATCAACATTCATACAACATTGTAATTCTGAGTATATTACAACCAAAATTTCACTTCATTCCAGTATTCAGTAACACAAAATGTCATATCAGTGTTACGTAAAATCTTAAAATGTCATAGCGTTAACCATAGTATGGTGGTGACTTAAACACTTGGCTGCTATTTCCAAAGCTTGCAAATTATGTGCGTGACTGACTGATGAAGTTCAGTGCTACCCTGATCAAGACACCAGAAAAATAAAAGTACACAATATGCACGAACAGCAGTAATACCTAAGTACAAAATGATATTTAGTAATATCACACACAGCATTTTAATAATTTAACTACTGTAAATACTGTCCAATAGTTATCAGCTTATTTTAAGGCTGCCTGAAATGCTCTGCATAACCTAAGGCTTTCCATTTAATCTTATGTCAACTCATAATAAGCACGATGGAAAATAAGGATTTTCATTTTCCATTTCATAATAGTTAAAGAAAATCATAGGGAGCCATGACCAAATCACTGGGACAAAGGTTGTACTTGTGTCCTCAACCTTTTCACTGTTGGCTCCGTAGTACTACGGCTTACAAGCCAGTGTTGGTGCCAGAGTACTATGCCAAAATTCTAGCAGCTTCAAATCTAGCGGTAGAAAGCTGGTAGGCCTGCATGTGAGAGAATGGGTCTGCATAGTATAAAAAAAATCAGAGCACCCACATTGCAGTGTGGGAATGCCATTTCAGTAGTCCTTGTTTACCATGCCTCATGGTAAAAAATATCTCACTCTCCAGCAAATTGGGAATCTTCTCGTCCCGAGTGATAGTTCTAACACAGATGTGAAGATGAATTTCATGGTTTTGAGGAGTTTGTGACTGAAAGCAATGCCCAGGATACCAGACACAGATAGTGAAAAGGGAAGGCAGCTTGGGTGGTGGGGAAGGCAGCTTGGGTGGTGGGGAAGGCAGCTTGGGTGGTGGGGAAGGCAGCTTGGATGGTGGGCAAGATGGTGTGGGTGGTTGGGAAGACTGTGTGTAAGTTTATTCAGGCATACATGAATACGGTTACATAGATTATCATACATAGCAGCATGTGTAGAGAACTTAGGATAACCCAAAATGTCAAAGTGACTTATTTCCAGCATGGGTGGTTGGGAAGACGGTGTGTAAGTTTATTCAGGCATACACGAACACGGTTACATAGATTATCATACATAGCAGCATGTGTAGAGAACTTAGGATAACCCAAAATGTCAAAGTGACTTATTTCCAGCATGGGTGGTGGGGAAGACAGTGTGGGTGGTGTGAGAGGGGAAGGTAGCATGGGTTTGTGTAAACAGGTTTTGTAAACAATATAATGATAACAATGTACGGTTATTGTGTTGCATACGAGTGGTTATACAGTGGAACCTCGGTTTTTGTGATTAATCTGTTCGAAAAAGTCTGACAAAAACTGAAGCAATATTTCTCATAAGAAAATGAAAATCCAATTAATCCAATTCCTCTGGAGGAGGAAATGTTATTGTTTGGAAGGAGAGTCCCCTTCTCTTTTCTGTCTCTTTTCCCTATTTGGATCTGGTTGAAGCTCACCAGGTTTGACTTTCACTAAAAATCTGTCCAAAGAACTTTGCTTCTGCCTCCTCCTCAGGATGTTTCGGAAATGTGACACTGTCTGGTCATTCCAGACAATGGTGTTATGGCTTGTTTGGGCTTTGTTGGGGTAGTACTTCTCTGTAAAGTTTTTGACATCCATCCATTTGGCAAAGATTTCCTTGACTAATGAAGTAGGGGCTTCCTATACCTCCTCTTCCAAGCCTGAAGAGAGTGAATCCATCTTAGTTTTGTGCTGCTCCTTCTCAAGTTCCTGAAGCTCCTCAGTGGTCAGCTCTTCCCTGTGCCCCTCCACTAACTCCTCCACATCACCATCACTCACATCGAGACCCATTCACCTGGTTAATGGTTAATGAATTTACTAAAAATTTATATGGAAAAAACACAAAATCACGTGAAAATTCAGAGAGTTACACCGAGGGTTGTTCACTGAATGGTAGCAACAGATGCTAGTGGGCAGTCGTGGCTTTGTCTCGAGAGGTAAACAAGGGTAGTGTGCGGTGTCGTGACTCTTTTTGACCCATACAAGTTCTAGCACATGAGTCATATTCCAAACAGGTTGTATACCAAGCAAAAATTTTCGCGTCCAAACAGGATGTATACCAAGGTACCACCATACTTGATAATGATGATAAACAACTATGTTACTGGTTCACGTATTTATTATACTGTACTGTACTTTTAATCATTATTCTAAAGTGTACTCTTTCTATTTATAAAAAAATAGTTTTATGTTAACCCCTTGAGGGTCCAGACCCCCAGATTGAAAATTCCCCACATGGTCAAAGAATTAACCCTTTGGGGGGTTTCGGCTGTACTAGTACGGCTTACGCTCCAGGGTTTTTGACGTACTAGTACGCCTAAATTCTAGCGCCCTCAAATCTAGTGAGAGAAAGCTGGTAGGCCTACACATGAAAGAATGGGTCTATGTGGTCAGTGTGCGCAGTATAAAAAAAATCCTGCAGCACACAGCGTGTAATGAGAAAAATAAAACTTCGACCGTGTTTTTGGATTAAAACAGCGACTTTGCACTGTATTTTCGTATGGTATTTATTGTTGTATTCTAGTTTTCTTGGTCTCATTTTATAGAATGTGAGACATATTACAAAAATTGAGATGATTTTGACTGGTTTTACAATGAAAATACCTTGAAATTGAGCTCAAAGTAGCAGAAATGTTTGATTTTTACCAAAGTTCAAAAGTAAACAAATCATGCCAAGCGTCCAATACACGTCAACTGGTGAGTCTAATTTTCTTTCACAAGTGCCCTGATATTATTTATATCATTTCTACACTAATGCAGTAGTCTGCATAAAAGTAAATCTTCTATTTTTTGTAAGAATAAAAATTCAAAGTGGAAAGCCAAAGAAATATAACAGGGGCCTGGGGATGTGACTAACGAACAGATTACTTGTTATTTTAGTGCCAGGAATGCCTTTCTTGTTTCTTCTGGACCCTATTCGGAAATTGGCATCTTTTGAAATCTGTGTGAAATTGGCAAAATTGCTAAATTCTGACCACTTTATTGGCTGGTTGAAATTAGTAAATGGGTGGTTTCTTGTACTCATTCGATAGAAAAAATGGAGTTCTAGCGAAATAGTTATGATTTTTGTCAACTAGTACATTGGAATTGGCCGAAAATAGGGCTCAAAGTGGGCAAAATCGCCGATGCGTAAACATCGTCGAGACTGCTTTGTGAGAGCATAATTCTGTAAGTTTTCCACCAAATTTCATACTTTTGGTGTCATTATGATTGGGAAAAGATTCTCTATCTTTTCATAAGAATTTTTTTTTTTTTTTTTTTTTTTAAATTTTGGCGACCCTAAGAACAAATCTCTAAGAGGGCCTGACAATCTCCAAAGGGTTAAAACAAGTTATTTTTTCTTATGAAATGGTAAAGAATCTTTTTCTGAAGGCCAAAAAAGAAAAAAGTATGAAATTTGATCAAAAACTGACAAAATTACACTCTTGTGAATTTGACTGTGTCAGAGAAATTTACACAGCGATTTTGCCAAATGTGAGTCCTATTTTCGGCCAATTACATTATTCTATTAGACCAAATTCTTAGCAATTTCACTAGTATGTGTTCCATTTTATTAAGTGAGCAGAAGAAATCACCCAATCAACTATTTCAACTACAAAATAAAGTGATCAGAAATTGGTAATTTGGTCAATTTCACACAAATTTCAATATGTGCCAATTTCAAAACTGGGTCCAGAATAAACATAGCAGGCATTCCTGGCACTAAAATGAAATTTCCTTTGTTCATTAGTTACATTTCCTGGCTTTACACAAATTCCATTTTGATTTTTTATTCACAAATTAGTAATATTCACAAAAAAATATAAGTTACCATTACGCAAAATTGTATTAACTGTATAAACAATATCAGCACATTCATGAACGCATATTAGACCCACTAGTTGATGTGTATTAGACGTGTGACATGATTTGTTTGCTTTTGAACATCGGCAAAACATGAACATTTTTGCTACTTTGAGCTCAATTTCAAGTTTTTTCAGTCCTAAAACCCATGAAAATCTTGTCTATTTCTGTAATATATCTTCCATTCTATCAAGTGAGACCAGGAAACCGAGAATACAACCATAAAAACTATATGAAAATACACCACAAAGTTGTTGTTTTAAACCAAATACAGTGGAACCTCGCCTAACAGACGCATCGCATTAACGTTAAATCCGCCTAGCGATACATTTTAACGCAAAAATTTTGCCTCGGCTAGCGCTAGAAAACTCGCTGAACGCAATTCGTTCAAGACGCGTCCACGTGCGGCCTGAGCCGCCACCGCGGTCGCTTCCAAGCATACAATCGGAACATTTCATATTATCACAGCCTTTTTAGTGAATGCACCTGCAAAATAAGTCACCATGGGCCCCAAGAAAGCTTCTAGTGCCAACCCTACAGCAAAAAGAGTGAGAATTACTATGGATATGAAGAAAGAGATCATTGCTAAGTATGAAAGTGGAGTGTGTCTCTCCGAGCTGGCCAGGTTGTACACAAAACCCCAATCAACCATCACTACTATTGTGGCCAAGAAAATGGCAATCAAGGAAGCTGTTCTTGCCAAAGGTGCAACTTTGTTTTCGAAACAGAGATCGCAAGTGATAGATGATGTTGAGAGACTGTTACTGGTGTGGATAAACGAAAAACAGATAGCAGGAGACAGCATCTCTCAAGCGATTATATGTGAAAAGGCTAGGAAGTTGCATGGCGATTTAATTAGAAAAATGCCTGCAACTAGTGATGATGCGAGTAAATTTAAGGCCAGCAAAGGTTGGTGTGAGAGATTTAAGAATCGTAGTGGCATACATAGTGTGATAAGGCATGGTGAGGCTGCCAGTTCGGACCACAAAGCGGCTGAAAAATATGTGCAGGAATTCAAGAAGTACATAGACAGTGAAGGACTGAAACCTGAACAAATGTTTAATTGTGACGAAACAGGCCTGTTTTGGAAGAAAATGCCAAACAGGATGTACATTACTCAGGAGGAAAAGGCACTCCCAGGACATAAGCCTATGAAAGACAGGCTTACTCTGTTGATATGTGCCAATGCTAGTGGTGATTGCCAAGTGAAGCCTTGATTGGTGTATCACTCTGAAACTCCCAGTGTTCAGGAAAAACAATGTTGTCAATGCTAATTTGTGTGTGCTGTGGAGGGCAAACAGTAAGGCATGGGTCACTAGGGACTTTTTCTATGACTGGTTACACCATGCATTTGCCCCCACTGTGAAAAATTACCTAATTGAAAAGAAATTAGGCCTTAAGTGCCTCCTGGTATTAGACAATGCTCCTGGTCATCCTTCAGACGTGGCAGAGTGACTTTCTGCGGAAATGAGCTATATTAAGGTCAAGTTTTTGCCTCCTAATACCACTCCTCTCCTGCAGCCCATGGACCAGCAGGTCATTTCCAACTTCAAGAAACTGTACACAAAAGCTATGTTTGAAAGGTGCTTTGTAGTGACCTCAGAAACTCAATTGACTCTAAGAGAGTTTTGGATAGATCACTTTAGCATCCTCAATTGTGTAAACATTATAGGTAAGGCTTGGGAGGAAGTGACTAAGAGGACCTTGAACTCTACTTGGAAGAAACTGTGACCAGAATGTGTAGACAAAAGGAATTTTGAAGGGTTTGGGGCTAACCCTGGGAATCCTATGCCAGTTGAGGAATCCATTGTGGCATTGGGGAAGTCCTTGGGGTTGGAGGTTAGTGGGGAGGATGTGGAAGAGTTGGTGGAAGAGGACAATGAAGAACTAACCACTGATGAGCTGTTAGATCATCTTCAACAGCAAGAGGCCACACCTGAGGAAACTGCTTTGGAGGAGGGGATAGAGAAATTGAGGAAGTTGCCTACTTCAAAGATTAAGAAAATGTGTGCAATGTGGCTTAAAGTGCAAACCTTTTTTGATGAAAATCACCCTCACACAGCTATTGCAAGCCGTGTTGGCAACCTGTACACTGACAATGTTGTGAAACAATTTAGGAATGTCATAAAGGAACGGGAGGTACAGGCCTCTATGGACAGATATGTTGTGCGACAGAGGTCCAGTGACTCAAGCTGGTCCTAGTGGCATTAAAAGAAGAAGGGAAGTAACCCCGGAAAAGGACTTGCCACCTCAAGTCCTAATGGAAGGGGATTCCCCTTCTAAACACTAACACCATCAACACTCCCCTCCTCCCATCCCATCAATCATCACCAGATCTTCAATAAAGGTAAGTGTCATGTAACTGTGCATGTCTTCTTCAGTTTGTGTGTATTAAAATTAATATTTCATGTGGTAAAAAAATTTTTTGTTTATACATTGGGGTGTCAGGAACGGATTAATTTGATTTCCATTATTTCTTATGGGGAAAATTAATTCGCCTAACGATAATTTCGCCTAACACTGAGCTCTCAGGAACGGATTAATAGCGTTAGGTGAGGGTCCACTGTACACTGTCGCAGTTATTTTTCTCATCATGCACTACATGCTACAGGATTTGTCTTAAGTGATGCACATATACTGCATCAACCCATTCTCTCATATCTAGGCCTAAATATACCGCTGACAGTTTATCCAAGAGAGCAGAGCTCATTGCATAGAACTACAGCACGGACCCTGGTTTCAAAGCCGTAGAACTATGGTATGGACCCTCAAAAGGTTAAGCAGTTGCTTTATACATCTTGAGTTTACCATGTCTCTTGATGGCATCATTTCCCTATGTTTGATTTAATCTTTGTTTTTGTTTAATGTCTGTGGGTTGTTTCTTGTATATCTTCTGCTATGAAGCTTAAAATTAAATAAAAAACATGAACATAAATTCTCTGAGCAACAGTTCTAGCTTGTACAACTCTAACATGAAGTTACAACAACAATAACCACATTTAAAATTTTAAAGGATGTGAAAGAATTAACTAAAATTTTTAACCCCAATCAACTGGCAGAACAACACCATAACTATAAAATGAAGAGAAAGAGCTTCCTTAAGTCCAAATTGGTAGAGCAATTGAATAGTTCCCAAGAGATAGTGCTACAACCACTGAAAAAAATAAACTTTATGATACAATAAATGCAATACATGATACCCTGAGCATAGCTCTGTGACTACAAATAAGTCATCACTTCAGAAAATATATAAAATTAACCTTTACACATTCTTTGCTAGAGGAGGAATGCAAGCAAAGTAATGCACTCTTTGTTGAAAATAATTTCAACCATCCGCTGCTATACTTTACAAATGTTAGATATTCAGGACAAAATGGCCCATCAAAGACAGTACCAGAGTTTCTTTATTTGGGGGTTTAGGGGTGACTATCTGGGTGCAAAGTGGGGCTAGATGATTCAGCATTCGCAGAACAAGCACACTGTTCCAGATCAATTAAAACAGCACTTTTCTGAGGTCCATTTATTAACTTTATACAGGAAAAAAAATTGCCCATATTAAAAAATAAGAACAGTAATTACAGTAGACCATCGAATAAGATGTGATCTTCTATGACTGCAAAATTGCAGTGTTTGTGAAATTCATTTATGATGATGCAACTTGAGGAGAAAATAGCTAAAGCCCATACAAGAAACCTAGTAACTAAACCACAGTATTAGTGGGGCTTGAAAATTAAAACTCCATGCCAGTAAAACTGAAGTTTTACAACTCACTTGCCATAAGTTCAAGCCCCCATCTGTACTGTGGTTAGTTTGCAATCATGTAATTACAATTTCTTGAGTCAGGTTAGTACAGTGATCCCTCAATTATCGTCCATTCATTCATTCCTGGATTTTCGAATCAATATTCCCCATAAGAAATAATGTAAATACAATTAATCCGTTCCTGACGCCCAGAAGTATTAAAACAAAACAATTTTTTACATAAAATATAGATGTAGTACATAAACAATACAATGGCACATGATGAATGAAACATTAACAGCATAACACTTACCTTTATTGGCGATTCTTCTTAGTGTATGATAGATTGGAGGAGGAGGAGAGAGATTGAATTACTATTTGGAAGGGGAATCCCTTTCCATCAACACCTCAGGTACCAATTGCTTTTCTGGGGTTACTTCTCTTCTCTGTTTCTTAATGCCACTAGGACCAGCTTGAGTGTCACTGGAGTCCTGTCTCGCAAAAAAACTGTCCAGAGAGCTCTGTTTCCGGCGTCTCTTTAAAACTTCCCTAAAATGGGCCAAGACTCTGTCACTGTACAAGTTGCCGATATGGCTTGCAACATCCTTCTCAGGGTGATGTTTCTCCAGAAATCTTTCCATCCTACCCCACATTTCAAAAGTCTCCTTAATTTCTGAAGAAGGCACCTTCTTCCATCTCTCTTCCTCCTCCTCTGCAGCAAGATTCTGAGCTGCGATCTGTTGCTCTTCCTGTTGAAGCTCTTGCAGCTCCTCAGTGGTTAGCTCTTCGTTGTGGTCCTCCACCAACTCTTCCACATCCTCCAAACTCATATCCAACCCCATGGAACTCCCCAATGTCACAATAGATTTCACAACTGAAATAGGCTCATCAGGGTCAGCCACAAACCCTTCAAAATCCCTCTTGTGGACACAATCTGTCCACAATTTTCTCCAAGCAACAACAGCTTCCTTGATTTCCTTTTTCTTTGCCACAATGGAAGATATGGTTGTATAGGGTTTGTTATACATCTTGGCCAGTTCGGCCACACGTACGCCACTTTCATATTGTTCAATGATGTTTTTCTTAAATTCAATCATATTTCTTACCTTCTTTACCAAAGGCTTGGCACTAGGAGCTTTCTTTGGAGCCATGGTAGCTTATTTAGCACTTGCAAGCACTAAAATGAATGGAATATTATGAAATATTTTGTATGAACACGTGAGGGGACCGTCACTCACTGCTAAACAATGGCACACTGGCTGGGAGGGGGAAGCCGAGGCGGCTCAGAGCCGTGAGTACACGTCCAGGATGAAAGAAGATTAGCGAGTCAATGGACCATTTGCGAGCCAATGTTTAGACGAAATAACGGTACTATTTCCGAAATGGACGACTTTCAGGCCAGACGATTATTGAGGGGTGGTACCACTGTAACTGCTAATTTCATTGTAGTTACATATTGTTGTGCCATTAACAGTTACTTACCCTAATTGTACTTACAAAAATCTTGAATGTGTTAGTGATTGATGTTAAAGTGTGGAAAGTACAGAAAGTAAACGAAAAGTTTCGAGATGATTTTGCAGCACTGACACGATAAATATTCAAGTCAGAAGTTCAGAGGGCTAATACAGTATACACCAGTTATGTGTAAATTGTTTATCACCACGAGTCTCTCAGGAAACTAACAAATGTGATTAAATTTGTTGTTTCTTTCATACCAGTCAATATGTGCAGTTTTTCATATCTTTTCCTTCATCAGTGCTAAAAATGCAAGGATACTAGAAACACTGTTTATATACAAAGTAAGAGGAGGAATCCAACATTTATATATCCTTTGTCTCCTTTCATTTGAGTAATCAGTGTTACTATAAGAGGAAACTGTACACTGTACATACCGTTCATCAATTCAGTTATTAAACTTATTTTTAACACAGTCATTTCCCACTGAGGCAGGGTGACCCATAAAGTAAGAAAAACCCAAAAACGAAGAAGAAACTTTCATCATTCAACACTTTCACCATCATTCATACTTATTTTGTAAAAATAAATGACTTGTATATTTTGGGTTGGCAAGAGCTGCACCTGTCCATTAGAGTGACTCTCACCCTCTAATAAAGGTTAAAAAGCTAAAGGAACCTGGATGTAATGTGTATGTAGTACGTACCTACTTCACAAACATTTGTGCATCAATTTAGTTGGTACGCTCATATTTTGTGGGTAAAAAAAAAAGAAGACTTTAGGCAGTGGGGTGAAAGGTCACCAATGCACAAGCCTCTGACAACTCTCTGGTACTTACTGATATTTTTATTATATAAAATGAAAGGGAAATTATATATTTTTTATTGCAATAAATCTATTAATATGCACTAAATATTTTGTATTTGCAAAAGCATTCTAGCAGCTAATTTCACAGCAGTGAGATGAATACAATGATCCTAGGGCCATCACAACAAGAACATAAGCTAAACCTTGAAAAGCTTTTCTCATAATTTTATCATTTTTACATAGTTTCTTAGATAGTTTGCATTCATATTATGATGGGTATTACTATGGACATATTTAGTAATAAATCTTGTCTTGACTGGTAAAATATATTATTTTTTCCTGATATTTGCAGGTGATAGTGATTTTGGTGGAGGGAGGTGATAGTTGTACCAGGTAACAGGTATGGAACTACTTGTCGTATGTTTGCATAGGTAATGTACAGAGTCACATTAACCCTCCCCACACATTTTCATAAACAATGATAACTGCAGTAAATAGAAAACTTGATTATTTTGGAGTTTTGATGAATTACAAAGCTTTAAAAAAAATTTGGATGAGGTCTAATGAATGTAACTATTTTTCCTTTGTTCTTCAGGGGCCCATAGCAGCTGATGATGCCCTACCATCAGCTGTATAAAATACTGCAGGGAGAAAAAAAAAAAAGATACCAAAGACACATTTACAGAATTTCTCACTACTACAGTACAACAATCAACTTTAGTTCCAGAGCCTCAACCATCCACTTCAGCAAACAATCCACAATCTTCCACCTCAGCCCAGTAGGGCCACAGCATCCCTCTACACAGTTAAGAATCTTTGACATACACCAGCAACCACAATTTAAGGTAATAAATATTACTTCTGCAACATCTGTAGCTTTAACTATGCATAAATATTACTTCTGCAACATCTGTAGCTTTAACTAATGCATTAAACATAATACATCACAACAACCAACTATTATTATTTTTTTATTAACACACTGGCCGATTCCCACCAAGGCAGGGTGGCCCGAAAAACAAAAACTTTCACCATCATTCACTCCATCACTGTCTTGCCAGAAGGGTGTTTTACACTACAGTTTTTAAACTGCAAGATTAACAGCCCTCCTTCAGAGTGCAGGCACTGTACTTCTCATCTCCAGGACTCAAGTCCGGCCTGCCGGTTTCCCTGAACCCCTTCATAAATGTTACTTTGCTCACACTCCAACAGCACGTCAAGTATTAAAAACCATTTGTCTCCATTCACTCCTATCAAACACGCTCACGCATGCCCGCTGGAAGTCCAAGCCCCTCGCACACAAAACCTCCTTACCCCCTCCCTCCAGTCTTTCCTAGGCCGACCCTAGGAAAGGGAGGGGGAGTCCATGGAATGTAACCCCATTTTTCTTTTACATATGTTCTTCAGTTCATGTTAGACAATTTTTTTTGTCAATTGTACATAAAATTACATCAATATGTAAGCATCAAAATAATGATACTGTATTCACCTTGGCCTAGCTGATAAAATATAAATATACCTAGAACATAATACTGAACATTCATTAACTCTTAAATTAGAGGCTCAGGGTAACCGAAACACTATACAGTGTGATTCTTCTGTTATGGTTGGAAGCAAAAGTATCAATGATACCTTCAACATTCACTCTTAGCTCTTCAAATTTATAGATATACAGTAACTGCAGTATCACTGCTGCTGTTCAAGGAAGTTTTTTATAAGCCACAAACAGGAAAAACATTCACTGCACAATTAACTTGCAAAGTTACGCTGATTCATACCAGCTTATATAAATCTATGAAAGCATCACGGCATGATTTTGAGCATTAAAGCAAACTGAAGTGGAGAAGTGACAATGTGACCCCTATTGTTTCCTCCCTCAAGAAGACATCTTTCTTGATGAAGTTCAACACCTAAATTTTCCTCTTTCATGCTGTAGATAAATGTCATCTCCAGAATGCAAGATTTCTCTAGAAATGAATCATCTTGAGAATTCAGCACAACTGAACCCTTTAGTATGTTTTAGTATGCAAGTTTGGGCCAGTAGGCCTGCTGCATGCTCCTTTATTCTCATGAAAAAATGTAGGAAAGTACTGGTTCATAGGCACATTAGAGTTGCTGATGAGTGGAACAATCTGCTAAAGTAGGATCATTGAAGCTAAAACATTAAGTAGCTTTAAAATTAGGTTAGACAAATACATGAGTGAATAGGGTTGGATTTGAGTGGGACATGCATATCATTAGTAGGGTTACTAAAGCTTAAACCTTGGTTAACTTTGAGAATGGGTTGGACCAATATTTAATGAAAGGGAGTTGGACTTGAGAAGGACCTGCCAAGTATGGACCAGTAGGCCTGGTGTAATGTTTTTCACTCTTATGTATTTATATAAATAAAGCAGCATTGCAATATACCTATTAAGAGTACTGACCCACATCTGGTATAGGAATGGAGGCTTTATACCTAAAAATAAATTGAATGACATGATTGTCATCAGAAAGGCTGCAAGAAATTATTGGGGATTGGAGCCCCCATCCACCCCTTGGTGCCACAACTGCAGTCCATCAATCTTTGTAGCACACTTACATTATCCTTCATGCCAGTAAGAAAACTGTATTCAGGGAATTACCAGAATTAGAATATAAAAATATGCAAAATTTTGAAGATAGTTCAAACAGGTTGGTTGGTATTTTCTTCATTAGGAAACAGCATCATGACACAGGTCATAGTCATAGTGATTTGTTCAGTGGCTCCCCGAAGTCATCAGAGATGCAGAAGTGGAAGATACTGAACTAATAATGGCCTTATGGACTGGGCCTGGTGATTCTGCTTTACAGCCAGAGAGTATATGATTGCTATCCTGAAATCAAAGTGTCACTGTCCAATGTCTGGGGTGAAGCATATTTCATCAAATGGTGGTATCAACTGTTTTGATATAAAAAAAATGTAGCCAGCAGTTACTGGCAGCAATATGCCAATGCTGTCTTCCTTACGGTGTACAACTCTCTTCCCTAGAAAAAAAAAAAAAAAGGCCTTGGTGCAAGAACCAAGAAATCTTCAAGTCTGACAACCACCTCTGGTCTACAAATGACTAACATGTGTGTGCCAAGGCTATTATAACAAGAGTACTGTGCTATCCTCCTGAGTATCAAATGCAGTGTTGGCCTTCCTTACTAAATACTTGCTTTTCTTTATGGAATACTTTCTGTGACTCATAGCAGTGTATAAAACTATTTCATCTGTCTCAGTCAATGGCTTCGTACACACTTTGTTTCTGTTACAGTCATAATGCATTTAAAGTTACCTAATAAAATGAGATATGTAGGCAAGGATGTAATAAAGGACTGCATATTATATAGTGGTGTAGGTAGGATTTTTGTTGCTCAGAGGGAGTCATCCCAATGAAGTCCCCTTTTACTGTCCATGTCTGATCTGTCAGCCATCAATCTTATATGCAAAAATTAACATCCAATCAGTTTTATGTCTGGAAATATTGATTTAGTCTCAGAAATATTCAATATATATAGCTGAATTTTTGTAGAGGCATACAAAAACTAATGTTCCCATATGAACAAATTATTAATTACATATATAACTCTTAATATATGTACAAACTTTAACTTATGCATTTTGTAAATAAATTTACTTATAATACTTTTAATAGCAGGCCACAATATGTTGTGTATTATATATTTACAAACAAAGTGTTTTATATTCATAATATATTGCTAATAAAAGTCCCTGGAGTATACCCGGAGAGGGTTTTGGGGGGTCAACACCCCCGCAGCCCGGTTTTAATTTACAAATTTTCATATTTTTCTGCCTTCACAACTACATACATGAAAATGTTTCCATTTAACACAATCACTGCCTTAAACCACACTAAACCATAGTTACAACAGATAAGGTAGTGCATGTAAAATAACCTCATTGTGGCCTGGCATTTTGGGTATCGAAGTCCCATTATTGAACTGGAAGTGAAAGGAGTTTCAAAAATATACTATCATTTATTTAAATTTTTTATTTGGGCAGAAATCATATTACACTGTTTCACTAAAACTCAAAACTGACACTTTCTTAACTTTATGGCTGCAACATCTTTGACAAAGTTACTAAAATGTATTTTCATTATTATCAACAGAAACCACTGCAAGATTGTAGACTGCAAAGCATGATTTCATCAGCTTCATTTTATTGAAGGAACATTCATATGTTGCTTCTGAAACCAGTAATGTTGGAAGAATTTTAAGAGCTGTGGCCAAGGTCTTGTATGCCTTCACTCCCACTGATGAAGTGTACTCGAGTTGCCACTTTGCACGAAAGTCCAATTTCCCCCATTCTGTTTTGCTTTTTTTTAAAGATACAATGATATCCCTAGTTGTCATACAGTTCCAGTTCATTCTAATCTTCTGAATACTACTGTGATTGATTAATACACTCATCTCACTGTTCACTAAGCTGCTCTTTATTTTGAAGATCCAAATAATCGAGTAAAAATTCAGCATTTCAAAGACAGTCGAAACAACTCTCCAATCTGCACAACTGTGAAAAACAAAGTTCAACACCAATTTTTATCTAGAATTTTTCTTAAAGATCAGTGCATTTGCTGATTCAGTGCATTTGATGATTCACTGCTATGCTCCATTTACTGCAGAATTCTTCAGCATCAGGAATTGCTATTACACAAAGCTCATTGTTTCAGTTACTGATTTGGTCAAAATTTTCAAGTGATCAAGGGCTTGAGAGAAATGTACAGTTCTAGCCTGAAGACACTTCTGAATCCAATTAATAAAGGAGAGAACTTAGGAAAAGAACAGCAGAGCTATAAATTCAAACTATGCAGTTCCATTAAGAAAGAGATGGATACAGTACTCGCATGTATTTAAGCATTTCAGTGAGAGCATCATACAGCTTTTCAAGGGCAGCAATCATTTTTTTCGAGCTAATTTCAAGATTTGTTGTTACAGTCATCAATTAACCCTTTCAGGGTTTCCGACATACTATTATGGCTTACGTGCCAGGATTACTGACGTACTGGTACGTGTAAATTCTAGCGCCTTCAAATCATGCGGGAAAAGGCTGGTAGGCCTAGATATGAGAGAATGGGTGTGTGGGGTTGGTGTACACGGTAGAAAAAAAATCTGGGACCCAGTGGCGCATTGTGGGAATGCCATTTTAGTAGACCTTTTTCACCATGCCTCACTGTAAGAAACTCCTCACTCCTTGGCGAATTGGGACACTTTTGTTCCCCAGTGACAGTTCTAATACAGATGGAAGTGCCAGTGAAGATGAATTTCAAGGTTTTGATGAGGTTGTGACCGAAACTAATGACCATAATACAGTGGACCCCCGCATACCGTCGCCATCACATAACGTACAATCCGCATACCGCTCGCTTTTATCGCAAAAATTTTGCCTCGCATACCGCTCAAAAAACCCGCTCACCGCTCTTCGTCCGAGACGCGTCCAATGTGCGCCCTTAGCCAGCCTCACATGTGCCGCCGGTGGCATTGTTTACCAGCCAGCCTCCGTGGTAACATCCAAGCATACAATCGGAACATTTCGTATTATTACAGTGTTTTTGGTGATTTTATCTGCAAAAATAAGCGACCATGGGCCCCAAGAAAGCTTCTAGTGCCAACCCTACAGCAATAAGGGTGAGAATTACTATAGAGATGAAGAAAAAGATCATTGATAAGTATGAAAGTGGAGTGCGTGTCTCCGAGCTGGCCAGGTTGTATAATAAACCCCAATCAACCATCGCTACTATTGGTGGTACAGCTGCTGCTGCTGCTGTACCACCATCAGCTGCTGCTGCTGCTGCTGCTGCTGCACTGTCAGCTGCTGCTGCTGCTGCAGCACCGTCAGCTGCTGCTGCTGTTGTACCACCGTCAGCTGCTGCTGCTGCTGTAGTACCGTCTGCTGCTGCTGTAGTACCATCTGCTGCTGCTGTAGCATCGTCTGCTGCTGCTGTAGCACTGTCAGCTGCTGCTGCTGCTGTAGCACTGTCAGCTGCTGCTGCTGCTGTAGCACTGTCAGCTGCTGCTGCTGCTGTAGTACCGTCTGCTGCTGCTGTAGTACCGTCTGCTGCTGCTGTAGCACTGTCAGCTGCTGCTGCTGCTGTACCACCGTCAGCTGCTGCTGTAGCTCCGTCTGCTGCTGCTGTAGCATCGTCTGCTGCTGCTGTAGCACTGTCAGCTGCTGCTGCTGCTGCTGTACCACCGTCAGCTGCTGCTGTAGTACCATCTGCTGCTGCTGTAGCATCGTCTGCTGCTGCTGTAGCACTGTCAGCTGCTGCTGCTGCTGTAGCACTGTCAGCTGCTGCTGCTGCTGCTGCTGTAGCACCGTTGTTGGTGTGGTTTATTGAGAATACCAAGAAACAATTAACCCCAGAGGATTTGCCACTCAGGATAACCCAAAAAAGTCAGTGTCATCGAAGACTGTCTAACTTATTTCCATTGGGGTCCTTAATCTTGTCTCCCAGGATGCAACCCACACCAGTCGACTAACACCCAGGTGAACAGGAAAATATGCCTGGAACTAGTGCTCATATTGGTGAATTTAAAGCCAGCAAAGGTTGGTTTGAGAGATTTAAGAATCGTAGTGGCATACACAGTGTGATAAGGCCTGTTCTGGAAGAAAATGCCAAACAGGACCTACAGTACTCAGGAGGAAAAGGCACTCCCAGGACACAGTGTCTCATCAGTCATTGCTGCATCTTCAATAAAGGTAAGTGTCATTTATTCTTCATTTAGTAGAGTAGAACATGCACAATATATATTGTGCATGTACTACTCTACTATTGTGCATGTATCCTTCTCTTTGTGTGTAGGAAAATGTATATTTCATGTGGTAAAAAAAAAATTTTCATACTTTTGGGTGTCTTGCACGGATTAATTTGATTTCCATTATTTCTTATGGGGAAAATTCATTCGCATACCGATCATTTCGCATAACAATGAGCCCTCTTGCACGGATTAAAGTCGCTATGCGGGGGTCCACTGTACCAGTAATAGTGAGGAAAACCCAGACGACCCTCAGCCTTCCACCTCTGCTGTTGGGCCATCTTGTTCACCTACAGTTGTACCAGAAAGAAAGAGGAAACTCCTATTTTCCCATATGCCGGACTCATATGTGACCATTGGTGATGATAGTGATAGTGAATATGAACTACAAGCTCTTCAAAACAGTTCCAGTAGCAATAGTGAAGTGGAATATTCTCCAGTGAAGCATCAGTATATACGATGGTATATGTGCTCTGGTAGTGTGCCATATGTTATTCCAAGGGGAAGGAGTACATCTCGGAGTACATCCCATGGCTCTACAACAGGAACAGATAGTGTTGCAACTGGGATGGAAAATGTGCATGGTGGTGGTAGTGGTGGTGCCGGCCATGAGGCACCAGCAGTGGGCTATGCTGCCACCCACGCCGCTGCCTCAGCTGATCTACAACAAAGGCCACCATCCCCCACCCACCCACCACACTAGCCTCCACAACCACAACTACCTGTCAATATCCAGTACCCACCAGCAGACCGCACCTGGGATTGGCATGAAGCTGGCAATTTTGTTCCCAATCCCCATCAGTTTGATGAAAGTCAAAGTGGAATACGGCCATCTTGTACACTTGGGAACAATGCCACTGAACAGGAATGTTTTGAGTTATTCTTTGATGAACCCCTGATGGAAATTATTGTCAGGGAAAGGAGCACATACTTTGATTACACCTTGGCAAACACAATACTTTCACCAAAATCACGCCTACACCAGTGGAAGGAGACAACTGTGGCTGAGCTGTATCTTTTCTTTGCCACAATAATGCTTATGCCACATGTGTATAAGCACAGTGTCAAATCATACTGGTCAACAGACTGCCTGATTGCAACCCCAGGATTTAGTGATATAATGAGAGTGAATCGATTTGTGCTACTATTACGTATGCTACACTTCTCAGACAAAAACTAGGCCTGACAGAAACGGCAGGTTATATAAGATTACGAATGTGTTTGTGTATCTGAAAGAGAAATTCAATATGTATTTTTATTCCTTCAGGAAGCTTGTTATTGATTAATCTTTGGTTTTGTTCAAAGGAAGACTCTCATTCAAGCAGTATATACCAAGCAAGAGGAAATGCTTTGGTATAAAGTTATTTGTGCTTTGTGACTGCTACAGTGGTCTTGTATTGGATATTATTGTGTACTCTGGAACTTGTACATTGCAACACACTGTACCAGGAAGTTATTGAGCATTTCTGGTGATGTGGTTAGAACAATGATGGAACCATATCAAAGGAAGACTCTCATTCAAGCAATACATGCCAAGCAAGAGGAAATGCTTTGGTATAAAGTTATTTGTACTGTGTGACTGCAAAAGTAGTCTCGTTTTGGATATCATTGTGTACACTGGCAGTAATACATTGAGAGATACCAGGAAGTTATTGGGTATCTCTGGTGATGTGGTTAGAACAATGATGGAACCATATCTTGGTAAAGGGCATATATTATATAATGATAACTGGTACACAAGCCCCTCACTCGGTGATTTTTTGCAAGTGAACATGACAGATGTGTGTGGCACAGTGCGTGCAAATCGTAAGCACATGCCCAGGTTTGATGCTGGCACTCGTAGAGGTGAGGTGCAGGCGTTTGCTACCAATGACATCATGGCATTTCGGTGGCATGACAAACGAGATGTCACACTGTTGTCATCAGTTCACCCTAATGAAATGACAAACACTGGCAGGCAGAATAGAGAGACCAATGAACTCATTCTAAAACCTGCAGCTGTGATTGATTACACCTTCAATATGCATTCAGTGGACAAATGTGACATGCAGATTGGGTTTGCTGATAGTGTTTGCAAGAGTTGTAAGTGGTACATAAAACTCTTTTTCCATCTTCTGGACATTTCCATGCTCAATGCTTATAATATGTATAAGATGAGGACCAGAAACAAACCACCATATGGCAAATTTTGTTTGTCTGTCATCAGACAAATAGTATTCAAGTACCAAGGAACAACACCTGCAATAGAAAACCGGCCACTAAATTATCAACAACTACATTCTCGTCTGAAGCATGGTGATCACTTCCTAATACAACTGCCTGGTGCTGCTTTCAAGAAAAAGGCTCAGAAGAGGTGTTACGTCTGTGCACATAATAAAAAACACCCACAACAATGCAGACACACTCATTTTATGTGTGAGGAGTGTAAAACACAACTGTGCATGACACCATGTTTCAAAGAGTTCCACAGGCTGCAGAACTTCTAGAAACATGTTCTGTGACTGTAAAAATAGTAATAAACAACATTTTATATCGTTCATTTGTGGAACGTTTTGTAAACAATGTAGTGAAAACAGTGTTTGTGCAGTTATTGTGTAGTAAATAAAGAGAAAAAAAATTACAAAATAGTGCTCATATTGGTCTCACAGGCCATAAAAGTTATTTGAAAAAAAAAATTAAAAAATAATAAAAAAAGTACAAAAAAAAAAAAATAAGAAAATACCGGGTGACCGTCAGTTGGCGTTGATGCCACATGCCACTCATTTTCTGTCAACTTTATGCCTCCATATCTCGGTAAGTATTGATGGCAAAAATTTTTTTTAGCCTATAATTTTTAGAAAAAAAAAAAAATATCTTTTCATAAGAAAAAATAATTTTTTTTTAAGTTTCTCAACCCTGAGAACGAGTCTGGGAGAGGACCTGTCAAACCTGAAAGGGTTAATCTACCTTTGTTCAAAACATATCCCAACTCCTCACAAGTTAGAGATGCAGAACGACATGCAGGGCTGGTTTGTTGATCCTGAATGCGAGGGTCTAGTCTACACCAAACTGGTGTTGAATTTGTTCATCTGAAGACAGCTCTCTGAGCAAGATACAACATAAAAAAAAAAAAAAAGTACATCTTGTGTTTTGGGAGAAAACACTTCCATTCTTGACCTTTTTGAACCAATGCTTACTAAATAATCATCCACTTTCAGCCTCAGGGAAATGGTAACTATTCTGGATATGAATAATTCTACTTTACCATTTAGTCAAAGGAATCAAATTTGAATAGACCATAACCCTATATCTTGTAAGCATGCACAATCTATACCTCCCTACATTTTGTAAGCACGAACAATCTAGACGTTCCTCACCACTCTTGATAAGCACTTTATCGTGTTAATGTTGGTAGAATTACTTGTGTCCTCTTACTTAAGCACTTTATCACTTCTTCGTAGAATCTGGAATTAAGCTGGTTGAGCTGACATTTGCAATGCTTTAGTTATCTACAATTGTACTTTCTGAACTTTGAAGCACTTCATTGTTCAGAACTAATTTCTTCAGGTATTCTTGACTGTCTAGTAATTAACCCTTTGAGGGTCGACAGGCCCTCTCCGAAACTCGTTCTCAGGGTCGGCCAAATTTAAAAAAAAAAAAATTATTTTCTCTTATGAAAAGATAGAGAATCTTTTCCCGATCATAACGACACCAAAAGTTTGAAATTTGATAGAAAACTTACGGAATTATGCTCTCGCAAAGTTAGCGGTCTCGGCGATGTTTACGGATCGGCGATTTTGCCCACTTTGAGCCCCATTTTCGGCCAATTTCACTGTACTAGTCGACAAAAAACATGAATATTTCGCTAGAACTCAATTTTTTCTATCGAATGGGTGCAAGAAACCACCCATTTATAAATTCAACTATCCAGTACAGTGGTCAGAATTTAGCAATTTTGCCAATTTCACACAAATTTCAAAAGATGCCAATTTCGGAATAGGGTCCAGAATAAACAAGAAAGACATTCCTGGCACTAAAATGACATTTCCTCTAGTCATTAGTCACGTCTCAAGGCCCCTCTTATATTCTTTTGCTTTCCACTTTGAATTTTTATTCTCACAAAAAATATAAGATTTACTGTTATGCAGACTACTGCATTAGTGTAAAAAATGGTATAAATATTATTGGTGCACTTGTGAAAGAATATTAGACTCACCAGTTGACGTGTATTGCACGCTTGGCACGATTTGTTTACTTTTGAAGTTTGGTAAAAATCGAACATTTCTGCTACTTTGAGCTCAATTTCAAGGCACCTTTCATTGTAAAACCAGTCAAAATCATCTCAATTTCAGTAATATGTCTTCCATTCTATAAAATGAGACCAAGAAAACTAGAATACAACAATAAATACCATACGAAAATACACTGCAAAGTCGCTGATTTATTAAAAAAAAATGGAAAAAGTTTTTTTTTTTCTCATTATGCACTGTGTGCTGCAGGATTTTTTTAGACTGTGCACACTGACCACATAGACCCATTCTTTCATATGAAGGCCTACCAGCTTTCTCCCACTAGATTTGAGGTCGCTAGAATTTATGAGTACTAGTACGTCAAAAACCCCTACGTGTAAGACGTACTAGTACGACGAAAACCCTCAAAGGGTTAATCATGTCGAACTAGATACTTTCATAATCTTGAGAAACATTAATTTGCCATTCAGATTTTTTGAGATGGGCAAATTCACAGGTTTACCTTAGAAATTTTCTGAAACTCAACCTACTAAAGGATCATTCCTTAAAAAAAAAAAAAGCTGTCATGAACCCTTGTGACTTTTGCATCAATCTTGATTCTTCTCTCCTGCAATTTCCTAAAAAGGGCACTACTTTGTTTCAGTCATTTCAACTTGTATTCAATGCTGACTACTTTTTCTGACTGGACAGTGTCAATTTTATTAACCCTTCAACTGTCCAAACGTAGATCTACGTTCACTCGCCTGGCGCTCCGAATATTTTGAAAAAATAAAAAAATAGTTTTTTTCTTTTAAAATGAAGAGCACATTTTTCTACACGTTATACCTGGAGTTTACCTGGAGAGAGTTTCGGGGGTCAATGCCCCCGCGGCCCGGTCTGTGACCAGGCCTCCTGGTGGATCAGCGCCTGATCAACCAGGCTGTTGCTGCTGGCTGCACGCAAACCAACGTACGAGCCACAGCCCGGCTGATCAGGAACTGACTTTAGGTGCTTGTCCAGTGCCAGCTTGAAGACTGCCAGGGGTCTGTTGGTAATCCCCCTTATGTGTGCTGGGAGGCAGTTGAACAGTCTCGGGCCCCTGACACTTATTGTATGGTCTCTTAACGTGCTAGTGACACCCCTGCTTTTCATTGGGGGGATGGTGCATCGTCTGCCAAGTCTTTTGCTTTCGTAGTGAGTGATTTTCGTGTGCAAGTTCGGTACTAGTCCCTCTAGGATTTTCCAGGTGTATATAATCATGTATCTCTCCCTCCTGCGTTCCAGGGAATACAGGTTTAGAAACCTCAAGCGCTCCCAGTAATTGAGGTGTTTTATCTCCGTTATGCGCGCCGTGAAAGTTCTCTGTACATTTTCTAGGTCGGCAATTTCACCTGCCTTGAAAGGTGCTGTTAGAGTGCAGCAATATTCCAGCCTAGGTAGAACAAGTGACCTGAAGAGTGTCATCATGGGCTTGGCCTCCCTAGTTTTGAAGGTTCTCATTATCCATCCTGTCATTTTTCTAGCAGATGCGATTGATACAATGTTATGGTCCTTGAAGGTGAGATCCTCCGACATAATCACTCCCAGGTCTTTGACGTTGGTGTTTCGCTCTATTTTGTGGCCAGAATTTGTTTTGTACTCTGATGAAGATTTAATTTCCTCATGTTTACCATATCTGAGTAATTGAAATTTCTCATCGTTGAACTTCATATTGTTTTCTGCAGCCCACTGAAAGATTTGGTTGATGTCCGCCTGGAGCCTTGCAGTGTCTGCAATGGAAGACACTGTCATGCAGATTCGGGTGTCATCTGCAAAGGAAGACACGGTGCTGTGGCTGACATCCTTGTCTATGTCGGATATGAGGATGAGGAACAAGATGGGAGCTAGTACTGTGCCTTGTGGAACAGAGCTTTTCACCGTAGCTGCCTCGGACTTTACTCTGTTGACGACTACTCTCTGTGTTCTGTTAGTGAGGAAATTATAGATCCATCGACCGACTTTTCCTGTTATTCCTTTAGCGCGCATTTTGTGCGCTATTACGCCATGGTCACACTTGTCGAAGGCTTTTGCAAAGTCTGTATATATTACATCTGCATTCTTTTTGTCTTCAAGTGCATTTAGGACCTTGTCGTAGTGATCCAGTAGTTGAGACAGACAGGAGCGACCTGTTCTAAACCCATGTTGCCCTGGGTTGTGTAACTGATGGGTTTCTAGATGGGTGGTGATCTTGCTTCTTAGGACCCTTTCAAAGATTTTTATGATATGGGATGTTAGTGCTATTGGTCTGTAGTTCTTTGCTGTTGCTTTACTGCCCCCTTTGTGGAGTGGGGCTATGTCTGTTGTTTTTAGTAACTGTTTTAGGATCAGTACTTACCGAGATATAAGACCGTGAAGTTGGCTCTGGATGCTCACCTGTCGGCAGCACTGGGAGCACTTCCAAAAGTGTTACTGATATACCTTTTTGTCTCTTTTTTCTTTTAATTTATGCATTTTTTATATTCTGATTATTACAATTTATAATAGTTCTTGTAATTTCATAGCCAATCTGACACTAATATTAGGTACTGAAATAGTGCTCAAATAGTCACAATCACATTGACAGGTGAACATTTACATCTGCCTGGGTTATTTACTATTGTCTAGAAATATATACAAAGTGTTTATAGGTCCCAGCAATGTTTTAGATACCCTGGCATATAGCTTGAAGCATGTTGTTATGAAAGGCATCCCTATACTGTTGACAGCCCAGTGCCATCTGATAAATGCCCACTGCTCCAGCTAACCTGTGCTGTATTTGTTATCACTGTTACACACAAACATATCTTGTCTATTTATCTGTCTGCCTGTCTGCCTGTCTATCTATCTATATGCCTGCCTGTCTGTCTCTGCTTATCTGTCTTTCTGTCTGCCTGGAGTATATCACACTCCTTGAAGAATCGTGTTATGACATCTGTTATCAGCTTGGTGACATTTGATAAATGGGTGCTCGGGGGAACCCTGGCTTTATTTGTTTTCACTGATACACACAAACTTGTTTCTATCTATCTGTCTGTCTGTCTTTGCCTGGAATTTTTGGATTACCCTAGGTAATTTACACTATGTATAATAACTGTACTTATGTGTACATGTGAGACAAAGATATAGATAGACAAAGATATAGATAGACAGAGATATAGAGACAGAGATATAGACAGAGACAGAGCCAGAGACAGCCAAAGCAAGCCAGCCGGCCAGCCTGCGAATACATAAGAACATAAGAAAGAAGAAACACTGCAGCAGGCCTAATGGCTCATGCAAGGCAGGTACATGTCAAGCACCCCCCCCACTTAGACCAATGACCCACCTAGTCAGGTCACATCCATTAAGGAAGGAACATGACATCAGACCTAGTAGCACAGGCTAGTCAGGTCCAACTCACACCCACCCACACTCACTCATGTATTTATCTAACCTATTTTTACTTTCTTCTTAAAATGGGAGTATTAATGCAACATGGCATCAGTGAATCCCTGGTGTTTGCCATGCTATTTGCTCTAGCTGGCACTCAATTGGTACCAAATGCTCCCAGATTTTTTTAATAGTGCGCACACTGAGTGCACAGACCCATTCTTTCATGTCTAGGCGACTCAAGCCTACTGTGCCAAATTTGAAGGAATGAAAAATAAAACGTTGATCTACGTCTGGAGTGCTACGCGTGCAAACGTAGATCTACGTTTGGACAGTTTAAGAGTTAAACTGAATCTAAAAATAAGGCGACAGCAATGAATAAAAAGGAAAGATACAAGACCATAGATTTCTTTTACTATTCGGTTCTTTTTTTTTTTTTTTGAAAGTAATGTAAACTTCATAACAATAATTAAAAACGAATATTATTATTCCTCATTTTTTATGACACTTTCATTTTTTATTTTTAAAAAATTCAGTAACTTTAATAACTCTAATAACACATGCCACACACATGGTGTGTGTAGCATGAATTCTTTCTTTTGTCCTTTCTAAATGTGTGTAATGTCATGGCAGGATGAAGTGTCTATGGTAAGTGCATGGTAGGATGGAGTGTCTATGGTAAGTGCATGGTAGGATGGAGTGTCTATGGTAAGTGCATGGTAGGATGGAGTGTCTAAGAATGCACGAATTGGCTAATGGTCCTTTAGCAGGCCACAACTTTTCAAAAGTAAATTTTTAATATTTGTATATCTGTAGAGTATTGTACACAACTGTTGGATACGAACAGTATTATACACAACTGTTGGATGACTCACGAAATCGTAATGACGCGACTGCAAACAAACCATACCATGGAGTTTTGAGACTCTCTAACCGCGGGTTCAAATCCCGCCAGTGGTATGGTTTGAACTGTTGGATATGAACAGTATTGTACACAACTGTTGAATATGAACAGTATTGTACACAACTGTTGGATACGAACAGTATTATACACAACTGTTGGATACGAACAGTATTGTACACAACTGTTGAATATGAACAATATTGTACACAACTGTTGGATACGAACAGTATTATACACAACTGTTGGATATGAACAGTACTGTACACAACTGTTAAATATGAACAGTAGAGTACTGTACACAACTGTTAGATACGAACAGTATTATAAACAACTGTTGGATACGAGAAGTATTATACACAACTGTTGGATACGAACAGTATTATACACAACTGTTGGATATGAACAGTATTGTACACAACTGTTGAATATGAACAATATTGTACACAACTGTTGGATACGAACAGTAGAGCATTGTACACAACAATTGTATATGAACAGTATTGTACACTGTTGGATATGAACAGTACTGTACACAACTGTTAAATATGAACAGTAGAGCATTGTACACAACAGTTGTATATGAACAGTATTGCACACTATTGGATATGAACAGTATTGTACACAATTATTGGATATGAACAGCATTGTACACAACTGTTGGATATGAACAGCATTGTACACAACTGTTGGATATGAAGAGCATTGTACACAACTGTTGGATATGAACAGTTTTGTACACAACTGCTGGATATGAACAGTTTTGTACACAACTGTTGGATATGAACAGTTTTGTACACAACTGTTGGATATGAACAGCATTGTACACAACTGTTGGATATGAACAGTTTTGTACACAACTGCTGGATATGAACAGTTTTGTACACAACTGTTGGATATGAACAGTTTTGTACACAACTGCTGGATATGAACAGTTTTGTACACAACTGCTGGATATAAAACATATCACCTTAAGTTTTTACCATCAGTGACATAAATAAAATTGGGCATTTTTAAATTCTTTTTCAAGTAAATGTAGTATAAAAGAGAGCTTCATCATTTGTGCTTAAAACACTACATCCGTCCTCCCCCATTTCCTTGTTTATAAAATTAAAAATTACTATTATGATTATTTAGTCAAAGGAGCCACACTCCATTACACAGAGGATAATCAGGTGTATGTAGATAAGCACATAATTCTACAAATCACCTTCATTAGCAAGATTTAATAAATGTGCCAGATACTTTCTTATAAGAGTGGTACATACATGGTATACAGTAACAGAAGTCTTTAAATAAATTCAAAATACCAGCCAACTACAAAGCTTCTAATATGATTTCACAAAGTAGTAAGCCAGTGAAGGTCATCCGGCACATTGAATGCTGCACAATCAATTCTACATCCACTAATAGTGAAAAACAAACCTTCCCCCCCTCACCCTCTCCCCACACATTTTAGCACACTGGCTGTCTCCCACTGAGGAAGGGTGACCAAAAAAAGAGAACTTCACCATCATTCACTCCATCACTGTCTTGCCAGAGGTTTGCTGATACTACAATTCAGACAAAAGGACATGCAACTAACACAACATTTTACTGTGCAAACATTTCACTTTCCAGGAGCTTTGTCAAGCCATTACAGCTTAAAGCTCATGAAGAGCAAAACATTGCCACAAAATGTTGCATTTTTTGCACTTGTGTCCTGTTACCTAAGATACTGTTGGTAATTTTACAAATATTATTACAGTTCAGATGCTCCTCCTCACAAAACCATTAGCTGATATAGTTTATAATGATGCTGTGATCACAGAAAATGTACATATATCTAATAATACAAATTATCAACAGTGTTAGACTTTTCAATGTTACTATTTATAATAATCACCTATGCTGCAATGATTGTACTCGACATTTAAATTTCTCCTATTTAATATTTTCTAACGATTAATTTTGAAAGTGAAAAAAATAGAGGGTAATAAGAAAGAATAAGAAAATTAGCAAAAACAACTTCAGGGAAAAATATCCATATTATCTCATAAGTGTTCCATTATACCTTTAGTTGTGAGTTCTATGTCCCATTACACCTTCGGTGGTGTGTCCCATTACACCTTCGGTGGTGTGTCCCATTACACCTTCGGTGGTGTGTCCCATTACACCTTCGGGGGCGTGTCCCATTACACCTTCGGTGGTGTGTCCCATTACACCTTCGGTGGTTTGTTGTTTATTGCATTATACCTTCCCAGTACTCCAACACAGGAAATTGTGTTGCATGCTGCATTACACTTTCCGCATGCTTGGATTGTGTGAATTATGTAGCTACATGAAATGTTGTATGTATCCTCCTCCAGGGATACTGACACCCCACCTAATCTGACAGGAGCCACGACTATGACCACTGATTATACTGGGTGGTCTAAACAAAGTTACCTTTCTATGTAGAATCTGTCCAAATAAATCTGCTATCTGTAGGATACCTTATTTTGAGTTGCACCTCTCACAAGTACAAGAAAATGTCAGTGTACATCAAATGTACTGTGTATACAAGTGTACACTGCACAATGCACATGCACAACGTACGTAATGGCACATTAAGAGAATGGTGTCTGGTATACTATACATAAAACACAATGTACAATTCAGTGTAAACTACAGTGTCCAGGCATACACTGATGTACATGAAATGTGAAGTGCACACTGTACATGGATACACTAAAAATGTATAGATGTACATTGTACAAAGCACATACAATGTATACAAGTTACAACAAATATACAGTGTACAGTAGTTAATCCTCAAGGTTTTATGGCAATACAAACTGCAGAAGATGCAAGTTTCCTTCATTTTAACAAATTCTGAAAATATTTTCATCCAATTTTCACACTTCTAAATTATATTTTACATATAGAGTATTCTACTGTTGTATATCCTGGGGGTCATAATTCTGGTGATCCAGTGCTTTCTATAAAGGTTGAAAAAATCTATCCTTTGTGATCTGTAATTTGTTACAGAAGTGGACCAGCAAGCCAGTTGAAAGCTTAGTTATGTGAAGAAAAAGGAAGGCATCTACAGAGACAAAGCCAGGATTAAGATTCTTAGTCACGTGACCAATGGCTCTACAGCAGGTCATCTTAAAATGAAGACCCATGCTACAAATTTTCACTAATATTGTGAATAATACTGATGCCATAATTTTGTTATACAGTGGACTCTCGGGTAACGGCATTAATCCGTTCCAGAGAGCTTGCCTTTGACCGATTTTAGCATTAGTCGAATTAATTTTCCCTGTAAGAAATAATGGAAATCCAATTAATCCGTTTCAGACAGCCAAAAGTATCAACAAAAAATTTTTTTTTTTTTGAAGATTAAATATAGATATACATACAGAAAACAATGACAAATAAATATAAAGCACTAATAAAATTAATAAATGAACATTTAACATCACACTTACCTTTATTGAAAGACAGGTAGGAGGCGAGAGGAAGGCAAGTTTATTATGCTTCAATATGACGCTATCATCTCTACAGCTTATTTATCTATCACAATTCATCTAATATGACATAATAAACAATATTAATAACATAGAAACTTGATATATACTCTAGAATGAATAAAATATGTCATAATGCATGTGAGGAGTAAGTGGTGGTGGTGGTATTGTTGTTGGGTTTATAAGGGCCACTGAGAGAAGCTCTACATAGTGGTGGTGGTGGTAGTCAAGGTGGCAGCAGAACCCCCGACCACCACTATTCACACTTAACCCCTTCAGGGTCCAAGGCCAAAATCTGAAGTGGTGCTCCAGTGTCCAAGAAATATTGAAAAAAAAAAAAAATTATTTTTTCTTACAGAATTAAAGAGCATATTTTTGTGAAGGTAATAAGACAAAAAAAAAAAATTCTGATCAGTATTTACCGAGATACAGTGCCAAGAAGTTTGTCGAAAATGATGTGGTGGCGGCAACATCGACGAATTCCACATACTCGCATTACATTATTTTGCGGTTTTTGTTGTTTTTTCTTTTCTTTTCCAATTTTTTTCTATTCCTACTAACATTTGGGGCCTGAGAGACCAATACTGTATATAATGTATATATATAAACTCACTGTATTGAACACAATAACTGCACTAAAGTTATTATCATATTATTGTTTACCACTGTTGTTTATTACAATAAACATGCACAAATATTGTATAATACTAATGTTCTATCATATATTTACATATTTACAATCACTGGACATGGTTTTAAAACTGCTGGAGCTTGTGGAACTCCTTGAAACAAGGCACCATGCACAGAGGCACCTTACATTCCTCACACATAAACCGAGTGTCTTTGCGTCTTTGTTGCCGTCTTTTTGTTTGTGCACAGACGATGCATCTCTTCTGAGCAAATTTCTTCTGAGTTGAAGGAAGTTGTATTATGAAATGATCACCTTCCCTCCTCAAACGCTTGGGTATATCCTGAGGAATTCGAGGACCGTGTTGTATAGCAGGTGTTGTTACCTGGTACTTCATTATGAGTCGTCTGACAACAGACAAACAAAATTCACCATACGGTGGTCTGTTGCCAGTCTTTATTTGGTACATATTATATGCATTGAGCATTGAAATGTCCATGAGATGGAAGAAAAGTTTCACGTACCACTTGTAACTCTTACGAACACAGTCAACAAAACCAATCTGCACGTTATATTTGTCAACCAAGCGCATGTTTTGTGTATAATCAATCACTGTCACTGGTTTTCGAATACATTCATTAGTCACTCGATCAACTTTGCCACTGTCTTGCATTTCATTACGGTGAATGGTTGTCAACAATGTGACATCTCGTTTGTCATGCCACCGTAATGCCATGATGTCATTGGCAGTAAACACCTGCACGTCATCACCACGAGCACCTGCGTTGAGCCTGGGCATATGTTTACGATTAGAACGCACTGTGCCACACACATCTGTCTTGTTCACTCGCATGAAATCACTGAGTAATGGGCTTGTGTACCAGTTATCGGTATATAATGTATGCCCCTTACCAAGATAAGGTGCCATCATGTTTCTCACTACGTCACCTGAGATACCCAATAACATCTTGGTATCTTTCAATGTTTTACTACCCGTGTATACAACAATATCCAACACCAGGCCACTGTCACAATCACAGAATACAAACAGTTTTATACCAAAGCGTTTCCTCTTGCTCGGTATATACTGCTTGAATGACAGTCTACCTTTGAACAAAATCAAAGACTCGTCAATTACAAGATTCTTGAATGGATAAAAGTATATGCTGAACTTTTGTTTGAGATACATGAAAACATTTCTAATCTTGTATAACCTGTTACTTCTGTCAGGCCTGGTTTTGTCAGAGAAGTGCAACATACGTAAGAGTAAGATAAACCTGTTCACTGGTATGATTTCACTGAAGACCGGGGTAGAAATTAGCCGATCTGTGGACCAGTATGCTTTTATATTATGCTTATAGACGTGAGGCATAAGCATTATTGTTGCAAAAAGCAAATACATTTCTGCAACAGTCGTCTCTTTCCACCTGTGTAGTCTTGACTGTGGTGATAAGATCGTATTTGCCATGGTGTACTCAAAATACTTATTACTTTCCCTGACAATAATTTCCATCAATGGCTGGTCAAAGAATAATTCAAAGAATTCCAGTTCAATGGCCGTGGTTCCAAGGGGACAAGTAGGTAGAATTCCACTTTGAGAGTCATCAAAGTGGTGAGGCTTGGGAACAAAATTGGGATTTTGCTGCCAATCCCACATACGGTTTGCTGGTGGATACTGGACATCATAGGCTGGTTGTGCGGGTGGTTGTGGTTGTGGTGGGCTGGTGGCTGGCGCTCCGCTTTGTCCTTGAACTGACGAGTCAGCAGCGTGGGTCCCAGCGTGGCCTGGTGAGTCACGCATGGCGGTGCCACTACCATCACCACTAACACCATCCACTGATGCCTGTGGTCTATCCATGCCAAGTGTAGCCACATCATCCTCACTATCACTACCTAAAACTGGTGTTGGGCCACGGGATGTACTCTGGGATGTACTCCGGGATGTACTCCGTCCCCTGGGCACAGCATAGGGTACACTACCCGAGCGCATGCGGCGGCGAACATACCGACGCTTCACTGGTGAATATGATTCCTCACTATCACTACTCGAATGATCGTCGAGCGCAATAAAATCACAGTCCACGTCACTATCATCATCATTACTGAAGTCAGAGGCCTGGCCACGCGAAAATATTAGTTTTCTCTTGCAATGAGGAACAACCGACCGTGAGTCACGAGTGCCCACACCAGAGGTAGAAGGTTGAGGATCGTCAGGGTTTTCTGCACTATTATCGATATCCTGGTCATTCTTTTCGGTCACTAACTGATCAAAGCCGTAGAATTCGTCTTCATTTCCACTTCCATCAGTGTCAGAACTATCAGATAGGAAGAGGAGAGTCCCAATTTTCCGGGGAGTGAGAGCTGACTTGCGATGAGGCATGGTGAACAAGGGTAACTGAGCCGGCGTTCCCACAATGCTATGCGGGCGCCTAGATTTTTTGTTTATGGCGCACACCCACCACGCAGACCCGTTCTCTCACATGTAGGCCTATGAGCGTTTTTGCGCTAAATTTGACGGCGCTAGAATTTTGGCGTAGATCTATGGTTTGGACACTCAACATAAAGCCGTTGATCTACGGGACGGACCCTGAAAGGGTTAAACAATGTATGTAATTTATAAATAAGAAATATTTACATTTTAATTTATAAATAAGTAAGCAAGCTTATTCAGGTATACACAAATACAGTTATGTACACAGATTATCATACATAGCAGCATATGTGTAAAGTTCCTTGGATAACCCAAAAAAGTCAGAGTGACTTATTTCCATTGGGATCCTTTTATATTTACACTTATATTTACTTTTATACTTACACTTTTATATTTACACTTACCTTGGAGAAGATGTTAGTTTAATTAGTTAGTTTGATGGAGGAGATGCTGGCAGAGGTTTAGGGTGGTGGAAGATAGCAAGGCAGCGTATGTTCATTGGCCTTATACACATCCAACAACATTGAAGAGTTACTGTTGTGTTGTTTTTCTATTGCTTACTCGCTTGACACACTGTTAATTCTACACTTTATCGCTGGCTGGCACTATAGCCTTTATCGATACCTGCTGCTTTAGTATCGTACATATCACAGAATCACTGCAGAAGGCACATTCTCCCATCTCTCTCTTCCTCCTCCACTTTGGTACTCTGCTATGAGTTTTTTCTTGAATGCTATTGTGCTTCTTTCCTTCTTTACCACAGGGCTGGCACTAGAAGCTTTCTTTGGGCCCATGGTGGCTTATTTAGCAGTTACAAGCACTAAAAACAATGGAATACAAAATATATCGCATGTACACGTGGAATCGTCCTCACTGGCTTGTAAACAATGGCACACTAGCTGTACATGGGCTCAGGCCACATGGACACGTTCGGGACAAATGTCCTTAACCAAGTTCTTGGCGTTAGCTGAGCCAATATTTTGATGCAAAAACATGGCGCTATCCGATTTTAGCGTTAGCCGATGGCGGTTACCTGACAGTCCACTGTACTTCAAGAATCATGTGCTATAATTCAACAGTTGTACTAATGAGATCCATTGACCTTTAGATCATCTATGGCATTACAGGTCTGCCATCACAAATCCGGCAATCAGTTATTCGGTTCCTTCAGTTATTCGGCACTAATTTTGGCTAGCATAATTTCAAATTTCCAGGGTCGCCACACCAACCTACTGGTACTGTTTGGTGGTGCTACTTGTTGCATAAGTCATTCCAATTTCTTTTTCTCCATTTATTGTTTTAACCTGCTTACTTTTAGCCCTAGCCATGGTTCCAATGAATAAAAGAAATGCTTCTCATTATGTAAAGCACCTACACAGTACATTATCCATTAAAGATAAGGTGGCTCTGAAGCCACTGTCGGCTGCCATGAGCTCAGTCTCATGAAGAAGGAGAATATGCTTTATTATTATGCTAATATCAACACTACAGCTTATTTGCCTATCACAATTGATCTAATATGACATAAGAAACAATATAAATAACATAAAACATGTTAAATACTCCAGAATGAATAATATTTGGCCTAACACCGAGCAGTTCGACAGAGTTATGAAGAGGATATGGTAAACAAATACCATTCTCCTATCCTTGTCTTGGGGCTTATATTAGAGAAAATGGAGTATAGCACATGGCTAACTATGATATACACTCGTACTCCACCATAAACATGAAACAAAAGAGTTATTTTCTCTCTATAGATTATCACACATAGCAGCATGTGTGTAGAGAACCTAGGATAACCCAAAAAAAGTCAACGTGGCTTAATTTTAGTACCTGGCTTGGGTTAGCCATATATGATTTTTGGTAAATATTAGATTCCCAGCCAGGGTAGAAACATTAGGCGTGTTTCTTTACACCTGTTGTCTATGTTTACCCATCAGTAAATGGGTACCTGGGTGTTAGTCGTCTAGTGTGGGTGTTATCCTGGGACACTGACCTAATTTTCTTGAAATACTCAGCATAACAAGTGCCTTTCTATACAGTAGTATGTCATTGATGTCAGCTAGGCCTGTATACCTTGTACATGTACATGTAGTAAATAAAGTTATTATTATTATTATTATTATATTATTATTATTATTATTCTCTCAGTTGTTTGTTGGGTTACCTTATTCAAACTTGGGAAATGTATGATGGAAAGATACTTCTTCACGCACACCAAAAATGAAATAAATCAGACCATAAATAGCGGGGTTCACTTCTCAGCCATTAGCGGCCGCTTAGCGGTATATTTTTGTATGGTTGTTATGGTTATATTCTCATTTGATAGAATGAAAGATATATTACAGAAATAGACATGATTTTGATTGCTTTCATGATGAAAAGTACCTTGAAATTGTCCTCAAAGTAGCGGAAATGTTTGATTTTTGCCAATGTTCAATGAACTGTGTAAGTCAAGTTGGTTAATTTTATTAAGTGTATTCTAACCTAACCACTCTGTAATTCGGCAAACTCAGTAATCCGGCACACTACAGGTCCCAATGATGCCGGATTTGTGATGGAGGACCTGTATAAAACAGGGCTAGCCATAAATCTAAAAGGCTGCCAGAAAAAGGACTGGGATTTGAAAATGGGGTAATACTATCTGCTCTCCAATGTCTAAGCAGACATAAGTAAATTTGAAAGCGACTAGCTAGGTGCTAACACAAACTGCAGCAAGTGACTCAGCACAAGCCTCTCCAAACTGCATAAGAGGTTCAGAATTTTAAAGAAAATGGTATTCAAAACGAATTTTTTATTAAACACATTGGCTGTTTCTCACTATGGTAAGGTGGCCCAAAGAAAGAAATACCATCATTCATTTTCTAGAAGTGCACGGATAACCAACGACCCTTCAAACTACATCAAGTGCTTGCACTATTTCCCACCACAAAAAAAAAAAAAAGAGGTTGTCAAATTTATGGACTGCCAAATCATCATTAAAATTGGGTTATATAATGCATGGGTATATTTACCCTGCCCACTGCAGGAGCACATGACTCAAATAGGGTGTCAAGACATGCACTTTACTGTATAAACATTAATGGTGCCCTGGTATGTTTGTCAGGTATGAACATTCACATAATTATTAGCAACATAAGTAGAATATAACTGACTTCCAATGCATTTTTCTTTTGAAATTGCATAATGTAATCAATGATAATAGACATTTTAAGAAATTGGATGAAAAGTCATTGTAATCAGGATCAAGTGGACTTTTGTGAAACATGTTCTCCAACAATTCAATTGAAGAATAAACAGTACAGAATAAAAAATACCCACATTGAAAAGTAAATTTAGGCTAAACAATAAAACCTAATAGAACACAGTAGCCTTTTCTGTCATTCACAAAGTATGAGCTTTCTCACAAACTTTTAAACTCTAAACATAATATTGTTTCCTCCAAAATTCAAAATTTTCCCCAAATAACAAAAATACTTATAACAAGAAAATTTATGGAAAGAATTTTTTTCAGAATAAAAGACATCTGATATCTATTATGAATTTTCTAGAACAAGGGCACCTCAACACACATTAGTCCAGTTACAAAGATATTAATGTAACTAATTTTCCAAATCATTCTAATTACAGTATTATGAACAATCACTATAAAATTAGAGTTCCATGAATCTCAATAATCTTGTCTAGCCAATAACACTATAAAGCTCTCTTCTGTAGATACAAATTGGCATTAATGCGCATAAAATCTACTTACCTGTCCTGCAACACAAAACATGACAAAAAAAAAAAAATTAAGAGCTTCTGTCTGGTGGCCATCAGCTGCATAAAGCTAATATCTTGCAGCATAGATTAATGTTAGTTACAGCACTGCATATAAAACTGTAGTTATGCTATTGTAACATGTGGTGGTGGGTAACTTGGCACAAGTATCTGAAGTGAACTTTTAAAATACATTCAGCTACATGAAACTGTAGTGTTTTATATCAACTTCTGCAAATGAAATCAAGTATAAACTTCACCTAGCTACATGAAGAGAGGAAAATCTTAGTCTACAAAAGCAAAAACAAGAATTTATTCCTCTTTTTATTTACAATGCAGTTAATAAATCACAAAATATACTTACTACAGTAGTTATAAACATTATATAAAATTTTCAGTAGAAAAATATATGAAATGAAAAATAAATAAAAAGCCATTAAAACACATGGATGAAAGTTGGAAAGATTTATTTCTAGTGACCTACACCAAGCTCATAATAAACACTTTACCAGAACATGGAATATTTATGCTGGCTTCTCTGAAAGAAAGATTTGCAATTATCAAGTAAAACAACGTCGGTAACCTCAATTAAGCTAATTAGGTTTCCAATTCCACAAGCCAAACTTAACATACCAATCACACTGAACTATCCTTTACATTTCAACTTTAAATTGGGTTGCAAGCTTAACAGCTTATTCATTAATATACAGTAGAAAGAATAAAGACTACTGTCCGCTTCAAAATCATAACTATATTTACCTCTTACTCATATCTTGGCTTATTTTCAAGCCAAACTAGAATTTTATCTAAAGAATATGACAGTGTTAATTTATTCAGATCATAGTTCCCATATAAGTGAAAAAAAAAATGACAAAAAAAGTCACAGTGACCAGATGTAAACCCAGAAGCTTTTACTTGCAAAATATAGGTGTGTCACATGTCTTCCTACTCTCCCTCCCTTAACTATGAAAAGGAAGATAAGCACAACTATCATGGAATAACAAGCAACAGACAAATGAGAACAGAGACTTTCCAGAGAGACTCCAAACAAAACACCATAAATAAAATACTCTGTACCAATAAGTCATCTTTGAACCACTTGCAAACCTTGTTAGCTGGTAGGGAAGCTGATGGTGGAACAACAGCTCCTGGTTTCTTTGTTTACTTTTGCTAGTTAGGCAAACTAAAAGGAATGAAGTGAAACAAACAGTAATTTGAAGGCTAAATAAGCCAGACAATAGAAAATGAAAAAGGAAGATACTTATGGAAATTTAATCTATGGACATAAAAAAAAAAGAAATGGCACTAAGAACAGATACTGAGGAAGTCTGACAAGTCTATGACATCACAGAATGTTTCAACAATACAAAACAAAGGCAGCTATAGGAAAACTGGAAAACATAAGATACATAATCTGGAAGATTAGTCAATTAGACAGAACCTTACTTGAGGAAGAGATGGTAAAAATGAAAGCATGACATCAATGTGTGTAATTATTGTGAGCAAAAAAAACAGTAAAAAGACTGTGTGGTGCCATTAAAGTGTGGAGGAAGTGTTAAGATTGCTTTCAGAATGGTATAAGATGAGTTGACCAAGAGGGTGTATAAATCTGGAGTGGATCAATGATGGTGTAGAGGACATCCCAGGAAGGATTGGAAGGAAGGAGTGTGTGAGCATGTTGGACCCAAGTGAGACAAGAAGCATTTGGGATTTTTTGTGCTGAGTGAAGATTATGATGAAAGGATGCTAGAAAACCAAATTAAGACAAATTCTGAAGGATGGGTAGGATATTCAAGTTCTGACAGTCACTTTAACTTTGATGTCTGTGCACTTCTGATAACAGTCACTGAATAAGCAAAAGTGAATGTGTTTTCCTCTTTGTGCCACTCTACAGTAGAAAATGGCCAATGAGGTAAAAAATAAAATGCCAAAATTAAATCCAAGAAACTAGAAAGAGAAACACTTTTTCTACAAAGTAAAAAAGGCCAATTCCTCCTATCAAAAAGTTTTTTAAGGAAACCCAGGGTAGAATTAAGTCACTATAAATAATAAGAAACCATATAACTAAACTAGAAAAATAGTCAGTGACTCAGCCTTCAAGGGAAACTTCTGTTTGGAGAAGAGTTGAAAAGGTGATGACTTGGCAAAACTGGTTAAAAAACAAAAAACACCCCTGATAACTAACAATGAGAGGCTAAACTTGTCAAAAATATAAAAAGAACCACACTCCTCAAATAGTTAGTAGTCCCCCCCCCCCCCTTCCTCTAAGGTCCTTTTATGCCAAAGAATGCGGACTGCTCATGCTAGTGGCCTTTTACACTGATTTACATAGAAAAGCACTCGGCAAATCTGTTCTAGGTGCTACATATGTGGCAATGTCATCTACTTCCATTTCAAATTCTAGGGATGTTTATGCTAGAAATATAACTTAAAAGGGTAGGAAGAGGCAATGAAAAAAACTATCTGCATCATTTACTCTCTTGTTTAGTGGACTGCTAAACTAATTTATAGTGGTCTTACAATAGTATGCTTTTCTTTTTCATCAGTTTATAAGGTGGTTTTTAAGGATTTTGTATAGGTATAGAAAATTGACTACATTCTTTGTAAACAAAAAGAGAAATAAGCAGAACCATAAAAGATGACAAAAAAAGGAAATACTACAGATAGGACAGAGATGCACAACAGTGGGATAAGCCAAGTCAGTCAGATATTCAACAGGGTCAAATGTACAACAGACAAAAGCATAATTAATACTGGAAAAACAGAGGTATATTCATCAGGGGCCATATGATGTAGTATTTCACCAGTAATACTAACACATCAAACCAAAACATACCAAATGGTAAATCTTGTTTCCTTTTTACAAACATTTAGAGCTTGAAATTAAATAAAAATGACAGTTATATCAGTAGGCTCCTCACAGAAGCAAATGCCAAGTTTGGAGCATTTACAAAAACACAAACAAGGATGTTTTGGACAACGAAATAACGATAAAAAACTATAGTATGTATAGATGTGACAGAATTGATAAGTTACAGGCAGGAGTAGGACTATGTGAAAGATGACTCACAAAATCGTAATGACACAATTGCAAACAAACCATACCACGGGTGGGGTTTGAACCCGCTATCAGAGGGTCTCAAAACTCCAGACCATCGCATTAGCCACTGGGCCAGCTAGCTTCAATAATATTCATCCAACTAGGTATATTTCTACACCATAGGAAGGTTAGCATAGGCACCACTGTAAAAACTTGCATTTGTGGTCACAGTGGTGCCTAAGCTAACCTTCCTATGGTGTAGAAATATACCTAGTTGGATGAATCCTATTGAAACTAGCTGGCCCAGTGGCTAACACGACGGTCTGGAGTTTTGAGACTTTCTGACCACGGGTTCAAACCCCACCCGTGGTATGGTTTACGTGAAAGATGCTTTTTGTTGCACAGAACTGCTGAATTTATTGAATGATACAGTAAAAGTTCTAGGTATTAACCCTTCCAGGGTCCGTCCCGTAGATCTACGGCTTTACGTTCAGGGTCCAAACCGTAGACCTACGTCATGAGCTCAGCTCACTCTGATAAACTGTTAGTGGTAAATTTGGGCCTAGGTATGAGAGAATACATCTATGTGGTATGTGTGCACCACATAAAACAAATCCTGCAGCACACTGTGTATAATGAGAGAAAAAAACTGAGACCGTGACTTTCGATTAAAACAGCGACTTTGTAGTGTTTTTTCTTATGTTTTTTTTATAGTTGTATTTGCAATTTCTTGGTCTCATTTGATAGAATGGAAGACATATTATAGAAATAGAGATGATTTTGATTGGTTTTAGCACTGGAAATGGCTTGAAACTGAGCTCAAAGTAGCGGAAATGTTAAATTTTTGCCAATGTTCAAGAGTAAACAGACGACCTCACACGTCTAATACACGCTAATACACATTCAGCAGCTGTACCACCAATAGTAGTGATGGTTGATTGGGGTTTATTATACAACCTGGCCAGCTCGGAGACGCGCACTCCACTTTCATACTTATCAATGATCTTTTTCATCTCTATAGTAATTCTCACCCTTATTGCTGTAGGGTTGGCACTAGAAGCTTTCTTGGGGCCCATGGTCACTTATTTTGCAGATAAAATCACCAAAAACACTGTAATAATATGAAATGTTCCGATTGTATGCTTGGATGTTACCGCGGAGGCTGGCTGGTAAACAATGCCACTGGCGGCACATGTGAGGCTGGCTAAGGGCGCACATTGGACGCGTCTCGGACGAACAGCGGTGAGTGGGTTTTTGAGCGGTATGCGAGGCAAAATTTTTGCGATAAAAGCGAGCGGTATGCGGATTAAACGTTATGTGATGCCGACGGTATGTGGGGGTCCACTGTAATGTACTCTGACCGCAACATTACAGAAGTACAAACGAGTATAAACCCAGGGTTGGGGAGCTCTAGCAATAATGTGCAAGGAAATATGTTCAATAAGTTTTACTTCAACAACCAAAGAAATGACTGGGACACAATTAACCAAGAACCATCAGACATGTCCTGGGAAATAAGTCATGAATACCCTAAATCCTCACCAGTACCTGGAGAAGGCTGAAACACAGAAGAATACAAGGTTTGTATTAAATATGTACCAATGAGGAAACCTTTAAGATCAGATACAGAAAGAGAGCATAGGAGATGGTACAGAAGAAGAAAAAAAAAGGTTACCAAATTGCTTAAAAACATAACTATGTCACAAGAGAAAGACAGTCTTAGCCGAGAGATCACTGATGTAGAGCAAAAATTTAGGACGTCATACAAAACAGAAGTACAAAGGGAACAAAAGGCCATCCAGGATATTGCAGGAAGCTCAAAATATTTCTATTCATTTGCAAAATCCAAGCTAAGAACTACCTGTAGAATTGAACCCTTAATGAGAGATGACTTATATCCTGATGACGAACAGGAAATGAGCGAAATTCTAAAAGAACATTATGAGCAATCCACTAAAAGAAAGCAGGGTGGAGAATTCTGAAACATTTTTCATTTCTGAAGGCTGCACACACCAACTAACTGACAGTGCTAATCCCATAGAATTCGAAAAAAAATTTGAAAACATACCTGCTTACTCAGCACCTGGACCCAATTCATGGAATTCCCTATTTATAAAAAAATGCAAAACACCACTAGCATAAGGCCTCAATATTCTTTGGAGAAAGAGCCTAGATCAAGGTGAAATACCAGAGGCCTTCAAGAGTGCAGACATAGCTCCTTTACGTAACAGAGGTATTAAAGCACTTGCTAAAAAATTACAGCCAGTAGCCCCAACTTCCCACATCATAAAAATCTTCAAAAGTATGACGAGATGTCAAATTACAAACTTCACGAAACAGCACAATCTGCATAACCCAAACCAGCACAGTTTTGGAACTGGATGATCATGGCTGTCACAGCTGCTGAACCACTATGACAGAATTACAGAGGCATTGGAAGAAAACCAAAATGCAGATGTGATACACAGATTTTGCAAAGGCATTTAACCCTTTCAGGGTCCGTCCCATAGATCTACGGCTTTACATTCAGGGTCCAAACCGTAGATCTACATCAGGAGCTCAGCTCACTCTGATAAACTGTGTGGTACATTTGGGTCTAGATATGAGAGAATACCTCTATGTGGTATGTGTGCACCACATAAAACAGATCCTGCAGCACACTGTGTATAATGAGAGAAAAAAAACTGAAATCATGATTTTTCGATTAAAACAGCGACTCTGCAGTGTTTTTTGTATGTTTTTTTATAGTTGTATTTGCGATTTCTTGATCTCATTTGATAGAATGGAAGATATATTACAGAAATAGAGATGATTTTGATTGGTTTTAGCACTGGAAATGGCTTGAAACTGAGCTCAAAGTAGCAGAAATGTTAAATTTTTGCCGATATTCAAGAGTAAACAAGCGACCTCACACGTCTAATACACGCCAGCTGGTGGGTCTAATATGCATTCACAAATATGGTGATGATATTTATACAATTATTATCGTATTGCATAACAGTAAATCTTCTATTTTTTGGTGTGAATAAAAATTCATTATGTGAATACAATATCAAAATGGAATTTATTTGTAAAGTCTCAAAACATAACTAATGAACAGAGGAAATGTTAGTTTAGTTCCAGGAATACCTACATTGTTTATTCTGGACCCTATTATGAAATTGAAATATTTTGAACTTTGTGTTAAATTGGCCAAATTAACAATTTCCGATCACTTTAATTTGTAGTTGAAACAGTTGACTTGGTGATTTCTTGTGCTCAATCGATAGAACAGAAGTAATACTAGTGAAATAGCTAAGAATTTGGTTGACTGGAATAAAGTAATTGGCCTAAAATGGGAGTCAAAGTCGGCAAAATTGCCGATTTGTAAATATCACTGACACATCAAAATTCGCGAGAGCATAATTTCATCAATTTTCCATCAAATTTCGTACTTTTTGTTTTATTACCTTCACAAAAAGATTCTCTACCATTTCATAAGAAAAAATAACAAATTTTTTTTTTTTAAAATTCTTGGACACTGGGGCACCACTTCAGATTTGGGCCTTGGACCCTGAAGGGGTTAACAAATGCAATCATGGAGTGACTGCATAAAAAATGAGGACCACAGGCATTACAGGGAAGGTAGGCAGAGGGATTTTCAGGTTCTAACATAGAACACAAATAGTAGTTGTAGTATAGAGCAAAATCCAGCATCAGCAAGGTAAAAAAAAAAAACTCAGTTCCCCGAGACATTGTCCTGGCACCTCTGCTGTTTCTTATTTTTACAGCAGACATAGATAAAAACACCTGTCACAGTTTTGTATCATCATTTGCAGATAGCACTAAAATAAGCATGAAAGTCATTTCGAAAGACAAAAAAAAATTGCTGGAAAATATAAGCAGGATTTTTCAAAAGGGCAGTGGAGAATAACATGACATTCAATGATAAGTTTCAGCTGCTTAGTTATGGAAAGAATGAAGAACTCAAAAGGGATACTGTATAAAAAACTAAAGGGGATCATCAAATAGAATAAAGGGTACATGTGAAAGACGAATAATTATGTAAGTTGACCTTTCTTTCACAAAACACTAAGACCAAGGTCACGACAGCGAAGAGGATGATGAGGTAGATAATGAGAACTTTCAAAATACAGTGGACCCCTGAGTTTCGTGAGCCCAGCGCTTCATGAATTTCGACTTTCGGCAACTTTTTTTGTTAAAATATAGAATTGAGTTTCGTGATTTGCCTCACTTTTTGTTGGTCGTATGGAATGCGACCGAGCGACCTCCCAGTATCCGTGCGCACACAAAGGCACCCCACACACCATTTAGTCAGTGTGGTATTGTTTCTCGGCGAGTGACCATCACCCCACGTGTTCATAAGACACATTTCATAATATGTATTCCATTCTTGTTTGTGCTTGCAACTGCTAGATAAGCCACCATGGGCCCAAAGAAAGCTTCTAGTTCCAGCCCCTTGGTAATGAAGGTGAGAAACACGACAGAATTAAAGAAAAAGTTGTAGAAAAATACGAAAGTGGTGGTGGTAGAGGGTGATAGTGATGATGGTAGAGGGTGGTAGTGATGGTGGTAGACGGTGGTAGTGGTTGTGATGGTGCTAGAGGGTGGTAGTGGTTGTGATGGTGCTAGAGAGTGGTAGTGGTTGTGATGGTAGAGGGTGGTAGTGGTTGTGATGGTGGTAGAGGGTGGTAGTGATGGTGGTAGAGGGTGGTAGTGATGGTGGTAGAGGGTGGTAGTGATGGTGGTAGAGGGTGGTAGTAATGGTAGTAGAGGGTGGTAGTGATGAGAGTAGATGGTGGTAGTGATGGTAGTAGAGGGTGGTAGTGATGGTGGTAGAGGGTGGTAGTGGTTGTGATGGTGGTAGAGGGTGGTAGTGGTTGTGATGGTGGTAGAGGGTGGTAGTGGTTGTGATGGTGGTAGAGGGTGATAGTGGTTGTGATGGTGGCAGAGGGTGGTAGTGATGGTGGTAGAGGGAAGATCTGCAAGAGCTCTCTGGACAGTTTTTTTTTTGTGTGACAGGGGTCCAGTGACTCTCAAGCTGGTCCTAATGCCATTAAAAAACAAAGAAGGGAAGTAACCCTAGATAAGGGCTTGATACCTAAAGTCGTTAAGGAAGGGGATTCCCCTTCCAAACAATAGTGTAACTTCTCCACCCTCTCCCCTCCTTCTGTCTTCTATACACCAACAAGAGTCTTCAATAAAGGTAAGTGTCATGTTATTATTGTTTTATACTTGATTTCTCATTCTTTTCTGGATGTAAATCTATATTTAACCCGTAAACGGTCCAAGCAGATCTACGTTCACATGTGTAGTGCTACAAAAGTAGATCTAAGTTTTTTTACATATTTTCAAATATAACAAAAAAGAAAAAGTAGATCAAAGTTTTTTTACACATTTTCAAATGTAGAAAAACAAAAAGAAGGTCAACTTTTTTTACATACTTTCAAATTTTGAAAAAACGTATATACAGTGGACCCCCGGTTAACGATATTTTTTCACTCCAGAAGCATGTTCAGGTGCCAGTACTGACCGAATTTGTTCCCATAAGAAATATTGTGAAGTAGATTAGTCCATTTCAGACCCCCAAACATACACATACAAATGCACTTACATAAATACACTTACATAATTGGTCACATTCGGAGGTAATCGTTATGCGGGGGTCCACTGTATATGTTTGGACCGTTTTCGGGTTAATCTATAAAAAAAATAATTTTAGTTAATACTTTTGGGTGTCTGGAATGGATTAATTGGATTTACATTACTTCTTATGGGGGAAAATGGTTTTGAAATTCATGAATTTCAACTTTCGGCGGACTCTCTGGAGCGGATTAAGAACAAAATTCGGGGCTCTACTGTAAGGGAAATAATGCCAATGGTGACACTCTTAACCCTTTATCGTGCTTGGCCGGGAAAATTCGGTATTAATTACGTGTTTTGGGGGCGTGTCATACTCCGTGCCCCGCGCGGCCAGCTTCCCGTTCTTTAGTTCCAACCAATCACAAGCCTTCCCTGAGTCTCTTCAGCTAAGTACAGTTCGCTTCTGCCGCCTTCCCATTGGTTGAGAGATCAAAATATAAACACTGGTGGCTTGGCTCCGCCCACACACCCATTTTTCCCTCCACCCTTACTAATCTACTCTTGGATTATACATTCTACAATGTCGGTAAGTACTGATTGTTGTGTTTAGTGCTTACATGAATAGTTTAGGCATATTTTGATATATACCTAAAGTCCGTGTGAAGCATAATATGAGTGTAGCATGCAGTTGAAAAAAGTGCAAACATTTTATACCGAATTATTTCAGTCTTGCACGAGTTTCCGGGAATGTCCAATTTTAGTCAAATAAATATTTATAAAAAAATTTCAATTGCATATATGAACTCTGTAGTGGTCTGGATCTATACAGGAGGTTTCTATTGTCCTTCCAGATCAATGAGAAGTTGTTTTATGGGGAGCAGTCCACCAGCAGGTCGAGGTATGTCTGCGTTTCTGAAGAGAGTGACTCAGAAGCAGAGGTAGATGAACCAGAATTGCTGGATAGTGGTGATGAATACTTGCCACCAGATGCACAGGTGTCAAGTGATGATGAGGAGGAAGAAAGGCCAGCCAAAAAACAGAAATTAGTGAAGAAAAAGTAAGGTATTACGATTGCAACTATTGCAGCCACTCGAAGAAATTGGTCACATCCTCATTCCAGTGTTCTGTATGCAAAGTAAATCTGGATAAAGAGTGATAGAAATTGCTTCAGCAACTACCATACCATCAACTAGCAATATAGAATAATTGGTCATCCAAATGAATCTCAGGAATATAGGGATTGAAAGTTGCATCCCTTTGCAATTTGTCATTGTTGAGATTTGCTTCCTTTTTATATTTTTGTAACAATTAAAAAATGTTTTGATTCAAGTTCCATTTATGTTTTTTATATTGTCTGTTTGTATATTAAATTTAAAAAATTGTTTTGGTGTGTTTTATTAACAATTGCAAGTTTTGCAACATAAAATTTTTTAATCACTTTGTCGGGCGCAGCCGGATATTTTCGGTCTCCGGAGATTAGCAATTGCTCAAAAACTAACCATCAGAAATCAATTTATATGGGATCATTGAACTTGTATTGAGTTACTCTATCCACCATAGGGAGTTCAGTTCGAATTTCAAATTTTCGGACCCCTTGCGCGATGAAGGGTTAAAATTGCTTGTGCTCTTTTATTTGGAATATTGCTCGGTGTTGACAGCTCCATTCAGGGCAGGAGATATATCAGAGCTGGATCAGATACAGAGATCATTTATGCCCCACACAGAGCAAATAAGTCTCTAAAGTACTGAAAATGCCTTAAAGTCTTAACTCTTTAATTGTCAGAGCACTGATCCATGCATCTCCATGCAGAGATCAACACTATTTTTCTTGCATTCAAATTTAGCATCAGACACCTCATAAACCTAGGCAGCAGAGAATGAGGCTGCACACTAGATGTGTGCTTTATTATAAAATCTGGGACCCCGCAGCATCACGTAGGAACTTAACGTCATTTCAGCAGCAGCTAGGGCAAACAGCATAGCAAACCCCAGGGATTCACTCGTGCCCCGTCACATCAACACACTCCTTTTCGATGAAAGGGATGTCAACATCCCGAGCTGAGCAGCTTTGAGATGGATGTGGCCACAAGCGATCGAGGAAATATCCAAAACATCAGTGATAACTCAGATGACCCTCGGCCTACCATCTGTGGGGTGGTCACTGAGACTACACCAGACCCTAAGCCCACCACCTCAGTGGTTGCTGCCACAGCCATGTGTACATTGTGTGCATGTGTACACATACACACAGCAATAAAAAAATTTAAGATACAATGTGTACAATGCAACAACTGTTGTGGGTAGCAGCCAGAGAAACAAAATTAACCTTTTTGGTGTTGGTCCTGTAAAATCACAACTTTGAAGCCAGTGTTGGTTCCATAATACTATGCCAAAATTCTATAAGCTTCAAATCTTCCAGGAGAAAGCTGGTAGGTACAGTATAACACAGTATAAAAAAAAACCCTGTAGCAAGCAGTGCATGAGGAAAAAACTGCGATTGTGTTTCTGGTTTAAAACAGCGAGTTTGCGGTGTATTTTTGTATGGTATTTATGGTTGTATTCTTGTTTTCATAGTCTCATTTGATAGAATGGAAGATATGTTACAGCAATAGTGGTGATTTCGAATGGTTTACTGACTAAAAGTACCTTGAAATTGAGCTCAAATTAGTGGAAATGTTAGATTTTTGATAATCTTCATGAGTAAACAAAACTTGTCATGTGTCCATGTCAACTAGTGAGACTAATATGCATTCACGAATGCACTGCTATTTATACAGTTATTACAATTATGTAGTACAGTGGACCCCCGCCTTACGATCAGCTTCCAATGCGACCAATTATGTAAGTGTATTTATGTAAGTGCTTTTGTACATGTATTTTTGGGGGTCTGAAACGGACTAATCTAATTCACAATATTCCTTATGGGAACAAATTCGTTCGGTAACAGCACCTGAACATACTTCTGGAATGAAATTATATCATAAGGCGGGGGTCCACTGTAGTCTGAATAACAGTAAATCTTCTATTTTTTGTGTGAATAGATTTGACTTATAAACAGAGAAAATGTTATTTTACTGCCAGGAATGTCTGGATTGTTTATTCTGGACCCTATTTTGAAATTGGCCTTTCTTGAATTTTGTGTGAAATTGGCCAAATTAGTAATTTCTGATCACTTTTTTGTGTAGTTGAAATAGGTAAATAGGCAGTTTCTTGTACTCTGTCAATAGAATAAAAGGAGTTCTAGTGAAATAGCTATGAGTTTGGTCAAGTGGAACAAAGGAATTGGCAAATAGGGCTCAAACTGGGCGAAATCGCTGATGCGTAAATATCGCCGAGACCGCTAACTTCGCAAGAGCATAATTCCATAAGTTTTCCATCAAAATTTGAACTTTTGGTTTCATTACCTTTTGAAGAAGATTCTCTATCATTTAAAAGGATTACAGTGGAACCTCCTCTAACGAGTTTAATCCGTTCCATAACCTTGCTCGCATCTGGATTTGCTCATTTGCAGAGTCAATTTTCCTCATTTAAATTAATTGAAATGGAATTAATTTGTTCCAATGGAATTCCAGGCACCATAAAATACTGCAATAATTTTCCTAATATCAACTCTACAGCTTATTTATCTATCACAGTTCATCTAATATGACACAATAAACAATGTAAATAACATAAAAACCTTATACGTACTCTAGAATGAATAAAATATGTCATTATGTGACAAGTGGAGGCGGCCATAACCACTCCAGCATTGTTGTGGTAAACACTGCCATCTAGTGACAGCCTTTTGAAGCCGTCTATTAATATAATTATTACATAGTACATTTTTATTATACATGTATTATTTTTTTTTTAACACATCAGCCAATTCCTACGAAAACAGGGTGGCCCGAAAAAGAAAAACTTTCATCACCATTCACTCCATCACTGTCTTGCCAGAGGGGTGCTTTACACTATAGTTATAAAACTGTAACATTAACCCTTTGACTGTTTACGCCATATATATACGTCTTACGTGCCACTGTTACTGACGTATTAATATGCGTAAATTCTAGCGGCTTCAAATCTAGCGGGAGAAAGCTGGTAGGTCCACATGTGAGAGAATGGGTCTGTGTGGTCAGTGTCACTACATAAAAAAAATCCTGCAGCACGCAGTGCGTAATGAGAAAAAAAAAACTGACCGTTTTTTTTGGATTAAAAGGCCGACTTTGAGGTGTATTTTCATATAGCATTTATTGTTGTATTCTCGTTTTCATGGTCTCAAGTGATAAAATAGAAAACACATTACAGAAATGGAGATGATTTTGATTACTTTCACGATGAACACAACCTTGAAATTGAGCTCAAAGTAGCGGAAATGTTCGATGTTTACCAATGTTCAGGAGTAAGCAAATCACACCACAAGTCCAATACACGTCAACTGGGGAGTCTAATATTCTTTCACTAGTGCACTTATATTATTTATACCATTTTTACAATAATGCAGTAGTCTGCATACCAGTAAATTTTGTATTTTTTTGTATGAATAAAAAATCAAAATAGAAAGCAATAGTAATATAAGAGGGGCCTAGAGACGTGACTAATGAACAGAGGATATGTTATTTTAGTGCCAAGAATGTCTACATTGTTTATTCTGGACCCTATTTTGAAATTGGCATCTTTTTTAATTTGTGTGAAATTGGCCAAATTGCCAATTTCTGACCACTTTACTGGGTAGTTCAAATCTGTAAATGAGCGGTTTCTTGTACTCAACTGATAGATAAAATGGAGATCTAAAGAAATAGCTATGAGTTTGGTTGACTGGAACACCTGAATTGGCTATAAACAGGGCTCAAATACGGCGAAATCGCCGATACATATATGTTGCCGGGACCGCTAACTTCACGGGAGCGTAATTCCGTGAGTTTTCGACCAAATTTCATACTTTAGGTGTCATTACCATCGGGAAAAGATTCTCTATCATTTCACAAGAAAAAATAATTTTTTTTTTTTTTAAAAATGTATCAACATAGAATGACAGTTTCAGAAAGGGGCCTGCAACAGTTAAAGGGTTAACACCCCTCCTTCAGAGTGTAGACTCTGTACTTCCCATCTCCAGGACACAAGTCCGGCCTGCCGGTTTCCCTGAATCCCTTCATAAATATTACTTTGCCCACACTCCAACAGCACGTCAAGTATTAAAATCCATTTGTCCCTATTCACTATCAAATACGCTCGTGCATGCTTGCTGGCAGTCCAAGTACCTTGCACACAAAACCTCCTTTACCCCCTCCCTCCAACCCTTCCTAGGCCGACCCTAGGAAGGCTATGAACAGCTCAAAACTCGAACAATTATGTAAGTGTACTTATGTAAGTGCTTTTGTAAGTGTATTGTTGGGGGTCTGATATGGATTAATCTAATTTACATTATCCCTTATGGGAACAATTTCGTTCAGAACTGGCACTCGTGCAGCCTTCTGGAATGAAATAAGTTCATATCCTGAGGTACCCCTGTATTATACTATTGTAATAATGTTGGTAGAATTACTGACAATATGTAAAGTAAAAGGACACAAGTGCAACTAATGTGACATTTTATTGTGGCAACGTTTCGCTCTCCAGGAGCTTTGTCAAGCCATTACAAAGAGCACATGTCTATATTTGTCTAACCTATTTTTATGTTACCCAAGTAATAGCTTTTATATCCTTTTACTCATGTATGAGTTAATTGCTCTACCCTATTGTATTACTACTACTACAACTTATGTCACTACTACTACAACTTATGTCACTACTACTATTACTACTACCACTAGTACAGTGGACCCCCGGTTCACGATATTAATCCGTTCCTGAGAGCTCATCGTAAACCAAAATTATCGGAAAGCGAATCAATTTTCCCCATAAGAAATAATGGAAATCAAATTAATCCGTGCAAGACACCCAAAAGTATGAAAAAAAATTTTTACCACATGATATATTAAGTTTAATGCAATATAATAGTTACAATAACAATAATAACAATAGAATAATCACAATAGAATAATTGACACTTACCTTTAATGAAGATCTGGTGATGATTGATGGGATGGGAGGAGGGGAGTGTGTCGAAGTTTTTAATGTTTAGAAGGGGAATCCCCCTCCATTAGGACTTGAGGTTTACCTGGAGTTTACCTGGAGAGAGTTTCGGGGGTCAACGCCCCCGCGGCCCGGTCTGTGACCAGGCCTCCTGGTGGATCAGCGCCTGATCAACCAGGCTGTTGCTGCTGGCTGCACGCAAACCAACGTACGAGCCACAGCCCAGCTGATCAGGAACTGACTTTAGAGGTAGCAAGTCCTTTTCCAGGGTTACTTCCCTTCTTCTTTTAATGCCACTAGGACCAGCTTCAGAGTCACTGGACTTCTGTCGCACAACATATCTGTCCATAGAGGCCTGTACCTCTCGTTCCTTTATGACTTTCCTAAAGTGGTTCACAACATTGTCAGTGTACAGGTTGCCAACATGGGTTGCAGTAGCTGTGTCAGGGTGATTTTCATCAAAAAAGGTTTGGACTTCAAGCCACTTTGCACACATTTCCTTAATTTCAATAGTCATTAGCATCCTTGGTCTCGATGGGTTGGCACTAGAAGCTTTCTTGGGGCCCATGGAGACTTATTTTGCAGAAACAAGCACCAAAAACAGTGATAATATGGATAATATAGAATGTACCGAATGTATCCTTAGATGCGCGCACACAGCTGGCTTGTAAACACTGGACACGTCTCGTACGAATCGTATCGCATACCGGGTTTTGTAACGGGAACCGAGGCAAATTTTTTGTGATATAATGCTTCGGATACCGATGGTTTCACGAACCGGGGGTCCACTGTATTACACCTCACTCTGAGCCTATATATACCCTCTGTGTCCATGTACTGTTTGTAACAGCTTGACAAAGTTCCTGGAGAGTGAAACATTGCCACAATAAAATGTCACATTAGTCGCACTTGTGTCCTTTTACTTTACATTATTATATTATTATTATTATATGTATTATTATTATTATTACAATATAAATAATTTTGAATTTTTATTCACACAAAAAATAGAAGATTTACTGTTATGCAGACTACTGAATTATTGTAATAACTGTATAAATAAAGTCAATCCATTCATGACTGCATATTGGAATGGAGGTGATGTCACTTGTTTACTCTTGAACATCGGCAAAAACAGAACATTTCTGCTATTTTGAGCTCATTTTCAAGGTACTTCTCCTCATGAAACCATTCAAAATCATATCTATTTCTGTAATATATCTTCCATTTTATCAAACGAGATCAAAAAATCGAGAATACAACCATAAAAAGCACACGAAAGTATCACTAAGGCGTGGCTAATTGCTGAGAAGTGAATTCCATTAAATTTATGGTCCAATTTCTTTCTTTTTTGGTGTATGTTAAGGAGCATCTTTCCATCCCACATTGCCCAAGTTTCAATAAGATAGCCCAACAAACAAATGAGATCAAGTTCCCTAGATCAAGAGCAAGAGCCCCTCACCAGTGTCAAGGAACCTCCTTTGAGGCCCACTCGCTTATGGAAATTTTTTTCACGTATGGAAGCAAAAAATCGACCGATCGACTGCTCGTGTTTGGAAAAACTTGCACGTTGATGCACTCGCAAGTGGAGGTTCCACTATTTTTTTATTAAATTCTTCAACATTATGAGCAAGTTTGTGAGCAGGGATCTCGACACTCGAAGGATTAACCTAGGTTGCCTGAAATGCTCTGCGTAACCAGGGGATTTCTACATGCATACAGTAATTTGCCAATGATGTCAGCTAGGTCTGTAATAGTTGCAGAAATTTTATTATTATTATGAACGGCATGTCAGGGTGGGCTTCAGCCAGCCAGTGATGTAGTAGCTTGCTTCTTGGGCAATGTCTGAGCCAATAAGAAGGGGGCCTGTTATGGTGGCTTAGCAGCCAATCAGCAATGTGATTCAATATCTCTGTGGTAGCATCTCAGCCAATAACAGTGTGTGCTATTTGTTTACTTTTCAGTTTGAAGCTATCACAACTGTTTCCTGCAATAATTCTGGATTATTTACCAGTTTTCAACATCACAAATGTTAATCTTATTCATCCTGTTGCTTTATTTCCACTTCACAAGCAGTGACTCTCACCCAGTTACTCAGTTGCAGCTCTTCCTTCGAAATCTGTCCAATGAAGGAAATCTTCACCTCAATAAATAACAAAAAGGCACAATACCGTGACTGGAACGATACACAAATAACCCGCACATAAAAGAGAGAAGCTTACGACGACGTTTCGGTCCGACTTGGACCATTGACAAAGTCACACTGTGACTTTGTCAATGGTCCAAGTCAGACCGAAACGTCGTCATAAGCTTCTCTCTTTTATGTGCGGGTTATTTGTGTAAATCTTCACCTCAATTCTTTGCATCTCTGAAATACCTGTACCTCTTTATTCAGCATCTCATCACTTTTACTCCTTAATCTCCACAATACTATTATTTTTAGCAAACTTCTGGTGACAGCCTTTCATCTGCTTCTATCACCAAGGTAGGGTGACCCACAAATTTTGGGACATTTTTAAGTTTTAAAACTTATGTTCTTAACATATTTCCTTCCCATATTTTTTCATCACATTGATTAGTCATTCATCTTCCTTATTACAACCATCCTCTTATAATCACTAGCTTCTGCAAGGTGAATAGCACATTAATAAATCTGATCCAAACATCTTTGTCAAATCACCTTTCTTACAATAACTGATTATTAACACTTCTTTTACTCCTATTTTTCTGGCAACACCTAAACTCATGCATCAGTTGCTCTCTTAAAACTTTTTATCCTAACACCATACAGTCTAGCAAGCTACTTACATTGTGTGCTGTGTATCTTACATAATTACTCATGGCGTAAAACTTTTTCACTACATCCTCTACATCAGTCTACAGCATTGCCTAACAATCCAAAGGTTCCATATCTGCCAACCACTTCAAAGTTACTGTTAAAAGCATCTCCTTACTTCAACCTGTTAACTGTCCGAACATAGATCTACATTTTCAATGCCAGTGCTCCGAATATTTTTGTGAAAAAAAAAAAAAGTTTTTAAATTAAAGAGATACAAGACCGAAATATAAGACCATGAAGTTGGTACCAGATGCTCACCTGAGAGCAACATAAGAGTCCTGCCGCTTGCAGAAGTGTTGCCGATATACGTACCATTTTTCTCTTTTTTTTTATTTATATTATTTTTGTCCTGATAATTACAACTTGTAGTAGTTCTTGTGATTTCATAACCAATGTTTATTCTGACAATAATATTAGGTACTGTAATAGTACTCAGTCACAAACACAATGACAGGTGAACATTTTCACCTGCCTTAATCATGTACTATTGTCTAGAAACATATACATATTTGTTTTCACTGTTACACAAACATGTCTGTCAATCTATCTGTCTCTATCTGTACCTGTCTCTATCTGTATCTGTCTTTATCCGTATCTGTATCTATCTGTATCTGTGTTTATCCATATCTATGTCTGTCTCTGTTTATCTGTCTCTGCTTATCTGTCTCTATGTTTCTCTCTCTTTCTGTCCCATGAACGTAAGAAGAACTATTTTTCACCAACAGGTATTACACATGATGCAGAGTCGTCACATCTGATTCCTGAACAGGTGAAAATGCGTATTACTTGCCAGTCATGTTTATTATGCCTTATATCTACAAGCACAGTACATGTATAGCACTGTCTGGATTTTTGGGGGGTTATCCTAGGTAATTTACACTATGTATAATAACTGTATTTATGTGTACCTGTGAGAGAGAGCCAGAGAGCCAGCCAGCCAGAGAGCCAGCCAGCCAGAGAGCCAGCCAGCCAGCCAGAGAGCCAGCCAGCCAGCCAGAGAGCCAGTCAGCCAGCCAGAGAGCCAGCCAGCCAGCCAGAGAGCCAGCCAGCCAGAGAGAGAGCCAGCCAGCCAGCCAGAGAGCCAGCCAGCCAGAGAGAGAGCCAGCCAGCCAGCCAGAGAGCCAGCCAGCCAGCCAGAGAGAGAGCCAGAGAGCCAGCCAGCCAGCCAGAGAGAGAGCCAGAGAGCCAGCCAGCCAGAGCCAGAGAGCCAGCCAGAGAGCCAGCCAGAGAGAGCCAGAGAGCCAGAGAGAGCCAGCCAGCGAGCCAGAGAGAGAGCCAGAGAGCCAGCCAGCCAGAGCCAGAGAGCCAGCCAGAGAGCCAGAGAGCCAGCCAGAGAGAGCCAGAGAGAGCCAGCCAGCAAGCCAGAGAGAGAGCCAGAGAGCCAGCCAGCCAGCGAGCCAGAGAGAGAGCCAGCCAGCCAGAGAGCCAGAGAGAGAGCCAGAGAGCCAGCCAGCCAGCCAGAGAGCCAGCCAGCCAGCGAGCCAGAGAGAGAGCCAGAGAGCCAGCCAGCCAGAGAGCCCCAGAGAGAGCCAGAGAGCCAGCCAGCCAGCCAGAGAGCCAGCCAGCCAGAGAGAGAGCCAGAGAGCCAGCCAGCCAGCCAGCCAGAGAGAGAGCCAGAGAGCCAGCCAGCCAGAGAGAGAGCCAGAGAGCCAGCCAGCCAGAGAGCCAGCCAGCCAGCCAGAGAGCCAGCCAGCCAGCCAGCCAGAGAGCCAGCCAGCCAGCCAGAGAGCCAGCCAGCCAGCCAGCCAGCCAGCCAGCCAGAGAGCCAGAGAGCCAGCCAGCCAGCCAGAGAGCCAGCCAGAGAGCCAGCCAGCCAGCCAGCCAGCCAGCGAGAGAGCCAGCCAGCCAGCCAGAGAGCCAGCCAGCCAGCCAGAGAGCCAGAGAGCCAGCCAGCCAGAGAGCCAGAGAGCCAGCCAGCCAGCCAGAGAGCCAGAGAGCCAGCCAGCCAGCCAGAGAGCCAGAGAGCCAGCCAGCCAGAGAGCCAGCCAGCCAGAGAGCCAGAGAGCCAAAGAGCCAGCCAGCCAGCAAGCCAGAGAGCGAGCCAGCCAGCCAGCCAGCCAGAGAGCCAGCCAGCCAGCCAGCCAGAGAGCCAGCCAGCCAGAGAGCCAGAGAGCCAAAGAGCCAGCCAGCCAGCAAGCCAGAGAGCGAGCCAGCCAGCCAGCCAGCCAGAGAGCCAGCCAGCCAGCCAGCCAGCCAGAGAGCCAGCCAGCCAGCCAGCCAGAGAGCCAGAGAACCAGCCAGCCAGCCAGAGAGCCAGCCAGCCAGCCAGAGAGCCAGCCAGCCAGCCAGAGAGCCAGCCAGCCAGCCAGAGAGCCAGACAGCCAGAGAGCCAGCCAGCCAGAGAGTGAGCCAGCCAGCCAGCCAGAGAGCGAGCCAGCCAGCCAGCCAGAGAGCCAGCCAGCCAGAGAGCCAGCCAGCCAGCCAGCCAGAGAGCCAGCCAGCCAGCCAGCCAGCCAGCCAGCCAGCCAGCCAGAGAGCCAGCCAGAGAGCCAGCCAGCCAGCGAGCCAGAGAGAGAGCCAGAGAGCCAGCCAGCCAGAGAGCCAGAGAGAGAGCCAGAGAGCCAGCCAGCCAGAGAGCCAGCCAGCCAGAGAGAGAGCCAGAGAGCCAGCCAGCCAGAGAGAGAGCCAGCCAGCCAGCCAGCCAGAGAGAGAGCCAGAGAGCCAGCCAGCCAGAGAGAGAGCCAGAGAGCCAGCCAGCCAGAGAGAGCCAGAGAGCCAGCCAGCCAGCCTGAGAGCCAGCCAGCCAGCCTGAGAGCCAGCCAGCCAGCCAGAGAGCCAGCCAGCCAGCCAGAGAGCCAGCCAGCCAGCCAGAGAGCCAGCCAGCCAGCCAGAGAGCCAGCCAGCCAGCCAGAGAGCCAGCCAGCCAGCCAGAGAGCCAGCCAGCCAGCCAGAGAGCCAGCCAGCCAGCCAGAGAGCCAGCCAGCCAGCCAGAGAGCCAGCCAGCCAGCCAGAGAGCCAGCCAGCCAGCCAGAGAGCCAGCCAGCCAGCCAGAGAGCCAGCCAGCCAGCCAGAGAGCCAGCCAGCCTGAACACAAATGTAGCACGTGGGTTATTATTGAGGTTTTTTATATTTCCTCGAATATTTGTGGCCACATCCATCTCAGAGCCACTAAACTCTTGGTCAACATCACTTTCATCTTAAAAGGGGAGTGTTAATAAGACATGACATCAGTGACTCCCTGGTGTTTTTCATGTTATTTGCTATAGCTGGCGCTCAATTGAACTGGTGCTCCCCCAAGGTAATAAGTGGTCCCAGATTTTTGTTAATATAGGACAGCTAATTCAGCAATCAGTTATCTGGTTCCATCAGTAATCCGGCACTTATTTCTGCTTACATAATTTCAAATTTCATCATTATACTGACTCAGAAATTGTGCAGATGGTTGTAAATCCACAGCAGCAAGCCAGTGGAGGAGAAAGCAGTGATGAAAACAAGGAAGAAGTAGTAGAGTCTCTACTGATAGGGTAATTCAGTTAACAGGTGAACTGCTAAAAGGTCTAGAGCAGTGCAGTTTTATAAGTGAACACGAAATAATGAAAGTTTACATGCTGCAGGATAAACTAATCAAAGAAAGGCCAAAATATATGAAATAGCTCAGCTTGGTTAACTTTATTAAGTGTATTCTAACCTAACCACTCCGTAATCCGGCAAACTCATTAATCTGGTACACTACAGGTCCCAGTGATGCTGGATTAGTGATGGCCGACCTGTACTGTGCACATTGAATGTTAAGACCCATTCTATACTAACCAGGCATCTCAGATCAATCGTGCCAAATTTGGAGGCAGGAAAATAAAAAGTTGATCTAAGTTTGGAGTGCTAGCAGTAAGAATGTCGATCTATATTTGGACAGTTAAGGGGTTAATGAGATCTTGACAGAAATTTTTATTATTATTATTATCATCACACTGGCCAATTCCCACCAAGGCAGGGTGGCCTGAAAAAGAAAAACTTTCACCATCATTCACTCCATCACTGTCTTGCCAGAAGGGTGCTTTACACTACAGTTTTTAAACTGCAACATTAACACCCCTCCTTCAGAGTGCAGGCACTGTACTTCCCATCTCCAGGACTCAAGTCCGGCCTGCCAGTTTCCCTGAACCCCTTCATAAATGTTACTTTGCTCACACTCCAACAGCACGTCAAGTATTAAAAACCATTCGTCTCCATTCACTCCTATCAAACACACTCACGCACGCCTGCTGGAAGTCCAAGCCCCTCGCACACAAAACCTCCTTTACCCCCTCCCTCCAACCTTTCCTAGGCCGACCCCTACCCGCCTTCCTTCCACTACAGACCGATACACTCTTGAAGTCATTCTGTTTCGCTCCATTCTCTCTACATGTCCGAACCACCTCAACAACCCTTCCTCAGCCCTCTGGACAACAGTTTTGGTAATCCCGCACCTCCTCCTAACTTCCAAACTATGAATTCTCTGCATTATATTCACACCACACATTGCCCTCAGACATGACATCTCCACTGCCTCCAGCCTTCTCCTCGCCGCAACATTCATCACCCATGCTTCACACCCATATAAGAGTGTTGGTAAAACTATACTCTCATACATTCTCCTCTTTGCCTCCAAGGACAAAGTTCTTTGTCTCCACAGACTCCTAAGTGCACCACTCACCCTTTTCCCCTTATCAATTCTATGATTCACCTCATCCTTCATAGACCCATCCGCTGACACGTCCACTCCCAAATATCTGAATACATTCACCTCCTCCATACTCTCTCCCTCCAATCTGATATCCAATCTTTCATCACCTAATATTTTTGTTATCCTCATAACCTTACTCTTTCCTGTATTCACTTTTAATTTTCTTCTTTTGCACACCCTACCAAATTCATCCACCAATCTCTGCAACTTCTCTTCAGAATCTCCCAAGAGCACAGTGTCATCAGCAAAGAGCAACTGTGACAACTCCCACTTTATGTGTGATTCTTTATCTTTTAACTCCACGCCTCTTGTCAAGACCCTCGCATTTACTTCTCTTACAACCCCATCTATAAATATATTAAACCACCACGGTGACATCACACATCCTTGTCTAAGGCATACTTTTACTGGGAAATAATTTCCCTCTTTCCTATGTACTCTAACTTGAGCCTCACTATCCTCGTAAAAACTCTTCACTGCTTTCAGTAACCTACCTCCTACACCATACACCTGCAACATCTGCCACATTGCCCCCCTATCCACCCTGTCATACGCCTTTTCCAAATCCATAAATGCCACAAAGACCTCTTTAGCCTTATCTAAATACTGTTCACTTATATGTTTCACTGCAAACACCTGGTCCACACACCCCCTACCTTTCCTAAAGTCTCCTTGTTCATCTGCTATCCTATTCTCAGTCTTACTTTTAATTCTTTCAATAATAACTCTACCGTACACTTTACCAGGTATACTCAACAGACTTATCCCCCTATAATTTTTGCACTCTCTTTTGTCCCCTTTGCCATTATACAAAGGAACTATGCATGCTCTCTGCTAATCCCTAGGTACCTTACCCTCTTCCATACATTTATTAAATAATTGCACCAACCACTCCAAAACTATATTCCCACCTGCTTTTAACATTTCTATCTTTATCCCATCAATCCCAGCTGCCTTACCCCCTTTCATTTTACCTACTGCCTCACGAACTTCCCCCACACTCACAACTGGCTCTTCCTCACTCCTACAAGATGTTATTCCTCCTTGCCCTATACATGAAATCACAGCTTCCCTATCTTCATCAACATTTAACAATTCCTCAAAATATTCCCTCCATCTTCCCAATACCTCTAACTCTCCATTTAATAACTCTCCTCTCCTATTTTTAACTGACAAATCCAGTTGTTCTCTAGGCTTCCTTAACTTGTTAATCTCACTCCAAAACTTTTTCTTATTTTCAACAAAATTTGTTGATAACATCTCACCCACTCTCTCATTTGCTCTCTTTTTACATTGCTTCACCACTCTCTTAACCTCTCTCTTTTTCTCCATATACTCTTCCCTCCTTGCATCACTTCTACTTTGTAAAAACTTCTCATATGCTAACTTTTTCTCCCTTACTACTCTCTTTATATCATCATTCCACCAATCGCTCCTCTTCCCTCCCGCACCCACTTTCCTGTAACCACAAACTTCTGCTGAACACTCTAACACTACATTTTTAAACCTACCCCATACCTCTTCGACCCCATTGCCTATGCTCTAATTAGCCCATCTATCCTCCAATAGCTGTTTATATCTTTCCCTAACTGCCTCCTCTTTTAGTTTATAAACCTTCACCTCTCTCTTCCCTGATGCTTCTATTCTCCTTGTATCCCATCTACCTTTTACTCTCAGTGTAGCTACAACTAGAAAGTGATCTGATATATCTGTGGCCCCTCTATAAACATGTACATCCTGAAGTCTACTCAACAGTCTTTTATCTACCAATACATAATCCAACAAACTACTGTCATTTCGCCCTACATCATATCTTGTATACTTATTTATCCTCTTTTTCTTAAAATATGTATTACCTATAACTAAACCCCTTTCTATACAAAGTTCAATCAAAGGGCTCCCATTATCATTTACACCTGGCACCCCAAACTTACCTACCACACCCTCTCTTAAAAGTTTTTCCTACTTTAGCATTCAGGTCCCCTACCACAATTACTCTCTCACTTGGTTCAAAGGCTCCTATACATTCACTTAACATCTCCCAAAATATCTCTCTCTCCTCTGCATTCCTCTCTTCTCCAGGTGCATACACGCTTATTATGACCCACTTCTCGCATCCAACCTTTACTTTAATCCACATAATTCTTGCATTTACACATTCATATTCTCTTTTCTCCTTCCATAACTGATCATTCAACATTACTGCTACCCCTTCCTTTGCTCTAACTCTCTCAGATACTCCAGATTTAATCCCATTTATTTCCCCCCACCGAAACTCCCCTACCCCCTTCAGTTTTGTTTCGCTTAGGGCCAAGACATCCAACTTCTTTTCATTCATAACATCAGCAATCATCTGTTTCTTGTCATCTGCACTACATCCATGCACATTCAAGCATCCCAGTTTTATAAAGTTTTTCTTCTTCTCTTTTTTAGTAAATGTCTACAGGAGAAGGGGTTACTAGCCCATTGCTCCCGGCATTTTAGTCGCCTCATATGACACGCATGGCTTACGGAGGAAAGATTCTTTTCCACTTCCCCATGAACAATAGAAGAAATAAAGAAGAACAAGAGCTATGTAGAAAAAGGAGAAAAACCTAGATGTATGTATATATATATGCATGTGCATGTCTGTGAAGTGTGACCAAAGTGTAAGTTGGAGTAGCAAGATATCCCTGTTATCTAGCGTGTTTATGAGACAGAAAAAGACACCAGCAATCCTACCATCATGCAAAACATTTACAGGTTTCTGTTTCACAGTCATCTGGCAGGACGGTAGTACTTCCCTGGGTGGTTGCTGTCTACCAACCTACCAACCTACTGAGACCTCCTATTATTCAATCCTATCCCTATTCATGTTTCAGCTTTTCCTTTCAGCTTCCATATACTGTAGGATAGGTATATACAATGCCACAGTGCCTGAAGGAATAATCCAGTCCTTTCCTTTATTACGATTTTTTTTATATATCCACAATATAAACATTATAGAAAAAAATTAATAGAGAAGGACCCCCATATCCACTGGGGATACATTCCAAGACCTACCATGGATACCTCAAACTGTGGATAGTATCAAACCCTATGAACAAGTCTTTTTGTTTACATACATACTTATGATAAAGTTTAATTTATAGATTATACAATTAGCTTTTTCACTGATGTTAAGCATTTCTTGGCTTCTCTTAGGCTTTGAAGTAATGCCAGGATCACTACTTTTGCACTTTGTGGCCATTATTAAGCAAAATTAAGGGTTATTTTTGGGCCATAGTAAATTGTGGTTAACTGAAACCATGTATACTGGATCCATGGATATGGGGGCTCTACTGTACTTGGTACTTGCATTAAAATTCTGTCATCTCCCCCTTGACCTTGATGACAATTTGAAGCAGTTTGGGCATGCTGTAACTCAAATTCCTGAAGCAATCAACAAATAGCTGGTTGACCCAAATGTCCATCTCAAAAAGAACAACAAAAAGGCACAATACCATGACTGGAACAATACACAAATAACCCACACCTAGGAGAGAGAAAAAGCTTGTGAGGACATTTCATAATCACCTGCCCCTCACCCTCTCATACCCACACATCAACTAATACTTTCTGAAAGCCACCCTCTCATTCACAGGTGACTTATACAGTGGACCCTCGGATATCGGCCATTCCGGATATTGGCCAAATCAGATTTTGGCTGCTTTTTTGGTTGAAATTCTATCCCGGATTTCAGTCAGCAACTCGGAAATCAGCTGTATTGGACATGTCCGCCCACCCACTTTCGCAAGTCTGGCTGTGTCTCTGGATGAGTGAGCAAGACTCCACGCATTCATCCAAACATTTCATTATAATCCATTGTTTTTTGTGGTTGTTTATTGAATGCAACTGCAAAATAAGCCACCATAGGCCCAAATAAAGTTCCTAGTGCCAGCCTTTTGGTAAAGAAAGTGAGAAACACGATAGAATTCAAGAAACACAATAGAATACAAGAAAGAAATTGTGGCAAAGTACAAGAGTGGTGTACATGTCTTGGAGCTTGCCAGGATGTATGGGAAATCCAAATCAACAATCACTTCCATCCTGACAAAGAAAGTAGAAATCAAGGAAGCTAATGTTGCAAAAGGGGTAAATGTGCTAACTAAACAAAGATCACCAATAATCGAAGATGTGGAGAAGTTATTGTTGGTGTGGATCAATGATAAACAATTAGCGGGAGATAGTGTTGTGGAGTCGATCATTTGTGAGAAGGCAAGGAAGCTGCATGCGGATCTCAAAGAAAACGCCTGGAACGAGTGCTGCCATTAGTAAATTTAAGGCCAGCAAAGGCTGGTTTGAGAGATTTAAGAAGTGTAGTGGCATATACAGTGTTGTAAGGCATGGTGAGGCTGCAAGTTCAGACAAATGTGCGGCTGAAGAATTCATGCATGAATTCAAGGAGTATGTAGAGGTTGAAGGATTCCTCCCCAAACAAGTGTTTAATTCTGACGAAACAGGTCTCTTTTGGAAGAAAATGCCAAAGAGGACCTACATCATGCAAGAGGAAAAGGCACTGGCAGGACACAAGCCTATGAAGGATAGGTTTACTCTTTTGTTCTGTGGTAATGCTAGTGGGGATTTCAAACTGAAGCTTTTACTGGCGTATCACTCTCAAAATTCCAGTGTTTTCAAGAAAAACAATGTTGTCAAGAGTAAATTGTGTGTGTTGTGGAAAGCTAACAGTAGGGCATGGGTCACAGGGCAAATTTTCATTGGCTGGGTCCATGAAGTGTTTGGCCCAAGTGTGAAAAAATACCTCCAGGAAAATGAATTGCTGCTCAGGCACCTCCAATGCTCCTGCTCATCCTCCAAACTTGGTAGACCAATTGTCTGTGGAGTTATGTTTTATAACAGTGAAGTTCTTACCTCCTAACACCACTTCTCTCATCCAGCCCATGGACCAGCAGGTCATTTCTAACTCCAAAAAACTAAACGAAAGCAACGTTTCAAAGGTGCTATGAAGTGATCTCGAACACTGACTTGACCCTAAGAGAGTTCTGGAGGAATCGCTTCAATATCCTCCACTGCATAAGCCTTATAGGTAAGGCTTGGTAGGGAGTGGCTTCCAGGGCTTTGAGACTCTGTTTGGAGAGAAAATTGTGGCCAGAATGTGTCCAAAAGAAGGATTTTGAAAGGTTTGAGACTGACCCTGACCCTGTGGACCCTGTGCCTGTTGTGGAATGTATTGTGGCTTTGGGAAGTCCATGGGGTTGGATGTGAGTGGCCAGGATGTGGAAGAGTTGATGGAGGACCAAAGGGAAGAGCTAACCATTGAATAACTACAAAACTTTCATCTGCAACAGCAACAAACCACAGCTAAGAAAATTGCTTCAGAGGAGGAGGGAGAGAGAGAGAGAGGGAAGAATGTGTCTTTTTCAGCAATTAACCCTCTGACGTCTCACGAGCCGGTGTTGGTCACACATTAATGTCAAAATTATAGGGGCTTCAAATCAAGCGGGAGAAAGCTGGTAGGCCCACATGTGAGAGAATGGGTCTGTGTGATCAGTGTGTGCTGTATTAAAAAAATCCTGCAGCACGCAGTGCATAATGAGGAAGAAAAAACTTAGTGTTTTTGGATTAAAACGCAGACTTTGAGATGCATTTTTGTATAGTATTTATGGTTGTATTCTAGACTTCTTGATATAATGGAAGATATATTACAGAAATAGAGATGATTTTGATTGGATTCATGAAGAAAAGGACCTTGAAATCGAGCTCAAAGTAGTGGAAATGTTCAATTTTTGTCGATGTTCAAGAGTAAACAAATGACGTCACCGTCCAATAAGTGTCCAACTAGCCATTCTAAAATGCAGTCATGAATGGGTTGACATTATTTATACAATTATTACAATAATGCAGCAGTCTGTATAACAGTAAATCTTCTATTTTTTGTGTGAATAAAAATTCAAAACAGAAAGCAAGAGTAATATAAGAGGGGCCTGGAGACATGACTAATGAACAGAGAAAATGTTATTTTAGTTCCAGGAATGTCTGCACTGTTTATTCTGGACCCTGTTTTGAAATTGGCATCTTTTTTAATTTGGGTGAAATTGGCCAAATTGCCTACTTCTGACCACTTTATTGGGTAGTTGAAACTGGTAAATGGGCGGTTTCTTGTACTCAGTCGATAGAACAAATGGAGTTCTAAAGAAACAGCTATGAGTTTGCTTGACTGGAACAATGGAATTGGCCAAGTGAAATCGTTGATGCGTATATATAGCCGAGATCGCTAACTTCACAAGAGCGTAATTGCAAAAGTTTTCCATCAAATTTCATACTTTTGGGGTCATTACCACCAGGAAAAGATTCTCTATCATTTCATAAGAATTTTTTTTTTTCGAATATTTTGCAACAGACACACACTCCACATGTGTGCAAAGTGGAGTGAGTTGCAAAGTTTTGTGGAGAAATATCACCCTGACCAAGCTCAAACAAGCCATATCTGCAATATGTTCAGTGACAAAACCTTGTCCCACTTCAGGCAAATCTTAAAGAAAAGCCAGAAACAGACCTCTCTGGACAGTTTTTTTGTGCAACAGGGGTACAGTGACTCAAGATGGTCCTAGTAGCAGTAAAAGACAAAGAAGGGAAGTAACCCCAGAGTGGGTTTTGATACCTGAAGTCCTTATGGAGGGGGATTCCCCTTCCAAACACTCTCTCCTCCCTCTCCCCTCACCTTCTTCCATATGCCAACAAGAGTCTTCAATAAAGGTATGTAATGTTCATTTATTATTAAAATTAGTGCTTCATATTTCTTTCTCATTGTTTTATGTATGTAAAACTATAATTAATCTTTAAAAAATGTATTTTTTGTTAATATTTTTGGGTGTCTGGAACGGATTAATTGTTATTTTTTTTTTATTATCACACTGGCCGATTCCCACCAAGGCAGGGTGGCCCGAAAAAGAAAAACTTTCACCATCATTCACTCAATCACTGTCTTGCCAGAAGGGCACTTAACACTACAGTTTTTAAACTGCAACATTAACACCCCTCCTTCAGAGTGCAGGCACTGTACTTCCCATCTCCAGGACTCAAGTCCGGCCTGACGGTTTCCCTTCATAAATGTTACTTTGCTCACACTCCAACAGCATGTCAAGTATTAAAAACCATTTGTCTCCATTCACTCCTATCAAACACACTCACGCATGCCTGCTGGAAGTCCAAGCCCCTCGCACACAAAACCTCCTTTACCCCCTCCCTCCAACCTTTCCTAGGCCGACCCCTACCCCGCCTTCCTTCCACTACAGACTGATACACTCTTGAAGTCACTCTGTTTCGCTCCATTCTCTCTACATGTCCGAACCACCTCAACAACCCTTCCTCAGCCCTCTGGACAACGGTTTTGGTAATCCCGCACCTCCTCCTAACTTCCAAACTACGAATTCTCTGCATTATATTCACACCACACATTGCCCTCAGACATGACATCTCCACTGCCTCTAGCCTTCTCCTCGCTGCAACATTCATCACCCATGCTTCACACCCATATAAGAGCGTTGGTAAAACTATACTCTCATACATTCCCCTCTTTGCCTCCAAGGACAAAGTTCTTTGTCTCCACAGACTCCTAAGTGCACCACTCACCCTCTTCCCCTCATCAATTCTATGATTCACCTTATCTTTCATAGACCCATCCACTGACATTAATTCTCATGGGAAATATTTCGGCTTTCAGCCTTTTTGGATTTAGGCCAATCTTCTGGAACGGATTATGGCCGATAACCAAGGCTCCACTGTATTGTCCAAGATGGACTGAAACATCGTCTTAGAGCTTTTCTCTCTGCTATGTGTAGGTTATTTGTGTATTGTCCTTGATCACTTACTGAAGGCATAAGATGGCTGAAATGTGGAATGATTCCTTCATTTTCATAATATTCCAAGCATTCTCAATAGGACTGAAGTCTGGACTATTCCTGGCAAGTGTAAAACCTGAATATTTTTCTCAGCAAGCCATTTGGTTGCATTTTTGGCCTTGTGATGGGGGGGGGGGTTATCATGCATGAAGGTGGCATGGCCTCCATTATAAAGAGTATAAAGCAGTCCAAATTCGTATTGTATATTTGATACTATACTTCTTCAATGTTTTCTGGAGAGAACTGCCAACTCTCTGAGTTAATATAAAAGACTGCAGTATGTATCACCTCTCAGTGCACTTGCATATGGCAGTGAGATAAGGTGTTCTGTTGCACTGCTCTACTCTTAATTTCCCAGGATTTAGAGCTGTATAATTTTCTGCTGAATAGTGAGGAAAAAGCCTAAATCTTGGGTGAGAGGCAACAATAAGTCACCTGAGGGGAATCTGTCATCGTACTGGACAAGCAAGGCCAAGGAAGACACCTAAACACACAGATAACTTCCTACACAAAGTACTACGTAGAAATTCACATATGACTGCATCACAGCTCTGAGAAATGTATCCTGAACTCCTCAATTCAGTGAATCCCTCACCGCTTGCAGAAGAACCTCCACCTACCACATCATGTTGCAGGAAACCCCCTACTCATACCCAGTATGAAGGAATGCCTACAGTTTTCTAGGAAATATGCATAAATGAGGATCTTACAAAATGTTGAAAAACTAACTGGATGAACTATAAGAATGGCCCAGTATGTGGCTACCCAAACTCATTTCTAATAAGTGCAAGGTGATAAGGTAGGAAGAAAAGCCAGAAGTACCATACTACCTGAGAGAGAAGCAGCTGCTAGCTTCAGAGAATAAAAACACACATGAGCAAAGCAAAGTCAATTACCCAAGATTTACCAACAATACTCAGCTGTGCATACATTGTTCGTAAAGAAGAGATTTCAGGAATCTTTAAAATACTTTTGGTAATACCACACACAAGACCAATAATACTATTGAGCAGCACCAGAATAAAACCTTCATCCACTCAGGAAATTATAAATAGTGTATCCAGAGACCTGTCACCAGCGTAATTATTGAAATACAACTTCAGTTCTGAGGTCAGGCATATTTTTAAGACTGTTATTTCTACAATATTATTTATTTACCCAAAGTAATATTCATATTTGTAAAAAAGAATGAGCAAAGACTGAAGGATATCTAATGAACATTTTCAACAAAATTTTATAGTTGTGCTTCAATTTAGGGGTCTTGCCCCCAAACTTAAACAAAAACCTCAAAAACCTGTCAATATTCCAAATTACTAATGGGAGACACTTTAGTAAAATGCTGAATAGCTTAAAGCTGCAAATTTAGTGCTGTGCCACAAATATGTAATGCAGACAATACCATTCTTCATCATATTAATTTGCTTCTCTTCCTCAATTTTATCCATGTTAACTTTTTATACATTCTGCACAACAAAACTTCCACTGTTCTGGAAAGTTCCTTGCAATAACTTGCACTTTTTTTTTTTTTTTACAATTTCCTTCTTTACTGCTCTATTTAAGAACTGTCATTTGTTGCACTTTCCACTTCTCCACTTTTTGCCATATTCACATAGATCAATTTTTGCTTCTGCAATTCCAATTAAAAAGTGTGTATATGTAAACTTATAGGAACAATGATCCATGATATACAGAATGATTAATGAAAGCTTGTTTTTCTCCAAGAGCTTTCACTATCACAATAGTACACCGATACAAGCCTATTCCCTTGTATTAACCTAACACTGAAAACAAAAAATATTTATCTCCATGTATCATACACCCCCATATGCACATACTTGTGACCATTTTTCCTGAGGTTTTTTCCACTCTTCAGGTCCACCCATGGCCTCTAATTCACAACTGTCCGAACACTATGTAACACCTTAACCACAACCATGCAACAAGTGTAATACATGTACAACAAACACTCCCACACACTGACAACAAACTAAACTGATCCAAGCTTGGGACCTTCAAGATGGAAACATAATTAGCTCTCGAGATTACTTTAAAAATAAACTACAAGTTAATATGCAAGTTTTATTTAAAAAAAAAAAAAAAGTCATTGGAAATAATATTTGACATACCTTTTCCACTTTCTCAAAATTATAAGACCTCATCTGAAAAGATAAAAAAAAAATATTAATAGATGCAGAAAATGTTGGATTTAGCATAAAAAAAATAGTGTATAGAGTAGAAATAATTTATGAACAATTAGCTCTTGTAACACATTTGGCAGATATCTCCAGTCTCACTATCTCTCAGCATCTTTTATTTATTTTATTTTATTTAGTAATTTAAGCATACAAACAGAGGTACAAAAAATACAGGTAAGAGCAGCATGCCAAAGCCACTTATATGCATAGCATTACGGGCTGGCTTAAAATTAACTTAAGATTAACTAAGCAATGATGAAATCAGGGATAAAACATTATTGTAAACAGATAACTATAAAGCACAAATGAGTATTACAAAGACAGGTCATATGGTTGCTTGCATTGCTGTACATTCAGTCGAATGGAGTATTCTGTTAGGTAGTGTATTTAAAAAAATAATAAAGTTAGATTGGGTCCTAGGTTTAACATTTGTGTGATATAATTGTGAGTAACATATAGGATATACAATTTATAAGGTTCAGTTATTCAGTATTTATTTGGTTTTGAGTGAGTAAGTGATCTTTGAGAAGAGACTTGAATTTGTAAACAGGTAGTGTTTCTTTTATATTTACAGGTAATGAATTCCAGATTTTAGGGCCTTTTATGTGCATTGAGTTTTTGCATAGCGTGAGATGGACACGAGGAACATCAAAGAGTGATCTGTGCCTTGTGTTATGGTCATGTGTTCTGTTGAGGTTGGCAAGGAGATGTTTGAGGGGAGGGTTAATATCAGAGTTAAGTGTTCTATGTATGTAATAGGTGCAATAATAAGTATGGATGTTTTGTATGGTGAGTAGGTTGAGTGTTTTGAATATTGGTGGAGTGTGTTGCCTGTAGTGAGAATTTGTTATCATTCCAACTGCAGCCTTTTGTTGGGTAATTAGTGGTCTGAGATGGTTAATTGTTGTTGAGCCCCATGCACAAATTCCATAGGTGAGATAGGGGTAAATAAGAGAGTGATAAAGGGCCAGGAGGGCTGACTGTGGAACATAGTACCGTATCTTCGATAGTATGCCTACAGTCTTGGAGATTTTCTTAGAAATTTGTTGTATATGTGTATGAAATTTGAGTCTATTATCGAGGTGGATTCCTAGGAATTTTCCCTCTGTTAGCTTTGTGATAGATGATCCGTTTATTGTTATGTTAAGAGGTACATCTGTAGCTCTGTTGCCAAACTGAATGAAGTAGGTTTTGTCAATGTTTAGTGTAAGTTTGTTAGTCCTCATCCAGGTAGATATTTTCTGTAATTCGGTGTTTACAGTATTGGCTAGCGTGACTGGGCTCGGGTGAGAGAAGACGTATGTAATGTCATCTGCAAAAAGTGTGGGTTTGAGTAATTGCGAAGCATTTGGTAGGTCATTTATGTATAGGAGAAAGAGAAGAGGGCCAAGGACACTTCCCTGTGGGACACCAACTGTAATTGGTTGTGCGGAAGAGCTTGCCCCATTTGCGTACACATATTGACTTCTGTTGCTGAGGTAAGACTTGAGGTAGTTGAGGGAGTGCCCTCTAATACCATAGTGTGACAATTTTACATGGAGCAAGTCATGGTCAACTGTATCAAAAGCTTTACGTAAGTCAATGAAGATCCCCAGTGGGAATTCTTTTTTCTCTATTGCAGTGTATATATGTTCTAGCATATGTATAATAGCATCATTAGTATTTTTATTAGGCCTGAATCCAAATTGGCAGGGGTTGAGAATGTTATGGGAGATGAGGTAGGAGTAGATTCGTTTATGAATTAATTTTTCGAAGATTTTTGAGAGAGGGTGTAAATTGGATATTGGCCTATAGTTATTCAACTCTGTTTGGTCTCCTCCTTTATGGATCGGGGTGACCCTTGCTATTTTGAGAACTGTAGGGAAGGTGGAGGATTCAATGGATTTGTTAAAAAGTGTTGCAATGATTGGTGATAGTACTTGTGACGCTTTTTTGTATATAAAGGGTGGTAAGGTATTTAAATCTCCTGCCTTGTTTTTCAGTGCATTGATAATAAGGGAGACTTCGTATGGGTTAGTCGGAGCTAGGAACAGTGTGTTCGGGTAGTTGCCAGTGAGGTAGTCATTTGGTGGGGTATCTGAGCTTGGGATTTTATTGGCAAGGTTTTGACCTATAGTGGAGAAGAAATCATTGAGTCTGTTTGCTGTTTCTGTTGGTGGAAGTTGGGGTTCATCTGATTTTGCTAATTTTATTTCGCTATTTCGTGATATCTTTTTTGTTCCCAGAATTTCTGATAGGGTCTTCCAGGTCTTTTTTATATCACCTCGTAAGTTGGATAATCTGTTCTCATAATACAATTTTTTTGCCCTTCTTATCAGGCTGGTTAGGATTGACGAGTAACGTTTTGTTTGGTCTCTGGTTATGTGACCCATTCTGTACTGTTTTTCATATCGGTGTTTTGTATTTATGGATTTGAGAATGCTGGGTGTTAGCCAGGGACTGTTCAGTCTCTTAGCTGTCATCTGTTTAGTTTTTTTAGGGCAGTGCTTGTTATAAAGGTATTGGGTCTTTTTTAGAAAATTTTTAAAACATTCGTCAATATCTGTATAGATTTCTAGCTCAGTGTGCCAGTCAATGTTTGTTACTGCTGTTGTGAAGTTATTAATGGCTGCCTCATTGTGAAGTCTTCAGAACTACCATTAAAAACACCACCTTTCTTTAATATATTCTAACAGCTAAATATGATAATTTTGTTAACATCCTACACAATTCTCTCAACTATGAACATAAAAACCTATATATTCTTATTCTCATTACCACAAGCATATGAAAAATTATATACAGCCTCTCCTCACTTAACAATAGAGTTCCATTCCTAAGACCATGTCAATAAACGAATCTGTGGCTAAGTGAGGAGCATGTTATAATGATAGTGGGTTTATGTCAACCATCTTTGATATTGTTTTAATGTCACCTCTGCACCTGTAATCTGCACCTGTAATGTCACCTCTCATCTGTAAAAGAGTACATTGCTAAATGAGGAGAGGCTGTATTCTTACTCTCATTACCTGTAATCCTCACAATTAAATATGATGAATGTATTAAAAAATGTGCTAACATGACAAGGAAGTCTCAACTGCTGTAATCATAATCCAACCAGCAATCCTTACAACAATTAAAATACAGTGGAACCTCAAATTTCGAACGTATCGCTTATCGAACTCTTCACCTTTTGACTGCTTTTTTCGAACCAACTTTGTCCCTATTATCGAACTCGCCCCTTCTTTCGAACTGCCGGGTACCGGACCTGTCCACCAGCCCACTCTGTCTGCGTCTCTGTGCAGGCACCGTGAGCCAGTCTAGCTTTGTTCATGCTTGAGTGAACACTAACCTACGGTCTCATTCAAACATTTTATGATTAATTCATTGTGTTTAGTGCTTGTGAGACTGTGAAATAAGCTACCATGTGCCCAAAGAAACTTGCTAGTGGTACCCCTGTGGAAAAAAAAGTGAGAAACACCATAGATGTGAAGAAGGAAATAATACAGAAGTATGAGAGTGGTGTGCAACTTGTCGAGCTTGCCAGGAGGTACGGGAAAAACAAGTCGACCATCGCTTCTATCCTGGCAAAGAAAGAACAAATCAAGGAAGCTGATGTTGCGAAAGGTGTTGATTTTTATTATTATTATTATCACACTGGCCGATTCCCACCAAGGCAGGGTGGCCCGAAAAAGAAAAACTTTCACCATCATTCACTCCATCACTGTCTTGCCAGAAGGGTGCTTTACACTACAGTTTTTAAACTGCAACATTAACACCCCTCCTTCAGAGTGCAGGCACTGTACTTCCCATCTCCAGGACTCAAGTCCGGCCTGCTGGTTTCCCTGAATCCCTTCATAAATGTTACTTTGCTCACACTCCAACAGCATGTCAAGTATTAAAAACCATTTGTCTCCATTCACTCCTATCAAACACGCTCACGCATGCCTGCTGGAAGTCCAAGCCCCTCGCACACAAAACCTCCTTTACCCCCTCCCTCCAACCTTTCCTAGGCTGACCCCTACCCCGCCTTCCTTCCACTACAGACTGATACACTCTTGAAGTCATTCTGTTTCGCTCCATTCTCTCTACATGTCCAAACCACCTCAACAACCCTTCCTCAGCCCTCTGGACAACAGTTTTGGTAATCCCGCACCTCCTCCTAACTTCCAAACTACGAATTCTCTGCATTATATTCACACCACACATTGCCCTCAGACATGACATCTCCACTGCCTCCAGCCTTCTCCTCGCTGCAACATTCATCACCCATGCTTCACACCCATATAAGAGCGTTGGTAAAACTATACTCTCATACATTCCCCTCTTTGCCTCCAAGGACAAAGTTCTTTGTCTCCACAGACTCCTAAGTGCACCACTCACTCTTTTTCCCTCATCAATTCTATGATTCACCTCATCTTTCATAGACCCATCTGCTGACACGTCCACTCCCAAATATCTGAATACATTCACCTCCTCCATACTCTCTCCCTCCAATCTGATATTCAATCTTTCATCACCTAATCTTTTTGTTATCCTCATAACCTTACTCTTTCCTGTATTCACCTTTAATTTTCTTCTTTTGCACACCCTACCAAATTCATCCACCAATCTCTGCAACTTCTCTTCAGAATCTCCCAAGAGCACAGTGTCATCAGCAAAGAGCAGCTGTGACAACTCCCACTTTGTGTGTGATTCTTTATCTTTTAACTCCACGCCTCTTGCCAAGACCCTCACATTTACTTCTCTTACAACCCCATCTATAAATATATTAAACAACCACGGTGACATAACACATCCTTGTCTAAGGCCTACTTTTACTGGGAAAAAATTTCCCTCTTTCCTACATACTCTAACTTGAGCCTCACTATCCTCGTAAAAACTCTTCACTGCTTTCAGTAACCTACCTCCTACACCATACACCTGCAACATCTGCCACATTGCCCCCCTATCCACCCTGTCATACGCCTTTTCCAAATCCATAAATGCCACAAAGACCTCTTTAGCCTTATCTAAATACTGTTCACTTATATGTTTCACTGTAAACACCTGGTCCACACACCCCCTACCTTTCCTAAAGCCTCCTTGTTCATCTGCTATCCTATTTTCCGTCTTACTCTTAATTCTTTCTATTATAACTCTACCATACACTTTACCTGGTATACTCAACAGACTTATCCCCCTATAAATTTTGCACTCTCTTTTGTCCCCTTTGCCTTTATACAAAGGAACTATGCATGCTCTCTGCCAATCCCTAGGTACCTTACCCTCTTCCATACATTTATTAACCCTTTCAGGGTCCGTCCCATAGATCTACGGCTTTACGTTCAGGGTCCAAACCGTAGATCTACGCCATGAGCTCAGCTCACTCTGATAAACTGTGAGTGGTACATTTGGGCCTAGATATGAGAGAATACATCTATGTGGTATGTGTGCACCACATAAAACAGATCCTGCAGCACACTGTGTATAATGAGAGAAAAAAAATGAAATCATGATTTTTCGATTAAAACAGCAACTTTGCAGTGTTTTTTCGTATGTTTTTTATAGTTGTATTTGCGATTTCTTGGTCTCATTTGATAGAATGGAAGACATATTACAGAAATAGAGATGATTTTGATTGGTTTTAGCATTGGAAATGGCTTGAAACTGAGCTCAAAGTAGCGGAAATGTTAAATTTTTGCCGATATTCAAGAGTAAACAAACGACCTCACACGTCTAATACACGTCAGCTGGTGGGTCTAATATACATTCACAAATATGGTGATGATATTTATACAATTATTACAGTATTGCATAAGAGTAAATCTTCTATTTTTTGGTGTGAATAAAAATTCATTATGTGAATAAAAAATCAAAATGGAATTTGTAAAGCCTCAAAACATAACTAATGAACAGAGGAAATGTTAGTTTAGTGCCAGGAATGCCTACAATGTTTATTCTGAACCCTATTTTGAAATTGGAATATTTTGAACTTTGTGTTAAATTGGCCAAATTAACAAATTCCGATCACTTTATTTTGTAGTTGAAACAGTTGACTTGGCGATTTCTTGTGCTCATTCGATAGAATAGAAGTAATACTAGTGAAATAGCTAAGAATTTGGTTGATTGGAATAATGTAATTGGCCTAAAATGGGAGTCAAATTCGGCAAAATCGCCGATTCGTAAATATCGCTGACACATCAAAATTCGCGAGAGCATAATTTCGTCAATTTTCCACCAAATTTCGTACTTTTTGTTTTATTACCTTCACAAAAAGATTTTCTACGATTTCATAAGAAAAAATAATTTTTTTTTTTGAAAATTCTTGGACACTGGTGCGTGACTCCAGATTTGGGCCTTGGACCCTGAAAGGGTTAACAATTCCTCAAAATATTCCCTCCATCTTCCCAATACCTCTAACTCTCCATTTAATAACTCTCCTCTCCTATTTTTAACTGACAAATCCATTTGTTCTCTAGGCTTTCTTAACTTGTTAATCTCACTCCAAAACTTTTTCTTATTTTCAACAAAATTTGTTGATAACATCTCACCCACTCTCTCATTTGCTCTCTTTTTACATTGCTTCACCACTCTCTTAACCTCTCTCTTTTTCTCCATATACTCTTCCCTCCTTGCATCACTTCTACTTTGTAAGAACTTCTCATATGCTAACTTTTTCTCCCTTACTACTCTCTTTACATCATCATTCCACCAATCGCTCCTCTTCCCTCCTGCACCCACTTTCCTGTAACCACAAACTTCTGCTGAACACTCTAACACTACATTTTTAAACCTACCCCATACCTCTTCGACCCCATTGCCTATGCTCTCATTAGCCCATCTATCCTCCAATAGCTGTTTATATCTTACCCTAACTGCCTCCTCTTTTAGTTTATAAACCTTCACCTCTCTCTTCCCTGATGCTTCTATTCTCCTTGTATCCCATCTACCTTTTACTCTCAGTGTAGCTACAACTAGAAAGTGATCTGATATATCTGTGGCCCCTCTATAAACATGTACATCCTGAAGTCTACTCAACAGTCTTTTATCTACCAATACATAATCCAACAAACTACTGTCATTTCGCCCTACATCATATCTTGTATACTTATTTATCCTCTTTTTCTTAAAATATGTATTACCCATAACTAAACCCCTTTCTATACAAAGTTCAATCAAAGGGCTCCCATTATCATTTACACCTGGCACCCCAAACTTACCTACCACACCCTCTCTAAAAGTTTCTCCTACTTTAGCATTCAGGTCCCCTACCACAATTACTCTCTCACTTGGTTCAAAGGCTCCTATACATTCACTTAACATCTCCCAAAATCTCTCTCTCTCCTCTGCATTCCTCTCTTCTCCAGGTGCATACACGCTTATTATGACCCACTTCTCGCAGGTGTTGATATGCTAACCAAAAAAAGACCATAGACAATCGATCAGGTTGAGAAGTTGTTGCTGGTGTGGATCAAGGATAAAGAGATGGCAGGTGATAGTGTTTCCGAGACAATTATTTGTGAAAAGGCAAGGAAGTTGCATGCCGATTCAAAGATTAAGGAGATTTGTGCCAAGTGGAATGATGTCCAAATGTTTGTGGAGAAGTACCACCCTGAGCAAGCTGAAACAAGCCATCTTTGCAACAAGTTCAGTGACAGAACCATGTCCCATTTTAAGGAAATCTTAAAGAGGCACCAGAAAGAGGACTGTGGACAGTTATTTTGTGAGACAGGGGTCCAGTGACTCTCAAGCTGGTCCTAGTGGTATTAAAAGACAGAGAAGGGAAGTAACCCCAGAGAGGGCTTTGAAACCTAAAGTCCTTATGGGGGGGATTCCCCTTCCAAACAATAACCCCAACTCCCTCTCTCCTCCTCCCGGGATATCTTCTTGATGCCATCACCAATCTTCAATAAAGGTAAGTAAAAATGTTATTTTATATATTTTTTTTAAATTTATTAATAATTGTACACTATATTTATTGTTTTTATGCAAAACTGTAATGTAATACTATCTATAAAATGCATTTTTTTGTGAATATTTCTGGGTTTCTGGAACGGATTAATTGTATTTCCATTATTTCTTATGGGAAATATTGCTTCGCCTTTCAAACTTTTTGACTTTAGAACTAGCTCCTGGAATGGATTAAGTTCAAAATTTGAGGTTCCACTGCATATAAATGCATTATAAAATGTGCTAATATGCTAATGCATTCTCTTATGTTCCTTGTACAGTGGACCCCCGACATTCGATGGCATCGACATTTGATAAATCCGACATTCGATGCATTTTAAAGCAAAAATTTCGCCTTGACATTCGATGGAAAACCCGACATTCGATACGATTCGTACGAGACGTGTCCACGTGTGCCCTGAACTGCCACGTGTGTGCCAGTGTTTACAAGCCAGCCAATGCGCACGCATCTAAGGATACATTCGGTACATTCCATATTATCCATATCACTGTTTTTGGTGCTTGTTTCTGCAAAATAAGTAGCCATGGGCCCCAAGAAACCTTCTAGTGCCAACCCTTCGAGAAAAAAGGTGCTAATGACAATTGAAATGAAGAAAGAGATAATTGCAAAGTACGAAAGTGGAGTGCGTGTGTCAGAGTGCATGATGATTTGGTAAAGAAATTGCCTGCAACTAGTGGTGTTGCGAGTGAATTTAAGGCCAGCAAAGGTTGGTTTGAAAGATTTAAGAATCGTAGTGGCATACACAGTGTGGTAAGGCATGGTGAGGCTGCCAGTTCAAGTCCTAATGGAAGGGGATTCCCCTTCTAAACACTAACACCATCCACACTCTCCCCTCCTCCCATCCCATCAATCACCACCAGATCTTCATTAAAGGTAAGTGTCAATTATTCTATTGTTATTAATCTATTGTTATTGTTATTGTAATTATTCTATTGCATTAAACTTAATATTTCATGTGGTAATTTTTTTTTTTCATACTTTTGGGTGTCTTGCACGGATTAATTTGATTTCCATTATTTCTTATGGGGAAAATTAATTCGACTTTCGATATTTTCGACATTCGATGAGCTCTCAGGAACAGATTAATATCAAATGTTGGGGGTCCACTGTAATTTCTAAATTTATTTTTATGAGTGCATAAGAGACTGTATACGCATAAGCAATCAAAATACACCTACCATCCGACTTACGGCCTGCTCGACTTACGACCACTCGACTTACGACCACTCGACTTACGACCGTGTTTTTTATGCCAAATTTCTGGGAAATAAACAACTATTTGTGTTGTACACAGTGTTTATCCTAAACCTTACAGTATAAAATACAGTACTAACAGCATAAAAAGTAAAGTAAAGCATGAAATACCAAAATAAAACAATAAAATAAAGTCATTACAAAAATGTGATGTTGATATTCAGTAGTAAAGTTCGACTTATGACCATTTCGACTCAAGACCGGTTTCTCAGAACTGAACTCAGTCGTAAGTCGGATGGTAGGTGTAGTTATTGTTTTATTAGCCTTAAGATAGGCTTAAGTTTGCCTGAAATGCTCTGCATACAAAGGGGCTTTCTGCATGCACACCTAAATGTCACCCACCTCTGTACAACCATTGTATCAAGCTGAAATAAAGATTATGATTATATTTGCCTTACTGATTAACCCTTGTGGTGTCAATTAGTTACATTACAGCTTAGAAGCCAGTGTCAGACCTGTAGTACTACATCATGAGCTCAGCTCACTCAGAGAAGCTTTACTGTTTTTTTTATTAACACATCAGCCGTCTCCCACCAAGGCAGGGTGGCCCGAAAAAGAAAAACTTTCATCATTCACTCCATCACCATCTTGCCAGAAGCGTGCTTACACCACAATTATGAAACTGCAACATTAATACCTCTCCTTCAGAGTACAGACACTGTACAGTGGACCCCCGCATACCGTTGGCATCACATACCGTTTATTCCGCATACCGCTCACTTTAATCGCAAAAATTTTGCCTCGCATACCGCTCAAAAACCCGCTCACCGCTGTTCGTCCGAGACGCGTCCAATGTGCGCCTTAGCCAGCCTCACATGTTCCGCCGGTGGCATTGTTTACCAGCCAGCCTCCGTGGTAGCATCCAAGCATACAATCGTAACATTTCGTATTATTACAGTGTTTTTGGTGATTTTATCTGGAAAATAAGTGACCATGGGCCCCAAGAATGCTTCTAGTGCCAACCCTACAGCAATAAGGGTGAGAATTACTATAGAGATGAAGAAAAAGATCATTGATAAGTATGAAAGTGGAGTGCGTGTCTCCGAGCTGGCCAGGTTGTATAATAAACCCCAATCAACCATCGCTACTATTGGTGGTACAGCTGCTGCTGCTGCTGCTGCTGCACTGTCAGCTGCTGCTGCTGCTGTAGCATCGTCTGCTGCTGCTGCTGTAGCATCGTCTGCTGCTGCTGTAGCATCGTCTGCTGCTACTGTAGCATCGTCTGCTGCTGCTGTAGCACTGTCAGCTGCTGCTGCTGCTGCTGTAGCATCGTCTGCTGCTGCTGTAGCATCTTCTGCTGCTGCTGTAGCATCTTCTGCTGCTGCTGTAGCATCGTCTGCTGCTGCTGTAGCACTGTTGTTGGTGTGGCTTATTGAGAATATACCAAGAAACAATTAACCCCAGAGGATTTGCCACCCAGGATAACCCAAAAAAGTCAGTGTCATCGAAGACTGTCTAACTTATTTCCATTGGGGTCCTTAATCTTGTCTCCCAGGATGCAACCCACACCAGTCGACTAACACCCAGGTGAACAGGGAAAAATGCCTGGAACTAGTGCTCATATTGGTGAATTTAAAGCCAGCAAAGGTTGGTTTGAGAGATTTAAGAATCGTAGTGACATACACAGTGTGATAAGGCATGTTCTGGAAGAAAATACCAAACAGGACCTACAGTACTCAGGAGGAAAAGGCACTCCTAGGACACAGTGTCTCATCAGTCATTGCTGCATCTTCAATAAAGGTAAGTGTCATTTATTCTTCATTTAGTAGACTAGTACATGCACAATATATACTGTGCATGTACTACTCTACTATTGTGCATGTATCCTTCTCTTTGTGTGTAGGAAAATGTATATTTCACGTGGTAAAAAAAATTTTTTCATACTTTTGGGTGTCTTGCACGGATTAATTTGATTTCCATTATTTCTTATGGGGAAAATTCATTCGCATACCGATTATTTCGCATACCAATGAGCCCTCTTGCACGGATTAAAATCGGTATGTGGGGGTCCACTGTACTTCCCATCTCCAGGACTCGAGTCTGGCCTGCTGGTTTCCCTGAATCCCTTCATGAATGTTACCTTGCTCACACTCCAACAGCACATCAAGCCCTAAAAACCATTTGTCTCCATATGCTCCTACCTAACATGCTCATGCATGCTTGCTGGAAGCCCAAGCCCCTTGCACACAAAACCTCCTAAATATAAGAGAAAGAGTTTATGCAGTGAGTGTGCACCATATAAAAAAAAATCCTGCAGCACGCAGTGCAAAATGAGAAAAAACTGGCAGTGTTTTTGGTTTAAAATAGCAACTTCATGGTGTATTTTCCTGTGGGTTTTATAGTTAGAAAATATATTACAGAAATAGAGATGATTCTGATTAGTTTCAGGACAAAGTAGCCTGGAAATGAGCTCAAAGTAGCGGACATGTTCAATTTTTGCCAATATTCCAGAGTACACAAATGACATCACTTGTCCAATACACGTCCAACTGGCCAGTCTAATATGCATCTAAGAATGCCGTGGCATTAATTATACAATTACAGCCTCTCCTCACTTATCAACGTACTCATTTACCAATGACTCAGACTTACAACGGGCTCTCTGACCTGTATGCATACCAAAATAATGTATATTAGAGCTGATTTCCTCTATTCTGTTTATTACAATATAAACATTTAAAAATATACAAAAAATGTTATAAATGGTGCAAAGGTGACATTAAAACAATAGCAAAGATGGCTGACACAAACCCATTACCATTATACTATGCTCTTTGCTCAGCGACGAGTTCATTTACCGACGTGGTCTTAGGGACGGAACTTCGTCATTAAGTGAGGAGAGGCTGTACTACAATGATGCAGTAGACTGCATAACAGTAAATCTTCTATTTTTTGTACGAATAAAAACTAAAAATGGAAAGCGTGCGTAATACAATAGATGTCTATTAACCCTTTGACTGTCACAGGCCCCTTTCTGAAACTGTCTTTCTGTCACAAAATATTCAAAAAAAAATAAAATTTCCTTACCAAAATGTTAGGATTATTTTACAGTGTGTTTTAAGCCTAAAAAAAATGTTTTGCCATCAGTACTTCCGAGATACAGAGGCACAAAATTGGCAGAAAATGAGCAGCGTATGCCTGGCAGTCTTAAAGCTTGTGATGAAATTCAGCTGGGCTTGTGAGGTCTCTTGGGAGACCTAATTTAACCAATTATATGGTCACACCTTGCCTTGGCAAATGTCTGTAGCCACGCCCACGTCTGAGGTCTTTTGTTCTTTACGGCGTCAGACCTAGGCGTCAGGTCGTACACGTGGTTGTGGAGGGTGCTTGGACCACCATAAAAGCCCAAGGAAGAGCATGATCAGGAGATTCGAGCGGAGCTGCTGCTGGGGTGCAGAGCTCCTGAGCAGAGACTTCGAGCGGAGCTGCTGCTGGGGTGCAGGGCTCGGGAGAAGGCTGCTGAAGTCTCTGGAGGAGACTGTTGGAGGCATTGGGCAGAGTACTGGCTTGGCGCAGTACTCGTGCTGTGTAGGTCTTGGGACCTGTGGCTTAGTTCCTGTGATGAACTGCCCTCTGAACTATATTGTAAGTTACATTCATTTTGGTCAAGTTGATTGTGTTCCCTGTCTCACTGCTTATGTGTACCACCCCATTTATCTAAACCACAATAATGCTCTGTTCCCAAATATATTATTGTACAAAGACTTAATAATAAACTGTGTTTGAGTAGAATAGTAATATTCACTTTCCCCGTTATTTTCTCCATTTATTTATGTTTAGTTAAAGTAGTGAGAGGGTGAGTAGTGTAGTGTGGCGGGTAGAGTAATGAGAGGTGAAGGTGTAGTCACCAGTGACCTCACATTACCTACCTACCTCCGCATACCTCACTCCTACCACCTCGCCTGTCCCCTACCTACTGACTCCCCCGCTTACCCCCATATTCCCCTAGTCATCACCCCCCCTACATGACATGGTGTCTAAGCGGTGGTGGTTCTTATTATTTTTATAGTAGGAACCAGTCCCATGTGCCTTATTTTGTGACTGCTCGGTCATACTTATGTTATGCTACCATTTTTTTCTTGTGTGTGTAAATCTAAAGTGAATATCTGTATGATATTATAATCCTAGTGACCTTAACTGTCCTTTTTTGATGGTGGGTCTGAGTAATTGTTTGGGTGTAATATTATATTTGGTGGAGTTGATTGTTGGTTTGAGATAAATGGTGGAGAATATCAGTATTTGGGTGAGACTTTTGGGGGAAGCAATTACTGGCCGAAATTGAATATTTACAGAGGAACGAGAAGTCACCCAGCCCGCCTTGGAAGACTCACCCACAACTGTCACCCATTGAAGAGTTGCCTATGATTGCTGTCCACCTGATGTGCCCAGTCACCCAGCTGATATGCCCAGTCACCCAGCTGATGTGCCCCAGTAGATATATTGCTGCCCTGGTCTGTCATCCAGTGTAGTGGGTGTCTGTCTGCGTCACCCAGCCTCTGTGACCATTACCTACGGACCGCCAGTTACCCGCAGTTGCCAGGGATGGGTGACCGCACCTGCTGTTGATGACCTGAAGTGACCTCACCTCACCTCGAGCAACTGACCATAGCCTGCTACTGCTGATGTCGGCTGCTGTGATGCTGCTGAGATGCTGTAGCCGTGCTGCTATGCTGTGGCCGTGCTGAGATGCTGTAGCCATGCTGCAATGCTGTGGCCGTGCTGTGTGCTGCTGTGATGTTGAGATGCTGCGGCCGTGCTGTGATGTTGAGACGCTGCGGCCGTGCTGTGATGTTGAGACGCTGCGGCCGTGCTGTGATGCTGGGACCATGCTGCGATGCTGTAGCCATGCTGCGATGCTGTGGCCGTGCTGTGTGCTGCTGTGATACGGCCGTGCTATGTGCTGCTGTGATATGGCCGTGCTGTGATGATGGATATGCTGTGGCCGTGCTGTGATGCTGCGATGCTGCCTAGCTCAAGAGGAGATGGCAGTGATGCTGCAGTGGTGTGTGAGGGATTCTGGCTGGTGTGCCAGGACAGGAGAATCTACTATGAAGGAGCTGCCATCCTCGGAGATGTGGAAGGACGTGAGCCGCGGAGATGGACTCCAGCTGCTGGGACCAGCCTACTATCAAGGGTGGTACGGAGGTGTATCCTGCCTTGCTGGTCAGCCTGTACGACCAGTATGCGGGGATGGCCTGCCAGCCATGAGAGACAGTTGAGAGTGTGAGATGTCCCCAGCCTACTTTGACTTGCCAGAAGTGTTAGTGTTACCTGTGTGAAATAAGGTGACCTTGAAAACGGTCCAGTGAGTATGGCCGCCTTGTTTTATGAGGCCAGTGAATCCTAGTAGTGGCATAGGATAATGGAGGGTCTTTGCTGCGATGCCTGCCCTGTCTCGATTTTCAGATGTAGTGTGCATGTGAAGTGTGCCGAAAATGCGACCTTGGTGGTCGTGAAGTGGTCCAGTTGCAGTTACTTGAAAGAATGCAACCCGTTGGAGCAGTTTTCCACGCCAAAGAAGCCTAGAGAGGTTTGGCCCAATGGTTAATGTGCGAGGGTGACTAGCATTGGCTAGTGCATTTCTAGTAGAAGTAGGGAAGGCACTGGAGCCCAATATTTAAGGAGAAATGACAGGTAAGGAGGCTTTGCACCAGAGAGCAACTGTTATGCTGACCAACTGCGAGGTGTACTGATTACGCTGCCTTGTGGCAGATGAGAAGGTTGAGGGAAATATATGCAGTTGAATAATTTTGTATTATATATATTTTGTCTTTGTATTGTAATAGATTTAAGGGATTAGGATTAAAATAGTCTAATAACTTAAGACAAATTGTCCTAGTTCTCAGATATTTTAAATTGGAGGAGAAAGGGGGATGTGATGTAGTTCAGCTGGGCTTGTGAGGTCTCTTGGGAGACCTAATTTAACCAATTATATGGTCACACCTTGCCTTGGCAAACGTCTGTAGCCACACCCACGTCTGAGGTCTTTTGTTCTTTACGGCGTCAGACCTAGGCATCAGGTCGTACACGTGGTTGTGGAGGGTGCTTGGACCACCATAAAAGCCCAAGGAAGAGCATGATCAGGATATTCGAGTGGAGCTGCTGCTGGGGTGCAGAGCTTCTGAGCAGAGACTTCGAGGGGAGCTGCTGCTGGGGTGCAGGGCTCGGGAGAAGGCTGCTGAAGTCTCTGGAGGAGACTGTTGGAGGCATTGGGCAGAGTACTGGCTTGGCGCAGTACTCGTGCTGTGTAGGTCTTGGGACCTGTGGCTTAGTTCCTGTGATGAACTGCCCTCTGAACTATATTGTAAGTTACATTCATTTTGGTCAAGTTGATTGTGTTCCCTGTCTCACTGCTTATGTGTACCACCCCATTTATCTAAACCACAATAATGCTCTGTTCCCAAATATATTATTGTACAAAGACTTAATAATAAACTGTGTTTGAGTAGAATAGTAATATTCACTTTCCCCGTTATTTTCTCCATTTATTTATGTTTAGTTAAAGTAGTGAGAGGGTGAGTAGTGTAGTGTGGCGGGTAGAGAAATGAGAGGTGAAGGTGTAGTCACCAGTAACCTCACATTACCTACCTACCTCCGCATACCTCACTCCTACCACCTCGCCTGTCCCCTACCTACTGACTCCCCCCGCTTACCCCCATATTCCCCTAATCATCACCCCCCTACATGACAAGCTGGCACTGGACAAGCACCTAAAGTCAGTTCCTGATCAGCCGGGCTGTGGCTCGTACGTTGGTTTGCGTGCAGCCAGCAGCAACAGCCTGGTTGATCAGGCTCTGATCCACCAGGAGGCCTGGTCACAGACCGGGCCGCGGGGGCGTTGACCCCCGGAACTCTCTCCAGGTAAACTCCAGGTATGGAAACAGCGGCGAATGCTGCCCACCTGGTATTCTTTTATTTACTCCAATTCAAAGGTTTCTTGTATTTTCAAATATTTTTCTTTTGTAACTTATGTGGCCTGTGAGACCAAAGTAAGGTGCATTGTTCAAATATACACTCATTGTTTACAACACAATAACTGAATAAACATTACCACTATTAGTTTGTGTATAAAACTTGTCTACACAAACAATACAAAACATTGTTTATTACTATTGTTCCACAATAAATATATAAAAATATAAAAATATAAAAATAAATAAATAAATAAATAATATATATATATATATATATATATATATATATATATATATATTTTTTTCAACAAGTTGGCCGTCTCCCACCGAGGCAGGGTGACCCAAAAAAGAAAGAAAATCCCCAAAAAGAAAATGCTTTCATCATCATCATTCAACACTTTCACCACACTCACATAATCACTGTTTTTGCAGAGGTGCTCAGAATACAACAGTTTAGAAGCATATACGTATAAAGATACACAACATATCCCTCCAAACTGCCAATATCCCAAACCCCTCCTTTAAAGTGCAGGCATTGTACTTCCCATTTCCAGGACTCAAGTCCGACTATATGAAAATAACCGGTTTCCCTGAATCCCTTCACTAAATATTACCCTGCTCACACTCCAACAGATCGTCAGGTCCCAAGTACCATTCGTCTCCATTCACTCCTATCTAACACATTCACGCACGCCTGCTCGAAGTCCAAACCCCTTGCCCACAAAACCTCCTTTACCCCCTCTCTCCAACCCTTTCGAGGACGACCCCTACCTCGCCTTCCTTCCCCTATAGATTTACAGTATATGCTTTCCATGTCATTCTACTTTGATCCATTCTCTCTAAATGACCAAACCACCTCAACAACCCCTCTTCTGCCCTCTGACTAATACTTTTATTAACTCCACACCTTTTCCTAATTTCCACACTCCGAATTTTCTGCATAATATTTACACCACACATTGCCCTTAGACAGGACATCTCCACTGCCTCCAACTGTCTCCTCGCTGCTGCATTTACCACCCAAGCTTCACACCCATATAAGTGTTGGTACTATTATACTTTCATACATTCCCTTCTTTGCCTCCATAGATAATGTTTTTTGACTCCACATATACCTCAATGCACCACTCACCTTTTTTCCTCATCAATTCTATGATTAACCTCATCCTTCATAAATCCATCCGCCGACACGTCAACTCCCAAGTATCTGAAAACATTTACTTCTTCCATACTCCTCCTCCCCAATTTGATATCTAATTTTTCTTTATCTAAATCATTTGATACGCTCATCACCTTACTCTTTTCTATGTTCACTTTCAACTTTCTACCTTTACACACATTCCCAAACTCATCCACTAACCTTTGCAATTTTTCTTTAGAATCTCCCATAAGCACAGTATCATCAGCAAAAAGTAACTGTTAATTCCCATTTTGAATTTGATTCCCCATAATTTAATCCCACCCCTCTCCCAAACACCCTAGCATTTACTTCTTTT